>NW_022987941.1:0-127500 GCF_902827165.1 Trematomus bernacchii
GGTTACATAATTCACGCATGGAACTACAGTTGGGGGTATTGTTTCCGCACGGACATATATGTTGACGGTACCTCCGGGGTACCTACTGTGTGTGTGTCCCTTTCACTTTCTCTTTTCTCCTCGGGCTGCGACCCGACAGCATGTGCATTTCTGGGAGTGGGATTCATTTCAGAAGTGACTGTACAAGGAAACTCTGTGGGAGGCATCAGACTGAGATCTGACAGAAACTCAGCAGCTGATAAAGAAGAAGTGATTAAAAAAGGACATAAAAGTCACTTTTATCTACAGCTGGAAATAGCAATTATTTGTAATAATCTAGCGGTTCATCAAGGGGATACTTGGCTACCAATAAATTAATAGTTTGGTGTCATTTTATTTTTAAATAAACATTTTAAACAAAACATCTCTTCTTCTCAATTCAAAGATTCAAAGGTTGTATCATCAGATGCTTCAGAGTAGACATTCTTCTGACCTGAGCTCCTCCAACAATGCAACATGTATACTAAAATACTAAATTAAAAGTAGTGCAAGAAGTCTATGTACATGTCAATAGAATATGGGATATGTACAAAATGTAATCCGGTTTATTGCGGTGATAATACTTATATAAATCTGTGTGTTAGTCGTCTAATGGTTGCAGCTCTATGATCAACTGTTATATAATCTGGGGGGCAGGGAGACCCCTTCAATCACGGGTGTCCAAACCTTTTTCACCGACGGCCACACACAGAAAAATATACAAAGCTCTGGGCCGCTCACTAGAGGTTTATCGCCTCATAAGTTCTGTTTCAGTTGGAAAAATCAATCAAATGGAGGTCAATTATTCTTGATACTTGAAAATGCTTTTAAAAATCAGCTCTCCAGAGGGTTCACTTTATCGTGTTAGCAGCTCATTCCTTAAAACAGAAGCTTCAGATTTCTGATAATGAGAGGAAATATGAAGGGTTGATTTCAAGGTTGTTGTGTAAATAAGTTATTGGGCTTTTTTCTTATCAACTTAGATTTGTTAGAACATGTTTCCAACTTTAATTGACTGACTTTATTTGAAAAGTGGGCGTATTAACACATGAATACTGCTGTGTAATATATGTGAACATATATATTTAAGAAGTACAATATAAGACAAGCAGAAGTTAATTATACTTAAGTCAAAGGCCCCCCACTGTGAGGTCATAACTTCATCTTAACTTCAGGGGGGGTAAAGGGTATCACAGGGTGAGGGTGGGGGAGTGGGGGGGGGGGGGTGTGTTCATGAAAACCATATTTCCTGCAGGACGAATTCCTCCGAGGGTCGGAAATGTTCTGGAACAATGAGCTGAGATTACTGAACTCCCCCCCCCCCCTCAGAGGAGACGGTGTGAGGGTGTTTTATCTGGGGGTATGCACGTTATATCTTATTTTGAGAAAAGGGGGATGCAGCTAACGAGTGCTTTAATTATAGATTAATGGTTTCATGTCAGAAAAAGAGCAAAAATGTCAAAATGAACGTTTCTGTCTTCAAATGTCTTGTGTGTGCAGAACCCACACATATTCACTTAGTATGATATTAAACAGATAATGGAGGAAATGTCTATATTTCGGGGCTGAAAACGGCTTTTTCTGAGATTTCTACATGAAGAAACGTACTGCTATGAACAACTTCTAAAGCCTTTTCCAGACTCTGAGCAACTGGGATGGAGACTTTTCACCATTTCCTGACTAATGGGTTACTAAATGATGAAATGAAAGGGTAGTTGCATCCCCTTTGTCAGTCAGAAGCCCACAGATATCCACTTTAGTCGGATATTAAAAGTCTAAATGGGACTTTCTTTGTATTAAAACATCACTTTTTAATCCACAAGCGTCCACAGTAGTAGTTTAGAGAGGAAGTCGTCTCAGCCTGTCTTACATAATGAACAATTATATCTTCAGATAGTGGGCGGTGTGTTTATGTTGGACGACGACGACGAGCCAATAAACTGCCATCCATTCTTAGAAGCGTCTGCATGAGGGGAACAGATAAAGAGTCAAGGAAACATTTGAATGAGTGTGTGTTTCTGCAGAGTTCACTTTCTATATTAAGAGCTCTGCAGTGCATTAGTCGCTCAGATTCAGCTTCACGTCAGCCGCTGAGAGAAGTGTTTCAAACATGGTTAATGAAACACAGGTGATTTCAGACAAAGCCAGGAAATCTCTCAGACCTCTCTTGAATTCTCTTAGAAAAGCTGCTGATCATCGAGGGATGCCTTCTAAGAATATTGCATGTGTATTATCACAGAAATGTAGGTTTAGCTGCATATCAATAAAGAAAATGCCCATAGAAATCTTCAAAGGGTCCTAAAGAATGTGAACGAGGAGCAGAAAAGACCCCAAAGGTGCAAGAAACAGTTTGAATGCTCATTTGAGACGGAGAGTTAAAGAGTTGTCCTCCAACTTATTTGATATTTTCTCCACTGGCTGTTATTTGTTGACATGTTTACGAGGCTTTATGAGTCATTGTTGTTGGTCAACATGTCGGTGGTCACCAGAGGCCTGTACGATGAAGCCGGATTTTGGCTTAGCGAGCTAAGCTCTGGGTTTCCGGTCCTACGACGCTGGTTCTCTTCTTAGCGGGCTAGATCTCCATGGTAACTGATGCTGAGCGGCTAACCTGCTCCGGAGACATATTACAGGAGAAAGGAAATACAGAAGAACTGCCGTTGCAGGAAAGACGGCCGATAAAGATCACCGACTGTGTGAACGTGAACATTAATAGAATATCCCCTCCCATCTTCAGAGCAATCTGACTATTATAACATTAGCGTTAAGAAAGCTTACTTAAATATCTGCCACAACATAAGTAACCGGATCAGAGTAACATTACGTACAGTCCGCGGCACTGTGAGTGCAGACGTAGATGTGTCCCATTATCATTCATATCATATCACATCATAATGTATCATATATTTCCTTATCTGAGTCAGCTGAGCCGTATCTGGCCGTGCAACACTCACAGTGTCACATACTGTATGCAGAAGTATTATTTTAAGCAACACATTAAGTTGACGAAACACTCGAGTCAAATGTAATAAAGTCAGATCGTGTCTTGGACGGGGCAGTGATATCATAAACCTGTTAATGTACGCATTCAAACACTTTCTCTGTTACCAGCTGTATTCACCTTGCAGGTGCAGCTATGTGGCTTTGATCCTGGATAAAGTGTTTAAGTCATGGATGTTACGGGAGCAATGAGAGGACGGGGGGGGGGAGCAATGAGAGGACGGGGGGGGGGCAATGAGAGACGGGGGGGGGAGCAATGAGAGGACGGGGGGGGGGAGCAATGAGAGGACGGGGGGGGGGAGCAATGAGAGGACGGGGGGGGGGGAGCAATGAGAGGACGGGGGGGGGGAGCAATGAGAGGAGGGGGGGGGAGCAATGAGAGGACGGGGGGGGGGGGGCAATGAGAGGGGGGGGGGAGCAATGAGAGGACGGGGGGGGGGGAGCAATGAGAGGACGGGGGGGGGAGCAATGAGAGGACGGGGGGGGGGAGCAATGAGAGGACGGGGGGGGGAGCAATGAGAGGACGGGGGGGGGGGGGGAGGAGAGGACGGGGGGGGGGGAGCAAGGGGGGGGGGGGGGGGGAGCAATGAGAGGACGGGGGGGGGAGCAATGAGAGGACGGGGGGGGGGGGGGGCAATGAGAGGGGGGGGGGGGGGAGCGATGAGAGGGGGGGGGGGCAATGCCAAGTAGGGTTACCACTTCTCATTTCCTGTTCATGTTGATTTCTCAGTTGTTTGTAGAGAAGTCTTTCTGATCAGATGACCATCAGGGACCTACGACAGTACTAGATGCACAGAGCCAGACTGATATGGGGTTGTGGCTCTGGTTCTGACTTTGGTTGTGATTGGTTTTGGTTTTGACAGCAAACCCTCTGCACTGTGCTCAGAACTATTCCCAGAGCTAAAGTAACTACATGTAGCATTTCCAACAGGAATATCTGATATTGTTGTTGAATGGTAATACCTCAGTATCATTTCAGTCATCAAATGAAACCTTTGGGTCTTAGTTTTAGCGCTCCTTCACGATATGCCGTTTGCACGCGATGAACAGCACCTCCTTCCAGTTTCGGCTGTGAACTCATTTTCTTCGTGCCATAAACCAACCAGCAGATTTGATACCAAATCCAACTCAGTGTGTGACATTAGAGGCTGCCAGCTCTTTGAGAAACCCTTCAATATGTTTTTTTTTTTACACCAGTAAAATACGACCAGGATACTGACTGTTGTTTACAGTGGTTTACATATGTATTAGTTTGTCAGTGGTTTAATTAGCACCCACTGGACATACATTCAGTTTTATACAAACATAGAACAGGCAGAGTGAATATGAGCACATTTGCCAAAGCTAGAATGTTTCATCCAAAAGAATATAAATCATGTCATTTTCAGTATTTGTACAGCATTCCTGCATTATTATGGACATGATTTATTCTATAGCCCAATAAGATTTGCATGGTCACTTTTCTAAAGTATATCACAATATTTTTATCATAAATGTGCTAAAAACTCGAAATGATTGAATTTACAGTTGTGTTTAGAAATGTTCTTTATTTCTGTGTTTCAAAGTAAGAGTTATATGACAATCTTTTTTAACGGAGTACTGTGGCCCCTCCAGGCTTGTTTTCTTTTTCTTTAATGGAGCAATCATGTGCAGACTTTATGACTGCTCTCAAAATGTTGAAAAGGATACCTGAGAAAATATTGGGGGTAGTAAAACGTGTCCAACACAATCCAATGACGGTTGCACGTTAGCATGAGCTAACTAGCATTTTGTCAGTCTTTTACCTTCAGACATTAAGATAAACATCACCAGAAATATCCTTCTTTGTTCTCTTGTGCTTTTTACAAGCTGTACCAACACAAATCAATAATTGGACTACTATATTGTTAGCTTTTTGGCACTGCTATCAAAACGTTATAACCCATATACCTGAGAGTTAGACAGGAAACCAACTCAGTACAGCAACATTTTCAAAGTCTCAAAGAGGACCACATTTGTGACTAACAATGTCTTATGATGTGCAATACATAACAGCTACCCTCTGAAACAATACAGCACTCATTTATTCAAGAATCATCTAAATCTTTACAGAACAAGACTGACTGTTTATGTGCAGCAGATGGTACTGTGTATGTGAGCCTGTAACGGACTTCTTTATGAGGCGGATCTGACACCATGTAGTGTGCACAGTACAGGTCAAAGCCTTATACTGTCCATACTGCACCTAGGATGCCACAGAGAAACATCAAGAAAGCCACCAGAATAACATATCTTATATAAAGTATGGATTGGATAGGAAAAGAGCAGATATGACGTGAACAATGATATGGTATTGTTTAAGAGAACTGTCTGATTTGAAATCAAAGAGTGATGTACACGGGGTAGAAATGTAGATGAATATGTCGAGCTGTGGATGGATGCTCTCTGCATGTGTAGCCTCTTGTGTTGTCCCTGGATCAATCATTAAAGTTTTCTGATACTGTGATCAGCTGTTTGATTTCTATGCGGCACTTACCATCATCTGAGTTCAAACATTTCAAAGCTCAATGGTTACGTTTTTGTATAACACAACGTGACCATGTGTAACTTCAAGCTAGCACATTCAGAGCACGTTGATCAGGGTAGATGTCAAACATTGTGTTGTCCAAAGGATTTGAATAAATGTTTGCTATTGAAACCAATCCATGTTTGTCTCTTCAGGTCCTTCACCCTGTCCACCCTCTGACCAAATGAAATGCATCTTTTCAAATCTAAAGTTAACTTTGGTCTCCTCTAGCCTAAGATGTCTGTAACTGTGTCTCTTTGAAGCATATTTTCATTCAGTTTAACAAGGCAATGTTAGTTAAAGTTGTAACGCAGATTCATCTTCGCTGATCTTGCTGAGTTTATTTGAGTGGATTTATTATCCAGCTTCAGGAAGAACTGTTCATTTATCATATTATGAGATGAACTGTACCAGAGTCACATTTAATAACAACAGTGCATTTCACCAAAGCTAATTGACTACCTGTCACATTCATATAAATATGTTATCATTTTCACATTTGCAATGAATGCTGAGATCTGTGTCCTTAGTGTGAAGAGAAAACACAAATGTGTGCTGTGTTTACAAAGAGATGCATTATTTTACAATCAAATAAACTAAATCAGGTCATAACCACGGAGAAGCTTAACCGACTGCTCTCAAACTGAACAGCCATGTCAAGCTAACAGTGAATAATTCAAATAGCTGTAATCTATTATTTAACATTACACACTGGAAATACTAAAGGACTGAGAAATGATTTAAAGGGTGCATTGCGCTGCGTCCTACATTAGGTCTGTAGATTGATATCTGCTGTGATGGGAAGAGGACAGATGATTCCTGTTCTCAATACATGAAGAGAATCACACTCTGCTAGCTCCAGGTCAGCTGTTCTAACTCAATCAATGTGAAATTGAATATCTGTTTCATTCTATGTTTTACAAAAACACTGAATCAGATGACTAATGGAAACAGCAAAGGGTTTAAATGCTGACGATAGACTTGGAAAGTGTAGTAACAGCTCAGCAGCTCCACAGCTTTCACACTCTTCATAACAGACTGTGAGCTTCAGTTGCACCACTTCTATAAACCTGGAGATAATGAATATGCATGTCATTTGAAAGCAAGAAGCTCCCTACCGGGTCCTTCTGTGGTTGAGACGCCAGGAGATGCAGTGTTCCTACCTTTCTGCATGTGTGCATGTCTCTGTCCTCTTTCTCCTGGTTCTCTACTGTCACTATCAGGTCATGTAACACAGCACAACCAATAGTCCAGCGTAACACAGACATTTCTCTGTCTGCTGGATACAGGGAGTTATATGCTAATCGGTTGGATATCATTGATACATTGATGATCTATCAGGCCTCTTTCTGCCATCTTGTGGTCAAACATCACTTCATGAAGCTTTGAACATTGATTCCTACATTTGCAAACATGTTTCTATCAATCAAGGATGTCTCAACTGTCCTGATTCCACATACATCAATTATGCTGGTGTCATCTTTGGTCAAACCCCTCTCCTGGAACACTATGTTGATCAAACAAATGAAACTAGCTAATACAAATGTGTCTCAGTGTTGCCAATGTCATATGTAGAGTGGATCACAGGTTCAGTTGTCTTTCAGTATGGTAACCATGCATCATAATGATTTGACCTGATGTTAAACAAAAGCATTTATTAAAATAACATTGATGAATTGTAATTCATGCCTTATGTCTCACATTGGTCTGTTCAGTGACCTTTGGGTTGTTTGAAGTGTCTGCTCCAGACACCATGCTTCACTGGTTGGTCATCTCAGTGTCACACAGCCATTGACTCCGAATGACCTTGAGTGATAGGGTTCATGAGATAACAGACATCATTCTTCACAGCCACTGCACTAACAGCTGTCAGTTGATAAAGGTTACCCTCCTCCTCCTCTCCAGTGAAAGCATCATGTCTGTGCTCAATGGACTGGTCCAAGCTGCTGACCAATTACAAGGAAAAGAGCTGTACCCAGGTCTGTCTCATTTAATCCCTTTGACTTCTGCTCATTTCAAGCCGTCTCTACCTTCCTTCACCGAGGCCGATGTAGCAACAGGGTCCCTGGTTCTGTGTGTGTTGTCTCCGATATTAAAAACCAAAAGCTGGAAGCTCACAGAGATACGATGATAACTGTGACAGAAAATAGACAGTACCTGCATTGAAACTGCACGGAGGGGTCAACTGGAGTATTCTCCATCGCTGCCCCAATACATAAATACATACAATATATTACTATTATTATTCAAACATAAACTGTCAAGCAAATCACCTCATGCACGTTTAGGCAGGAATGGCAGGAAGTGCACAATGATAACACTTTCACACTGTGGTGCAGTGTGTAGTCTGGATCTGCTGTTACCCATAACACTCCACAACAGGGCAGTGTTGTTGAATGCAGATCCAGACTCCTCCCCCAATCAGGTTCTGCTATAAAAGGCACCTGTGGGCCTTTGTTCCCTCTTTGCTGAGTCATGGTTGGTGGTACAGGTAGGCACTACATTACATTACATTACATTACACTGCATTACATTACATTACATTACATTACATTACATTACATTACACTACATTACATTACATTTAGCTGACGCTTTTATCCAAAGTGACTTACAATAAGTGCATTCGACCAACAAGATACAAACTTGAAGAAAACAGAATCATATAAGAACATCAGGTTTCATAGAGCCAAAACATTTCAAGTGCTACTCAACTAGCTTTAGATAAGCCAGTGCTTTGTTAGTATATAAGTGCTTTGTTAGTATATAAGTGCTTTGTTAGTGATTCTATCGCTCGAAGTGGAGTGGAAAGAGATGAGTTTTCAGTCTGCTCTGGAAGATGTGTGAGCTTTCTGCTGTCCTGATGTCAATGGGGAGCTCATTCCACCATGTTGGAGCCAGGATATCAAACCCACGTGTTTCTGCTGATGGGAACTTGGGTCCCCCTCGCAGTGCGGGTGCAGCGAGCCGTTTGGCCGATGCAGAGCGGAGTGCACGTGCTGGGGTGTACAGTTTAACCATGTCCTGGATGTAGGAAGGGCCAGATCCATTCACAGCATGGTACGCAAGTACCAGTGTCTTGAAGTGGATTCTAGCAGTTACTGGAAGCCAGTGAAGGGAGCGGAGGAGCGGCGTGGTGTGGGAACATTTCTGCTGCTGTTTAATTGCCAATGTTTATCCTTCAATGTTTAGCTTAGCTTAGCATTTGCCAATTGTTCACACTGTTTAAGAACCAACATGGATTTTTGTTTAACTTTGTTTCAGTTGAAGGTGGTTTTTTGTCACCGTAGGACTGAGAGTGGCGCAGCTTCACCAACAGAGGGCAGTGTAGGACTTCACTCTGCAAACATCCTTGCTACAGACTTGCAACGGGCAGTATCAGTTTCATCTCATCGCTGCGTCAGACAGGGTTAGTGCAGCTCTATTTGATATGTATAACAACAAAGCAGAGACTTGTTTAATATTGGTTTATTGGTTCATAATCAGAGCCCATTGTGGTTTATGGCTTATTATTGTTACCAGTCAGGATACTCCGTAGAAGTTGCAGAGTATCCTGGAGTCCATGTTGAACCTCCTTAGCCTGTGGAGGAAGAAGAGCCGCTGTCGAGCTGTTTAGGTGATGGTGTTTGTGTGATGAGTCCATGTCAGGTCCTCGGTGATGAGTCCATGTCGGGTCCTCGGTGATGAGTCCATGTCGGGTCCTCGGTGATGAGTCCATGTCGGGTCCTCGGTGATGAGTCCATGTCGGGTCCTCGGTGATGAGTCCATGTCGGGTCCTCGGTGATGAGTCCATGTCGGGTCCTCGGTGATGAGTCCATGTCGGGTCCTCGGTGATGAGTCCATGTCGGGTCCTCGGTGATGAGTCCATGTCGGGTCCTCGGTGATGAGTCCATGTCGGGTCCTCGGTGATGAGTCCATGTCGGGTCCTCGGTGATGAGTCCATGTCAGGTCCTCGGTGATGAGTCCATGTCGGGTCCTCGGTGATGAGTCCATGTCGTGTCCTCGGTGATGAGTCCATGTCAGGTCCTCGGTGATGAGTCCATGTCAGGTCCTCTGTGATGAGTCCATGTCAGGTCCTCTGTGACGAGTCCACGTCAGGTCCTCTGTGACGAGTCCACGTCAGGTCCTCTGTGACGAGTCCACGTCAGGTCCTCTGTGACGAGTCCACGTCAGGTCCTCTGTGACGAGTCCACGTCAGGTCCTCTGTGACGAGTCCACGTCAGGTCCTCTGTGACGAGTCCACGTCAGGTCCTCGGTGATGAGTCCACGTCAGGTCCTCAGTCAGGGACGTCCCTGGCCAACTTGGGGCCCCAAGCGACATTGTGAGATGAGCCCCCCCCACCGACAGGAGTGAAAACATTTTGGGAAACAAAGTACTTTGCAAATATAATTCTTATCAACAGTTACTTTTTTATACAGTGAGGTAAATGGTAAATGTGCATGTATGTCGTTCAGTATGCGTTTACAGGTGAATACGTCTGCATTTCCTGCATGCAAAGTCATCGACAAGGTCATCGTATGGCAGCTGCTGTGCCAACTGTGCGTTGATGCTTATGATAGCCAGGCCACTTAAGCGTTCTTGTGCCATTGACGACCGGAGGTACGTCTTCATAAGCTTCAGTTTGGAAAAGCTTCTCTCAGCAGACGCAACTGTAACAGGAAGAGTTTACTGCAATGCCGAGGGCAATCCAGAGATTTGGGTACAGTTCCTGTAACTCACTTTTGTGGAGAAATTACAACATCTCCAGAGCAGGTTTTTGTAGTGGCATCTTTGGGAGGTTGATGATCTCCTGGACCAATGCAGACAAGAAATCCATCATTCAAGCAGACTTAAGATATGTTCTGATCTTAATAGTGCACTACAGAATGAATATAGTGAAAATACTAGCCTCAAAAAGATTAAAATATAATTAATGCAAATAAACTACTTCTACTACTAATAATAATAATCAATTCAATAATATAAATACTATATTATTTTATTATAATATAGTTGTAATATAGTCAAAACAAAACATGCTTATTACATGCTCAAAAAACTGATATTTCTTAAATCTGTATTCAAATGTAGTTCCCTCTGTCAGCAATGTATCAACAACTACACACACATTTCTATCTGTATTTCTCTGTGTTGTGGTACAACACAGAGAAATACAGAAATGTATACGCTACCAGGACACAACAGTTTTGGATGATGGAAAGATCAAACACCTCACACAACACGAAAGGCATGCCTTCCTCACAGCATTGATAGAACCACCGATTACAATTCTTCTTCACAACAGAATGACACACAAGGGTTTGGTCTACACAAGTAAAAACTATACCCGCGCCAAAAGACGCAATGATTATTGTGTAAGTCTGACAGATGGACGCTCTGGGGAGATGGAGCAGATAATATCATTAGCCGCGTTCACACCGGAGTACTTTCACCGTACTTTTCGCGTTTTAGTTCCGTGAGTACCCCTTATGTCGCGTTCACACCAAAAATCGTACTTAATCTCGGGTACTTTTACCCCCATTTTTAGAGCCAGCTCAGAGAGCGTACTTTTCTGTGGGTGAAAAGTGCTCCAAAAGTGCCCCAGTGCTGATTGGCTGGGCGAATTGCAAACCACGCCCGTACAACTCTGAAAATGTTGTGTGGAGACGCCATTGTTTTTCCTCGCTACAAAAACACAACGCTCCGTGCGTTGTGTTTGTTTTTGAAAGCAGTTATGGCAAGCATCAAGAAATGATGAGGAGGGTGTCGGCGCTTTCTGGAGATCTACGCCGAGGACGCGACCCAGGGAATGCTACTGAAGCCAGTTCGGTAGCTTTCACTCGACCTGGGAATTGTGCACAGCCGGCTAAATATAAAGAAACTCAGGCAGGACTACAAACGGCGGATTCAGTGGCCAACGATGACTACCACGATGAAGGTAAAATCAACTACATGCACTGGGGTTTTAATCTGCACAATAATGGTCTCAGATGTACTTTTATTTGCTCAGTAGATCAAGCTAGCCATGCTAGCCATAATAGGCTAACACCGGCCCCGGCTAGCTACATCTAGCTAGCTAGATATTCTCGGCCGCTCTGAAAACGTTTTGACTTGTGAATAACTGTGCAGTGTTTCTGTAATTTGCTTCACTAACTCATGGCACTAATCGTCTGTTTCAGGCGAGGATGGACAACTCTCGGGATTGGAAACAAGTGAGCTTTGCATTCTAGATCACAGCGCTTTGTCGTCCTCCTTACCAGCAACCAAACGCAAAGGTACACGCACTGTAACTTTGACTTGAAAGAACGTTACGCATCGAACTGATGTTCACAATCATGTTTATTTTCATAATATTCATCATATTTTATGTTTAACTTGCCTCAACAACATTAAACAAAGTTCAAGCATACATGAAGCACTCTTCAAAAAGGAACAATCCTCCGTGTTTGAACCTCTTGAATCGCTGCATAGCCGATTTATTTGGACTGGATTATCCCAGAGAGGCCAAACATTCTTTATAACACAGTTTCAGATTTGTGAAACCTTAATTCTATTTGTGAAAATACAAAAAAGGGAGATTTCAGTGCTTTTTTTACATGTAGACCACATTAGACCAGGTCCTGATCTAAAACCACTATACCTAGACTCATCAAATCTGGACTGGATTATCCCAGAGAGTCAAAAGATTCTTTAGAACAGTTTCAGATTTGTGAAACCTTAATTCTATTTGTGAAAATACAAAAAATACATTCCTAGTATGTTGTAAAACTACATGGCGACTAAACAGATCTTGTATCTTGCTTATTTTCCCCTCTTAGGAAAGCGGACACGGGATGCGAATTTCTTTGACACCGCCCAGGCGTTGGAGGACCGGCGTGCCGTGGTGAATGAGTCGCTGCGTGGAGATCAGATGGTGCTGTTCACCAAGGCCCAGGAAACGGAGGACAAGATGCTCACCTCGATGGTAGCGCCAGGCAGAAGTGTTCAAGCAGCAGATGGAGTGCCAGCAGCACCAGGATGAAGTGTGGGCGCTGCGCCATGAGGAAGCGTCGGCGCAGCGGCAGGATGAGCGACAAACTGCATTTAATAACAGTTTATTTGGTATAGTTTTTGTAAATACTGACACACGACACACAACGTTGCACTAAGGTGTGTATGCTGCTGAGACTATCCCTACACCTGGGACAGTTTATTTTATATTGTTATTACTGTTATGACTTTATTTTATATATAATGTTTACTGACATGTACAACTGACACTTTATTTACATTTAAAATTGTTCTATTTAATGTTATGTCTTGAGAGTGCAATAAAGAAAACCGACATGGCGATTAAGCTTATTTCTCCTGACACTTTATCTTTTGTGACCTGTGTAGCATCCTATACATCACATGTAAGTGATTATTCTGATACCATCATGTTTCATCGGTTATAAACTGGCAAAGCTTTATTTGTCATTTATTTATCATCAATGTTGCAACCTTGTGGGGGAATGGCAGGGGCACATACACAAATATGACAATTTATATAATTTTAAATATTATTTGACCTAAACTTTTAATTCCCCCCCCATTTCACACAACACAACATGGAGTCCACTATGGGCCAAAACTAACATGTATGTTTGCATAGTGTTTATGGCAGACGGATGCAGTGGGTCTCAGGAAGATATATAATAAAGGTGGGTTTGCTGCTGAGACTATCCCTACAGCTGGGAGTTTATTTTATATTGTTATTACTGTTATTATATAGTACAACTGACACTTTATTTTATATTGACAATGTTTACTGACATGTACAACTGACACTTTAGTTACATTTAAAATATTTCTATTTAATGTTATGTCTTGAGAGTGCAATAAAGAAAACCGACATGGCGATTAAACAGATCCTGTATCAGTTTTTCTTCTTCTTCTCTTGTTTTGTAGCGGGTTGCAAACAACTTTAAGGTGCTTACCGCCACCTACTGTACTTGTAATCTTCCCTCAGGGAAAAGTACTCCGGTGTGAACGCGATCTGTACTAAGTACCCTGGGGTTAAAAGCGCCAGGGCTCTTAGTGCCGGAACTAAGTACAGGAAAGTACTTGGTGTGAACGCGGCTAGTGAGCTCAGAAGCAGGAGCAGAAATGGCCATGTTCTTCAAACCTTTGGACACACAGACTAGGTCCTTCCCCCTTCCACAGGGTTATGGTTTTGTGCCTCATATCTTTAGGGGAAATGAAGGTACCTTGATCCACTTGGTTCCAGTTGATGATCTTGAACAAAAATGTCTCCTTGTGAAGTCCGCTGATGGAATGTATCCATGCAACTTCCCAAACCTGTCTGAGAGGGATTACAATGCTAAATGAGTAATGAGCCGTCATCATGGTAAAACTGTCCGGTGTCTCTCTTTCCCCTGGACTCATTTTCTCCTTTTTCATGTTTAATTGTTCCTCTTGAAGGGGCCCTAATGTGCTAATTTCTTGTTAAATATTGTTTACACAATAACCTATATAACACACTACAGGAAAGAAAAACCCCAAAACGAACCACCCTCAATGAGACACTAAATACAAATGATCCTGAAAGTTTGCAAATGGTGTCCTTTTTAAGTAATTGTTGTATCATTCATAACACTCTGAGATTAATCACAATGTGGCCACCTGTCATCTCCACTAGTGACATTTCAATTAAAACAGTCTTATTTATAGAGCTTTGTATACTACTGAGTTTGTATGTTATGTCTCTTAAATAAATGGAATGGAAACATGCAAACAGGGTTTTGCATTGAAGCAATTGGATGGAAAATATAACACGTTTTTTGTTAACAACAGAGCTGGAAATGGAAGCAATACAAATATTACTTTAATGTTACTATGTGTTGCTTGTGTTCTGATGCACTTCACAATGCATGACGTGTTTTTTTACTAGCATCATCAACACTGAACTGAAAATATATGTATTTATTTATTTTATTTTTGGTTTTGTACATTTAGGTAGGGTAGGTGAGTTTGAGAAACCGGCTCGAGATCGCACTTTGGAGGTAACACTAACCAATGATGGTCTTCTTTGGGCACCGGGATCTTTGACAGTAAGAGAGGAGACAAGCCACCATGTCACCAATTTGAAAAATGATTGAAAATACGAAGAAATAAAAGTAAGCATCATAAACCTTATTTTAAGTCTTACAGGCTTTCTTTCTTTATTTCATTGTCACTTTCTGTAAAAATATAAAAGATGATTAACCCCATAAAAGATCAAACAGCTTAAAACTATTTTTATTATTTTTAGAGTTTGATGTCAAATGGATGCTGAGAGGTGCCGCTGAACTCATCGTAAAAAACATCTCTCAAAAGTTAAAAATGGCTTAGCGCTTAGCCGAGCAAGTAGAGACAGTTTATTCCCATTTCTGGAAACTAGTCTATGAAAGTCTATACAATTATATTATGGGACAAAACTTGTTCAAACACATATTGTTTGCATCATAATTGTTCATTAGTGGATACATTATTTTAAGATAAAATGGTTCATAATTACAGAAAACATTTTATGTAATTAAATAATTCTTCAATCTTTGACTATCACATTTCTTTCAGGAATCAACCATGACAAATTCAACATTTTGATCAAATGGCATCCTATAAGGACAGTGTAATAAGAACAACACAAATCAATCTCACCACTACTTTCATCTGCTGTGGGGTTCAGCTGTTTGAAAAGATGTTGCTGCAACTTGATATTTAAAACACGCAGTGTGTCACTTTCTCCTGCTCCTCCAGCCTAAGACAGAAGGGAATATGTTATGAGTAGCTAACTTACAAGAAAAACTAATATTAAGTAACATCTAGTAGTTCGTTGTCTATAGTCATAGTCCACTTGCACACATGTTGTTAATATTCAGCAATCACTGAAAGCTCGTATCTGGATGGTATATTGTAATGATGTAACTTAAACAAGTAGCAGCCTCATACCATGCAACTTTGACAAAAGTACACTTAAATATCACATCACACAATGAACTGAAACGCAGACACTTTGGGAATATAATCATTTCATGACTCAATAACAATAGAAAACGTTTATGATTTGTCTATCATAATATGCCATACTTTACAGATTTTTCCTTCCAGATTACTTCTGAGGTTGTTTTATTACACAAAATCATATAAACATATTAATTATCTTATGCATTTCAGTTTCGACTTACATTCCTCAATAACCATTCACATACCTTCACTCTGTCTGTATGTTACTCTTTTATGTGATAAACACATAGGCCTATGTCGAATTGAATTTCACATTCAATAAAATCTGTGTACCTTAAATACATTTGTATACAGTATTAACCTGTATTTAATACTACTCTTCTTTTTACTTTCACTTAAAAGTAGTATTTCATGACCCCTCTAACCTGTCATGTTGACTATTTACCTTCTGCCATTAATGGCAGGTCACTAAAATGCATTACTGAAACATATTTAAGTGTAACAAACAACAGGGTTCATACACTTTTTCACCAATGATTTTCAATGACTTCTCCATGACCTTTACCTAATTTTCCATGCGGTACCACTGAAAACGGTTTATTTGAACATGGAACAGGAAAATAAGGTCTGCATATGAGACATGTTGTGCCTATCTGAAACAAATCCAATAGGCTTACTAGCTTCTACACGCTAAAGCAACTAAAATCTCTCACCAGCAAAACACCTCGTCAGTTAAATGCCATTTTATGTTTCATTACTATACGATACAGTATTTATTATCATTATAGTATTACTATTTCAGCTATTAGCTAAAATATAAATTATATTTGATGCAACTTTGGTTACATTTCCATGACTTTTCCAAAACTTTGGGAAAAATATCGTTTTCCAGGGCCTGGAATTAGCATTTTGAATTTCCATGACTTTCCAGGTTTTTAATGACCGTAGGAACCCTGAAACAACCTTACTGTTTTACCAACAGTAACTAACTTATAACCCTTACAAAGTACATATTTATTACAAACTCACAATCACTATACATGCATGTAAACACTCAGTGTACGGGAGCTTTCAGATATACTGACAAACTTGTATCCTTACTGCGTCAGATCACGTTGTCCCCAAAATGGCGCCGTACCGGGGAAGCTAGGCTAATACACACACACTATTTAACGGTTTTACACATGTAAACAGCGCTACAAAGTCTTTAACTGTTAGCGGGCCGTTACATATTATCTTCGCAAACCTTATGGGGGATTCATTGTGATTTATGCACAGTTTACCAACCTGTATGGTGCAGGTGAAACAGAAGAAATGAGGACACGTTGTGTTTAGTTTCCTTCCAGATTACTTCGGAGGAAACCCCGGGAACGTCCGTCGCTTTAATCGGTCCCCCGGAACCATTGAATCGAACACAAACGTTCCGCCTCACTACTTACTGCATCTATCGACCCCGTTAGTGAAATGAAAATAACAGATGTACAAAATAAATGCATGTTCTAACTCTAAATAATAATTATATTAATGTGGTCACACATCCCAGGGGTGCCACAAATGCAGGACTTTTACACTGTAATATCACTATTTTCTACCTAATTAAAATATCTTAGTCGGATAAATCATCCAACACTATGGCATGTACAAGGCATGTATTTCACAATAAATACCGTGTTAAAAAAATAAGTTAATATCCTCTATATATAACCCAGAAGGATGAAGTGCTCTGACAAACAGTGCCATCTTTGTGCAAAATGAATATTGCCATACAGGAATGAAAAGTCAATAAATAAACATGTTGTTAAAACTCACACGTTTTTGTTGTTTGTCACATGTTGTTGCACGTCACAAAGCGTGCACCGCCCGCGCAGAATGTAATGCTTACAGGTCTTTGGTTTGGTTCCCATGAGTCTGTCGTGTCTATTTTTCTCAGACCCTTTGTTGATCAGGCAAAAACATTGGCATCCAAAGGTGTCTTGGAGGGAAAATGGAACCTGTGTGAACAGCAAAGCTGTTGGACTTTGTTGCTGTGTAGACTCAAAGGCAAGACCTACAATGCAAAACACCACACAGTTTAATGGGTACTTTGGTTGCGGCTTCTGTCTACATCCTGGTACTCTAATAGAGAAACAGGTGACAGGGTAGAGCAGAAATGCATGATTTAAAAAATGGGTGAACAGACGCACATTTGTTACTTTCCAAACTGTTGGAGCAGAATACCTCTGCTACGCGCCGTTTGTTGGATGAGGCTGGATCTCTATTAAATTAAGAAAGGAATTGAAAACACCGGAATCAAAGTTATAACAAATTATCTGAGTTTACTTCTAGTAGGAAACCAAACACATATACAAGTTATACAGAGTACTCGAGTACCCCGGACTTTTAGATTTGTGATGCGATGCGGATGAATGCATCGGGACCAGACAAACTCATCAAATGAGAAGAAATTGGACTTCAAGTTTGTGATTCGATGCGGACACAGATATCAGGACCAACAAACTCACCAAACCCAAAAGCAATTTTACACACACAAACGTCAGTATTTCTATCTGTCTTTGGGGCGGAGATTTGTCGATTCTTCCTTCCCACTTTTCTCCCAAGCGAATCAGAGAACCCCTGGGGAGGAGCTGTTTAAACTGACCACCTCCCCCAAGTGCCCTGACTGGCTGGATTCGCTTCTGGTCGGGTTCAATAGTTCTCTCCAGGACTTGAAATTCCAAAGTCCCCTAAGGTCAAAAGTCAATTCTTATCTCCGTCCCGATCTCCCCTCCCTACCTTTTCCAGGGGATCTTTTCCTATTTTACGATGTCTTTAACGACTTAGAAACAGCATCTGGCTCTTAGTGGTGATAAGGATCAATGTTGGTGTGTGAAACACAGAATCTCTAAGTCAGTGAATTTAAAAGTGAGAATAACATTCTTTTTCTAAGTGATTATCAAAACCCGTTCAAACAATATATGTTTACTTCAATACAGTGTAGAATCATATCTTCTTACTTCAATCCCTCTTTTGATCTCACCTCACGAGATCAACATATAGCATTTGAAACATTACCACTGTCAATTTTCTTCTTACTGTGTCTGTCCCAACATTTATATAAACCCATCAGAAGTTGGGATATAGAGCACTTTAAACCTTTAGGAACAGTCCACAACAACAACTTATTATGACAGTGGAGGGAGAATAAAATATGTCTAAAAAGCAAAGTCCTTGTCAGCTGAGTCATCTTTACTCTTCCCTCAATGGTGGAACTGATGAGTCTAACACACAGTGAGCAGATACAAGGCACACAACAACAACCACATGTCACCAAAATGGCAATAAAAGTAGCCACAGAAATCAGAAAAGACATTATCATACTTTTCCCTCTTTTGGTAACACATAGTTCTGTAGAATAAAAAATACAAATCCCTTATATTGTGGGATATAAAAATAAAGTTGAAAGTTCCTCAAAAAAAATGGATTGTTCAGACAAAGTTCCACACCGGCTATATCAACCTGTTTCAGCGGGAAATGGAGTTCCCTGTGCCGTCTTGGTTTGCCATATCTTCGTCCCCCCAGCCCGCTGACGGCGGCTTCTGGGGTGCTTGCTAGAGAGATGTGGCCTGATTGTCTTCCCCCGGCCCGCTGATGGCGGCTTCCGGGTCGACTGTTGGAGAGATGTCCTGATCCTCCTCCTCCGGACTGCTGATGGCGCCTCCTGGGTCGACTGCTGGAGAGATGTCCTGATCCTCCTCCTCCGGCCCGCTGATGGCGCCTCCTGGGTCGACTGCTGGAGAGATGTCCTGATCCTCCTCCTCCGGCCCGCTGATGGCGCCTCCTGGGTCGACTGCCTTGACGAGAGCCAGATCTGTTCTGATGTCGTCCAGGGTCCTCGCAGGTGTTTTTCCCGACCGCACACTGGCTCCAGTGGTACCAGTTGTCTCCCTTTCCATCTGAGCGGACGGCATGGGAGGTCCCCTCCAACCAGACGTAATCTGCTGTGTTGGCCTTGTGTTTCTCGGGTCCCCCTTTTGACGTCAGCAGCCTGTGTGGAGAAGTCTCATACCAAGCCCTTAAGTTGCTGGAAATATGGTTTTGAAATCATCTTTTCTACTTCTTTAGTGTTTATTGGCGGCACCAACTAGACTGGAGTGTGGACAAGAGACTATGCAGAAAATAATAAACAAAAATTAAAAATTAAAAATTAAAATTAAAAATAAAAAATAAAAAATAAAATTAAAAAATAGAACAAAAATAAAAATAAAACAAAAAGGAACAAACTAACAAAACAAAAAATAACCAAAGCTAGATTATTTTAACTGTATCAATTTCTCTTAAAAGCAACAAATAAAACAAAACAAAAAATACCATAACTAGTATTTTAAATTGATAAATTTCTCCTAAAAACGTAATAATCTCACATACATATTGTCTGATGTATATCCTATCCTTTTCCCCCTTTTTCTGAAATAGAACGCCGTTAACGGTGTTCTTATTTTCAGAAACATCGAGCCTTATACATCAGTTATTTAATATCAGCTATATATTTATTATTACTATTACTTATATATCAGGCATTAAATGTCAGCCTTCTTCCATGATTGACCTCGTCTACATTATCTGACTTATATTGATACGTGTCTGTTTGTATTTATTTAATATACTGGGCAATTATTGATAACTTTTTGAATCTCCCTCTTTTCTTAACAACTTGAGGTATGGCTATTTTGAAATCTGACTTGGTTAAGAGATGATTTGTTTATTGGTGAAAGGAACACTCTTCCCCTCAATGGTGTGGGGGTGGATATTCAGGGAGAGTTCCTTACAATCTCCAGATCTTCCTCTCAGTGTAGAGGCCATAAAACCTTTTAATGGGCTCTGTGGTCTGTTCAGATTTAGATTTTCTTCCTCTCCAGAGGTCACGCCTGTCTTTGACCCTGTATGCTGCTTTGAGTCAGCAGCACCTCAGGACAGAGAAAGGGAGATCTCTTCCCAAAAGTGTAAGTTCCCTTTTGAGCAACATAGCTCCACATTTAACACTCCCTGACTTGTTTGTAAAGCGTTCTTTAAGGCCTGAATTGAGTCTTCCGTTATGTAACGGAAAATCCCATTTCCAAAAAGGGTCAGTTTAATAGCCCTTATCATATTACCGCTCTGTGCTTGCATGCTAGGACCTATTGTCTTTGCCAGAGCTGCTGCTACTCTTTCTACATGTATTAGCTCCATATTAGCAGGGTTCACCAACATGGTTGGTTGATCCAGTTTAAGATTTTTCAATATCTTCCATTACTATTTCCAACATTCCTTATCCCTGAATATCAGGTCTAACAATGTGTTTTCCTTTAGGAGTATTAGATGGAATACTCATAAGTGGCATTTGTGAGCCCTTATCTCCTTAGGGTGGAGGTAGGGTCTCAGACATTATACCACCTTCTCGTTGCTCTCTGTCTCTCAAGTATTACACAGATTTGACTTTTAAAAAATCACACAGAGCTTCTCATACCTTATCATATCACATTCAGGCAAATTTTTATTGTGCGATGTTTATTTCAACAGATAGCGTGACTTCCAGAAGTAGGCTTCTACAATCTCCTCACGGTGATTGCGACTTCAGGTCAAGAGTTAAAAACTCAGTCAACAAAATCTCTTTATCGTCACGTTTAATGAGCCTGATTATCCCCACAACAGTTTTGTGATGAGATACGGTCGTTCCAAATAATTAGTTGGAGGTCGCGTCTCTCTCCTCCTCTATCACCCACCATATAACAATTACAGAAATGTTATACATTTAAAGCACCACGAAAGGTAACCGCATTAATCAATCTGATCATGACCTGCGGGGAATGTAACCCTTCTTTTACAGCCTTACAGTCTTTAATGAAAGCACTGCGAGGTAACCGTATTCATCAATGTTATATTGACCTACGGGGAATTTAACCCTATTTTGACACCTAAGTAATCTTTAATTAAAGCGCTTGCAAGGTAACCGCATTAATCAATCTTATCATGATCTGCGGGGAATTTAACCCTCTTTTTCTAGCCTTGCAGCCTTCGTATTTAGTGAGTGAAGGGCTGGGATCTACCCGCCACACTCAAACACTATTTTTGCTCTAGATCCAGGACTGAATACCCTTCTCTAAGCACTAATAATCTAATTTAACTAGAATATGTATTGTATTTCCCACCGTGACTAAAAACACTGAGAACGCTGCTGACAACTCTAAATTTTTTAGTATAATCAATCACAGATTTTTGATAATCAAAACAGGTGTCTGCTCACCTTTTGTATATGGCGCCTTGGTGTAGTTGTCAACAGTATCTCTGTGTCCTCCCCCTGGACTGGATTCTGTCCCCTGGCTATCGGTGTTCCTTTCTAGAGATCAGCTCACAAACGTCGGGAGTCACCACTTGTTGGAGTAGAATACCTCTGCTACGCGCCGTTCGTTGGATGAGGCTGGATCTCTATTAAATTAAGAAAGGAATTGAAAACACCGGAATCAAAGTTATAACAAATTATCTGAGTTTACTTCTAGTAGGAAACCAAACACATATACAAGTTATACAGAGTACTCGAGTACCCCGGACTTTTAGATTTGTGATGCGATGCGGATAAATGCATCGGGACCAGACAAACTCATCAAACGAGAAGAAATTGGACTTCAAGTTTGTGATTCGATGCGGACACAGATATCAGGACCAACAAACTCACCAAACCCAAAAGCAATTTTACACACACAAACGTCAGTATTTCTATCTGTCTTTGGGGCAGAGATTTGTCGATTCTTCCTTCCCACTTTTCTCCCAAGCGAATCAGAGAACCCCTGGGGAGGAGCTGTTTAAACTGACCACCTCCCCCAAGTGCCCTGACTGGCTGGATTCGCTTCTGGCCGGGTTCAATAGTTCTCTCCAGGACTTGAAATTCCAAAGTCCCCTAAGGTCAAAAGTCAATTCTTATCTCCGTCCCGATCTCCCCTCCCTACCTTTTCCAGGGGATCTTTTCCTATTTTACGATGTCTTTAACGACTTAGAAACAGCATCTGGCTCTTAGTGGTGATAAGGATCAATGTTGGTGTGTGAAACACAGAATCTCTAAGTCAGTGAATTTAAAAGTGAGAATAACATTCTTTTTCTAAGTGATTATCAAAACCCGTTCAAACAATATATGTTTACTTCAATACAGTGTAGAATCATATCTTCTTACTTCAATCCCTCTTTTGATCTCACCTCACGAGATCAACATATAGCATTTGAAACATTACCACTGTCAATTTTCTTCTTACTGTGTCTGTCCCAACATTTATATAAACCCATCAGAAGTTGGGATATAGAGCACTTTAAACCTTTAGGAACAGTCCACAACAAACATCAAAACCCGTTCAAACAATATATGTTTACTTCAATACGGTGTAGAATCATATCTTCTTACTTCAAAACGCACATGAGAGGGACTAGTATTGCTCATTGGTTGTCATACTGTAGCTTGTATTTAGCTGTAATCTTCCTGAAAGCACCAGCTAAAACTATGATCAGCTGCACTGTTTGGTTTCCCTTCGAGGAAAACAAATGCTGCTGTCAAAACATGTTGTAAATATATTGCAACATACAGAGCCCCTAAGGGGATATAGAAAAGAAACGTTCTTGTACGCATTAGAAACTTACCAGTGAACACAGGAGCCGATGGAGCTGCTCAGTCAGTTTGTGGCCGTTTCTCAATGTCGAGTAAACCTGCTGCAGAGCCACTACTTCAAGTAGACTACGTCATCGAGTGGCGCCGAATGACTGTTTAAATGCATGTTAAATGCCCAGCATTCGGCGCCACTCGATGACGTGGTATACTTGAAATAGTGGCTCTGCAGCAGCTTTACTCGACATTGAGAAACGGCCATTCTGTCTGATCTTTAAGTTGTGCCTCTCTGTGAATACTCTCACTTTGAGATATTACATCAATACAATTGATGAAGCAATAACAATATTTATAAATAAGTCCAGCTTTGTAAATATGAGGATTTGTTGTTTTTCTGTTTTATATCATTGTGTATGTAATGTCTATGCCTCTGGACATTTGAATTGGTATTTTCTTACTGTTGTGTAAAAATAACAGTTAAGCTATTCATCATCGTGAAAGCAATGAACAGATGAATTGATAACATATGAATGTATAACTCAATAATTGAGGTTATAAACTATACTTAGTTAATGAGCCAGGGGGTTGGTTGTGCCAATGGAGATGGACCATGTCTCATAGTGACTTTTTAAAGGTCTATCGTTTTGAAAAATGCATTATAGCATTGCAAGAATATAAGCTTTCTATATGCTATTACTCCTTATTTCAACCCCATATCATTGCAATTCTTTCAAAAAAAATTCTACATGTTTACGCATAGAGCCAGTATGAAAGCGGGCAACCTACTCCCAAAGCTTAAAGTAATATATCATTGTAAAGTTTAGACCAAAATCTATGTACCGTCACATTTTAAAGAGACTAAACACATAATTTGACCTTTTGAAATCTTGGGCTGCTGAAGTACCTATTGTTAATACTGCTGAAAATGCACTTATATAGTGTTCAAAAACTTTTCATACCTAGGTTATGGCTATTGACAAATGAACTACTACTTCTCTGAGCTGTTGAACAAATATCAGTCTTTCTTCAGCAAATGGTGCTTGTTTATTTAGTTGCACATGTGGACCTTAGGTCAAATTATAGATGATTTTATATTGGGGGTGGCATTGTTGGTACTGACTGGATATTTTTGACAGACCGGTTAGTTTTAGACCTTATAAAAGAGTTGCTCTGATGTCCTTAGAGAAAAAAAGTCAGCTCCCGAAAAATGTATTTAAGTGAAATGCTAAGATCCTTAACCACCCTTATCATAACTACCAAATACCAATATTCATTCATTATCAGAATGTTAACTCTTTAAATGTTTGTTTACGTAATGCCATTGCTTGTGGGGTGTTTTTTCTTTATGGAATAGATCAATGATTCTCAAAAACAGGATGCATTTGTAAAGACACCAGAAAAACTGCATTTATTAGAGCTAACATGAACAATTGCTATATATGGTCGAAAATAGTGAAAAGCTACATTTTGAAGTCAATGTCATAATTATTTGATGCTGCAAGATAGAGAGGAGGAGGAGGAGGAGGAGGAGGAGGAGGAGGAGGAGGAGGAGAGGAGGAGGAGGAGGAGAGGAGGAGAGGAGGAACAGGAGGAGGAGAGGCGGAGAGGAGGAGAGGAGGAGAGGAGGAGGAGGAGGAGGAGAGGAGGAGGAGAGGAGGAGAGGAGGAGGAGCAGGAGGAGGAACAGATTGACTTCATAGACGCTGCTTGTTCTAAATCTTTATTGAACGTATCGATCACTACAGTCTTCAGGATCAGCTTTAATACGTTGCTTCAAGAAAACTTTATTACAGACACAATCAGTGAGACACACGGTAACCAATGAGAAGCCTCCATTTAAAACACCATGTGACCCAGGACAGGAAGTGGTCTCCTCCTACAGAGGACACAGAGGACACAGAGACACTGAGGAGTCAGACGCAAACCCAAACCCAGCATAGAGAGGTTCAGTGAATGTGGCTCTGAAGGTGTGGAGGAGGATCAGTGAGGAGGAGGAGACTCTGGAGAAGGAGAGAGAGCCAGCAGCATGATCCAGATACACTGCTACTCTATGAGAGGAGGAGGAGGAGGAGGAGGAGGAGGGGGAGGAGATGTTTGTTCCTCTCTTATTGTGATAGACAGCGTAACCTCTATCAGAGCAGTACAGTCTCCAGGACTGATCATTCTCTCCAAACACACATTCATCTCCTTGTCCTTTCCTCCTGATTCCTCTGTAAGTCACTGCTATATTAACCTTTCCTCTCCACTCGACCTCCCAGTAACAGCGACCAGTCAGAGCTTCTCTGCACATCAGCTGAGCCTTGTACTCAAACCTCTCTGGATGATCAGGATATGGCTGCTTCTCCTCCACACGTGTCACCGTCCTGTTGTCCTCAGACAGTTTGAGTCTCCAGCCCACTGTGTTTGAGTCCAGGGTGAGTCCACAGGAATCTGAGGAGAGACACAGACAGCAGTTTATCACCAGACTCACCTGAAGGCTTTCCTCTCTGTCAGTGATCTTTCTATAAAGCTTCAAGAGGTCATGTTCTAATGAATAAATAGCACCTCCATCCTCTGTGTCTCTAGAGCAGGGGTCTCCAACCTTTTTTAGGGTGAGGGCTACTTTCAAAAAATAAAATAAGTCGTGAGCTACTTTTACTCCTCTTTTTGTTGTTTTTTGCAGTGTATATATTTAGCACATTTAACATTATGACATGCTGACCTTTAACCTTCAACCAATAACAAATCATTCAAACGGGTTTATTCTGATCTGATGTGTTGCAAGGAGATCGAGAGAAGAGAGAGAAGAGAGCGAGAGAGAGAGAGAGAGAGAGAGAGAGAGAGAGAGAGAGCGAGAGAGAGAGAAGTGAGAGAGATAGAGAGAGCTAGAGAAGAGCGGATGCCTCTTATGTAGAGAGTATCGATATCATCTCCATCTAGATCTCGTCTATCATCGTCTCTCTATCTCTCTCTCTCTCTCTCTGACGCTGTGTGCTCCTCCGTGGCGATGACGGCTTGCGTTTAAAAAATAAATAATAAAACATATTGTAAAGTGGGGGGACACAAACGGGATTTCTAAAAGAGCGGGGGACATGTCCCCTCTGTCCCAGGTGGAAGAGACGCCGTGTGTGTGCGTCAAGTGCAATAAATATATATGCAAGTTGCAGCACACAGAGTATATGGAATGCCATTTAAGCCAAAAATAAATAAATAAATAAATACATATATATATAAATATGTACATTTAAATACACATTTATTTATTTCATGGGACTTGTATTTCATAATGACACATTTATTTATTTCAGGGGACTTGTATTTCATAATGAGACATTTCCATTTCTTATATGCAAATGAACGGGGCGTGGTTAGCTCACAGATCCAGACCAAAGCAACAGCACCGCAACACTGACTCAATAGCTCTTGTTTCACACTCAGCCTGGTTTAGCTCTGGTTCTTCCTGTTTCAGCCGCAGCAGAGCCGGCTCTAAACACCGAACACCGGTTCTTAGCTGACCCCACTTGGCTGCCCGGCAAGAACCAAGAACCACGCTCACGTCGGAAGGGGGCGAGATTAACCTGAGCCATAATAACAGTTTATGGCGAGTACGGAAAATGAAAGTTGTAACAAGCAGTAGCGCTGAGCAAAGTGACTAGAAGGCAACCACACACTTATAAACAAACACACTTTATAAAGTCAGGCAACACTAACCAGGCTTCCTGTGATTCTGTTTATTTGTACCTTACTTTGACCATCCGTTCGCTGTTATTGATCATTGTGGAGAGCAGGCAGACGTTTTGTTTTGTATTATCGCAGCTATCAGATGGAATCAATACATGGGCTGCACAGGTTGTCATGTCCGACTATCACAAGTAGAATCATAATGAAAAGGTAAAATGTGCCTGTAGAAAACGGCTTATGCCACAATAGGATAGCAACAAGTAGTCAAGATAGTCAGTTCAGCTTCGGTTGCTGTTGCATAACTGCGGTCAACTCAGCCGTCTCTCGCCTTCGCTTGGTCAAATCAGCAGCTATTCATTTTTGAGTGCGCAATTAATAGCGCCTTTACGGTAAACTGACACTGTTTGACTCAGTCCTAGTTTGACTGCTACAATCAAATGAAGTAGGCTACTTTTACTGTGTACTTTTACTGTGTAATACTTTCTCAAAGTCCCTGAGAACAAACTCATGCCACTTCTGCTATTTGATAAAATGATTTGTATCCATAACTTCTTAATAAAATTGGTACTGTTGGACTCAGTACTTGTTAGACTACTACCACAAATACAATGAAGTAGGCCTACTTTTATTGTGTACTTGTTGAGTAATACTCTGTCAAACTCCCTTCCCGAGTACAATCATGCATGTTTTTAGCTATCTTTGATGAGATAAGTTGCCATAAGTTCTTAATACAATTGGGACTGTTGGACTCAGTACTACTTGGACTACTCCCACAAGTACAATAAAGTATTTTTACTGTGTACTTCTTGAGTAATCCTTTGTCAAACTCCCCTCCTGAGTACAATAATTCATGTATTCTGCTATATTTGATGAGAGATAAAATGATTTTTTGCAACAAGTTCTACATGAAATTGATACTGTTGGAGTCAGTACTACTTGGACTACTCCCACAAGTACAATCAAGTGTTTGAGTAATCCCCTGTCAAACTCCCCTCCTGAGTAGAATAATGCATGTTTTCTGCTATATTTAATAAGCGTTAAAAGCGTTCACAATACTGGGAGGCTGTGGCTCAGTGGGTAGTGTGCTGGACTTCGAATCAGGGGAGGACACTTCATCCCAAATTGCTCCTGTGGGGATTGTCCACAGTACTGAATGTATGTAAGTCGCTTTGGATAAAAGCGACATGACATGTAATGTAATGTAATGTACAGATAATGTTAGACAGAGTATTTTAAGAGGAGAAGGTAGACAGATGACATCAACACTAGATCCACTACATCAGTACTCCAGCAGCAGCATTGTTACCCCTTGGAAAGTCTTTAGAGACTATCCTGGATAGCTGTTCACAACCTTCCTTCAGCACAGTGACACACCCTGTCACGCTTGTTGGCCTCTCATGATGCTGCTAAAGTCCTTCTACTGCACCTTTTTGACTCCAATACAGGCCTTTGTATATGTTTGGAGAGATTACACAATAAATGGCCCAGATGTGTATACATCGAAATCTTGTAGTGCAGGAAGAAATACACACGGCTAAGCCTGCAGGTGATATAGGCTTTGTTTTGCAATATTTATTCAAAGGTCACTTCTTATTTAAACAAATACCTGAAATATAGATATTATCTCTTATCAAATATAGCAGAATACATGAAAGAATGTACTCAGGACAGAAGTTTGACCTAGTATTACTCAAAAAGTACACAGTAAAAGTACTTGATTGTACTTGTGGTAGTAGTCCAAGTAGTACTGAGTCCAACAGTATCAATTTAACTAAGAAGTTATGGATACAAATCATTTTATCAAATATAGCAGAAGTGGCATGAGTTTGTTCTCAGGGACTTTGAGAAAGTATTACACAGTAAAAGTACACAGTAAAAGTAGCCTACTTCATTTGATTGTAGCAGTCAAACTAGGACTGAGTCAAACAGTGTCAGTTTACCGTAAAGGCGCTATTAATTGCGCACTCAAAAATGAATAGCTGCTGATTTGACCAAGCGAAGGCGAGAGACGGCTGAGTTGACCGCAGTTATGCAACAGCAACCGAAGCTGAACTGACTATCTTGACTACTTGTTGCTATCCTATTGTGGCATAAGCCGTTTTCTACAGGCACATTTTACCTTTTCATTATGATTCTACTTGTGATAGTCGGACATGACAACCTGTACAGCCCATGTATTGATTCCATCTGATAGCTGCGATAATACAAAACAAAACGTCTGCCTGCTCTCCACAATGATCAATAACAGCGAACGGATGGTCAAAGTAAGGTACAAATAAACAGAATCACAGGAAGCCTGGTTAGTGTTGCCTGACTTTATAAAGTGTGTTTGTTTATAAGTGTGTGGTTGCCTTCTAGTCACTTTGCTCAGCGCTACTGCTTGTTACAACTTTCATTTTCCATACTCGCCATAAACTGTTATTATGGCTCAGGTTCATCTCGCCCCCTTCCGACGTGAGCGTGGTTCTTGGTTCTTGCCGGGCAGCCAAGTGGGGTCAGCTAAGAACCGGTGTTCGGTGTTTAGAGCCGGCTCTGCTGCGGCTGAAACAGGAAGAACCAGAGCTAAACCAGGCTGAGTGTGAAACCAGAGCTATTGAGTCAGTGTTGCGGTGCTGTTGCTTTGGT
Organism: Trematomus bernacchii; assembly: GCF_902827165.1. Classification (NCBI taxonomy): domain Eukaryota; kingdom Metazoa; phylum Chordata; class Actinopteri; order Perciformes; family Nototheniidae; genus Trematomus; species Trematomus bernacchii. Next base: position 29,397 of record NW_022987941.1, read on the forward strand.
CTGGATCTGTGAGCTAACCACGCCCCGTTCATTTGCATATAAGAAATGGAAATGTGTCATTATGAAATACAAGTCCCCTGAAATAAATAAATGTGTATTTAAATGTACATGTATACATATTTATTGCCTCATTTATTTATTTCAGAATGTATTTCATAGGCATATTTATATATATATGTATTTATTTAATTATTTATGTATTTATTTATTTATTTATGTATTTATGTATTTATTTATTTATTTAATTTTGGCTTAAATGGCATTCCATAAGAGTAAAGCTCTGCCCCTCATGTGCTGTAGAGGCTGCATGATAGGCTGCTCAATGGGGCTGATGTGTTGTGTAGATTCTGCCAGAAGGAACATCAGCGGGGAGGTGCCTTTTCTTCCAGACTGCAACGCTGGTCCCGCAAATCAAGCAAGAACGTGATTGGTCGATATTCATTGTGGGGGTGGGGGGAGGAGGGGTGTTAGATAGATATAGAGTTGTAGTAAGTAGATAGAGTTCACTATGATGTAGGTTTCCTTTATGCATAGGGTCGATTCTTTTAATTACATTTCCTTTTTTGTTTTGTGTATTTTATACATTTTGGATTTGCTTGGCGAGCTATTTTTAGAACATGCCCCGCGGGCGACTCACGTTGCCCCTGCGGGCGACTAAGTGCCCGCGGGCACCGTGTTGGCTACCCCTGCTCTAGAGAGAAGCTGACTGATCCACACTTACAGTTCCTCAGATCACCTGCTCTGAACCTCTGCTCTCCACCATGGTCCAGCCTGGAGGAAGAAACACATGTGAGAAACAGAACAGCGTATTGTTAGAATAAAGTATTTATCAATGTTCATCATAATAATAAATCCTATGTGTCCGAAGGGAGCAGGAGGGAGCAGATGCTTATTGATCCCCCTCACTTCCTGCTGATCAATGATTATCCTTTCAATCATCTCTGAAAGTTATTCCTACTTACATATTTACATTTATACATTTACAATCATTTCTCCTCTTCAATCTCCTTTCTTCATTCTCATACTTTCCCAAAGAAGTGTTTCTGTGCATCCTTCAAAGTGAATGCTATGTGTGCTTTGTTTGAACTCCTACTCCAAGCCGCTCCATGAAACCCCCCCCCACAGATTGTTCTGCTCTTCTCAGAGTTCTTCTGACCTTGAGTTGTTTCAGATGTAGACCTCCTCTCAGATGATACCCCCCCTCTCTGTCTATGAACAACGTCTGTAGTGTCCTAGGAAGTAGATGATCTCTTGCTCTGTACATGATGCAGTTTGAAATGTAACCAGATCAGTAAACTTCAGTGTGTGTGACTTCAAGAATAATGAATGAGTGTGTTCAAGATATCCAACATTATTGATTATAGAAAAGTCTAAAAAGGATAGAAAATCCACTTTGCTTCTTCCGACTCATGCACTTGAGAGAAGAAGAAGAAGAAGAAGAAATGATGTAAAGATAATCAGAGAGTCTTTATCAATTCAATCACATGTCACGGTGGTGCAGGTGGAAAAGTCCCGATCGACCCTCTGGGGATCATAAATGTTAAACAGAATCTCATCTCAACACATTTAGCAGTTGGTGAGATATCTCAGTCAGAACCAAACCCATAAACTGACCATCATTATCCTCCCTAGAGCCAGGAAACCAGTGGTTCTGATGTTTGGACTGAATGGCTGTTTCCATGTAATAAGACTTGAAGGTTAACTCACTGCAGTGAACATAATCAAGGGAAATGAGACGTCCTTCATGATGGAAGACCAGAGATGAAGGAGATGAAATTAGAATAATACGAGGAAGTCAGTCTGTCCATACCTGAGTGTCTCCAGACTGCAGAGTGGATGCTCCCGTCCAGCAGAAAGCAGCTTCTCTCCTGATAGACGGGGTCAATTTTCACAAAATCAGAACCCCAAAGGCATTTTGTGTTTATTCATACTATACAACATTTCTCGGGGTATTAAGGGGTGCTGAATCCAACTCTGCTGTATATGAAGCTCAACAATGTCCCAAAATGCCTCACAATTGAGAAATCCAATGTGGCCTATGAGTCTCCAGGATGATTGTAGCTGATTGCAGCTCAGGTCCAGCTCTCTCAGATGGGAGGCGTTGGAGCTCAGAGCTGAAGCCAGAGAAACACAGCCTTCCTCTGACAAAATAGCAGGTTATTTTCCTTATATCAAGTCACTGGATCTTGTTGCATAATTATTTGTACATTGTCCAGTATAAGTTCCACCCCACAGAGAACCATCAGTTTTCCCACAGAGAACCATGGCCCTGAACCTGACTGACTCTTATTCCTGCTGCTGGGAGATGAGGCACGATACCAGCAGATCCCAACACCCACTGAGGGTGTGGACACAGCTCTCTCTCCAGTTATACAGGAAGTGGATGGCTCTTACTGTGTCGCAGTATACTCCTGCAGTAGCCTACCATCTACAAGACACCCTGGGGGGTCACAGTAATAACCCGTCCCTTCCTCCCCAAGTCATGTTGGACGGCAAATGATTCACTCAAGGACTCACTGCCATTTCAGAACCCACTGATGACTTTCTGGTCATTCCTCTGATCCATCCCCTCCCCAACACTGGCTTTTAGCATCACCCACTTGTATTACATATCTCCAATGTCCCACCAGGAGAAACTCGTTGATATAGCATTGGTGGTTCAGTGGTAGAATTCTCCTTCTTAATAAGATCGGCTGGCGCATCATAATGACGTTGGATAGTGTCAGTGCGGTCGGATTCTCAAAGCACAGCAGTCTCTTTCCCTAAGTCCTATCATTAACCCCAAGATGTTTCACAAAGGTTAAGGAATTGTGGTTAGGAAGAGACGAAAGACGATATATTTTGGAAGGTAATTGGATTCCTAAAATGCTGATCTATAAAGGTTCTACTACCCCTCACCTGGAACCAACAGGGTGACCCTGCCAGAAACTAGTGACCCTGACCTCTCTGCTTTCAGGGGTACCTCAGCCCCAACACCATGTGGAGGTGATGGTTCTCTGAGGGGTATATCAGGAGTCTAAAAACATGATGCATGGCTGTGAAAAATAAAACAAATTATATTTATATATATAGCTATATTTTTGTACACTCTTTTTTAAAGACCTACCTTTAGGGTCTGATGAGGATTCTGATAATGCCTCTAATAGATCATTCCTCGGGATCTCCTTCAAAACTTCTCTGGTCACTTTAATGACGTGTTTGCCGTAGTGCGTACGCATCAGATCCACTGTTTCCCTCCGCTCTGCTTTCTCTAGTTCACTCGTTGGGATTCCTGGGAGTTCTAGGACCTTCTCCTTCAGGTACCACTTGAAGTCTTTAAATTCCTCTTCCTTCAAAGCTTTTAAAGTTTTTAATAGGACTTTAGGTGTCTCCATCTTTTCTACCTGCAGAGCAAAGATACCAAGAAAGAAAATATTTATCTTACAGAACTATATGTTCTTATTTTGTACTTTTGAAAACCATAACAGGCCTTCGGGATCCAAAAAACAGCTGCCATGTGACTTTGAATGGTGTTACGACCCTGGGTCGCTATGTCATTTGTGTGCAGATATTTATTCTTCCTCTTGTCTGTGTCTGTGTGGCTGCGTGTGAGTAAGCAGGTGGTGCCCGGCAGCTGATTGGCTGCCCTCGACAGGCTGATTGGTCCACCTGAGGAGACGGGAGCATTTAAGCTGCAGCCGTGCAGTTCCTCGGCCCTCTCTCTGACTCGACTTCTCCTACTCCCAACACTGTTGCGTATATATATATCCAGGGGTGCACATAACTTTTTTAGTGAGTTACTCAGATGAGTACCAAGAGACAGCGTTTGGTACTCACCCCACACGAAGCGTGGTCCTCCTCAGTGTCTCCTTCACTGTCCTCAATTTACACTTCTTGCATGCTAGATGATGAAGATGATGAAGATGCACCTCCCTGTCTCTTTTTAAGCCTCCGATTTGCTTTCTCCAAAACTTGTTGCCAAAACTGTGAAGTCCTTGCATTTCCTGAGGCCAAGTTGAAGGATCAAATACTAAGAAATGATCACATGACTTGAAGTCATGTCTGATTTCAAATGTGGGAAGTAACAAAGCACACTTATTTACTCAAGTACAATTTTGAGATACTTGTAGTTGACTTGAGTATTTCTATTTTATGCTACTTTGTACTTCTACTTTTACTCCACTACATGTATTTAATACCTTTAGTTACTTTACAGATGTGGATGAATGATGTGAAATCTAATCAAGTGTTAAATCAGACTTTAGTTCCACCTGGAGTAAATTCACAAGCTACCCTGCAGTATACAAAGTCATTCAAACTAGCTGCTCCTTTACCAGCTTTGAGAACACTTTCATGATCAATCATTATAAAACATATCATATATATTATTCTGAAATGGACCAATCTGCACAATGACTACTTTTACTGTCGCTACTTTCACTATATTTTGATAACACTTTTCTAATTTTACTTGAGTAACATTTTGAATGCAGGACTTTTACTGTAACAGAGTATTCCTACACAAGATCTGAGTACTTCTTCCACCTCTGTCTGATTTCAAACTCTTCCATAACACCCTGAGTAAGTTTGCAGCTGTGTGTTTCACTCCACTTTGGTGTAAATAAAACTGCAGCAGCTTGACCACAGAGCGTGAACGTTGTGATCAGATGATTTTGCGCAGTTCTCCAGTGTGTGCGCGGGGCACAGAATGTGCACTGGGGAGTCTCCCACCGCAGCCAGTTGGCGGACTTTTGGCACAATTCTGTTGTTTATACCGACGTTAACCCTGTCTGTGCACACGGCGACCAACTCTGTTGTCCAGTGATCTAAGCCTCTGCCTCCTGGAAAGCTTCACAGGTCCGTCGGTTATGTCCTGCGCGGCTCACCCAGCTCCAGTTCAATCAGTCATAGAAAGATTTTTTGCAGGGAGCGAAACGGCAACGTAGCTGCTTAATGTCTTTGGGTTTTTTGACATGCCTAGTAGTTTACTCCATTGAGTGTTGACAAGAAACAAGTGTAGACGAAATATGTGTTTTGTTTTGATGTTTTGAGGTACGCAAAGGCGCGTAGTGACACAAGTGACGTTACGCAATTCAGATTTGTGCCGCGCATGCGTACCTGCGTACCAGTTATGTGCACCCCTGTATATATCTGTCCTGTTGTGCTGTGGGTGTACTTATACCGTACACCAGTCATTTTGCTTGTTTTGAAACCTCAGAAGTAGAAACTACTTTAACCTGTCCTTGTGGATACGCTTGAATTTGCCCAGGAGTGTGAAACCCTTTTCTTTTGGTTTATTCTCGTTTTCTCCTGTTTTTACGTCAGAGTAGGTAAGAAGCCTGTACGTTTATTTTTCTTATTTGTTAGGCAAGATTTATGTGTTCAAAGATTTGTTTGTTTTGTGGGTTGTTGCGCCTCCTTGTAAAAACTTTGGTAATTAAAATCACCAAACGGCTTTCTCTGTCTCGGTGTCCATGTTCTTGGGAATGGGAAGAGTGGGGAGAGTGCACATTTTGTGCTGCGCCTAGGTTCCCCTAGACCTGGGCGTAACAATGGCTTCAATTCAGATGTCGACATTCAGGAAGTCAATCCTAAACTTGAAGACAGTCAGCACAGTGAGTTCTGTCTTTTCCTTTAATGTCTTGGTTTGGTAACCTGACTTTAAAGAGCAGAAACTGTCTCAGTCAGATCATAAAGTGGTCTAGCAGACTGATTGGTGTGACACAGCTAATCCTGGAGACCCTGCTCATCAGACAGTTACAGAGGCTGTCTAACTCCATGTTCAATGAAGATTCCCACCCCCTGCAACCTGAGCTTCAGCTTCTTCCTTCGGGCCGGAGGTTAATCTTCCTAAAGGTGTAGAACCAAGAGGTTTAAAAACAGCTTTCTGGATGTTCTGGAGCCAGAGGGACTTTTTAAAGATGTGTCTGTTGTCTATATTGTATGAAGCATGTGGCACAATGGATACCTTTTCTTACTTCTGCAAACCAAGTTGACCTACTGGTATAAATAAGTACCATGAGAGAAATAAGAGAGTGACTCAGCCGGCAACCACACACCTGGTTCTGGTCTCTGGCAGTAAGCTGGTTACTGGACACAGAGCTGGGTCCAGGTCCAGGTCCAGGTCCAGGTCCAGGTCCAGGTCCAGGTCCAGGTCCAGGTCCAGGTCCAGGTCCAGGTCCAGGTCCAGGTCCAGGTCCAGCAGAGTGTGGTGTTTACTCTGGGCTTGAAGAGACACAGAACGTTTGAGTGAATAATGAGTGCCGAGCTGTGACATGGAGAAGAGTGATGGACAGGTGGAGATGTCATGTTCCGCAGAGCTTTTAGAGGGGGGGGCTTCCTCCTCTCTGTCCTCACTCTGATCCATAGCAGAGCCCCCACCTTCACACAAACACAACAACATGCTCATTCATTACCACAAGCTTTACATCACAGGTAGCCCCTCCTCTCAGATATTCAGGAACCTTGTTGGAGCCTCAACAGGACCGGACCAGCCCAGAATGTTCCCCACAGCCCCAGAACCACACAGAAACCCAGTGTGTTGACCCCTAAATATGTGTTAGTGTGTCACAGTGTATCACAGCACACACAAACAGTCACTTCAATGTACATCCACAGGTAATGTACAGCCCAGCCCCCCACAAGATATCCCACACAACTGAACTGCGCTCAGTAACCATTCAACAAAACTTCTTTGTTAAGTTTAGAAAAAACATAATTTTTTGGCTTAAAATATGTACGTTAATTACATGAAAGCAGTTACGGACTTTAATTAAAACGAGGTATTTTGTATGAAGGTAGATATGGTGCAAAACGCGAGAGCGTGTAAAACCTGATGTGAGCACTTGCAGAAAAGAAATCTGAGCTTGTGTGCATACATTTACACTTGTATAACATATCCACGTATCTGTGAACCACATTTGAAGCCACAGAAGAAAAATAAAAGTTTTGTAGCTTGTAGAAAAAAAATGAACGTAGTGATGAAATGTTCACTTGCAGAAAAATATATATTTTTTAAATATATTTTCCATTACAACTGCAACTTGGTTATTACAACCTCTCAAATCAGTCATTACAACTTCACGAATCTGCTCTGTGGCAGTATACATCCACGAATCTGCGGCCATGACTTTTGCTACACTTCTTGCGATGAATGTGTCGCAAAAGTAATTTTCACCTGTAGATGTGGGGGGAGGGAGGGGGGTTGGAGCGAAGGGGCGGAGCTATCAGAACGACGAGGCTCGGGTCAGTCACACAGTCACAGCCATAGTCAGGTCGAACCAGATGACTGCGGGGCTAACGGTCCGTGTCTTCATGCTTATATCGGACTATTGTGACTCGCTCTGCGGTTAAAACAGACGGTGCATGAATGCGGTTTTGCGGTAAGTGAAATTCGAGTACTTATTTATGTGTTTATGATTTTAATCAGCTACATAATGAATGTTAAGGCTTGGGTTAGCGTGTAAGCGAGTGGTAGCTACATCTGTGCTAACGATGCTAATCGTAGCCTGCAAGTTAAAACCATAGACTGTATAAAGGTTAAAACGAAATAGACAAGTGTTTAGCGTTAAGTGAGATAATACTGTAGAACAAACGGCTTCTGTTTGAGGTTGGTAAAATAAGGTCATCCTGGTAACTTAGAGAGATATTTTATTATGTAGGTAGGAACTGTATGCATCGCTAAGGTTAATTTAAATCCGCTATGCTGAAGTATGTAGACAAGCTAACGTCGAAGTAGTGTATGTGAAATCAACCTCACAATAAGATGTGTGTATATTACAATTATTAATGTCATATTTCAAGATGATTACTTGGATATTACAATATGGTTGGTTGAGCTGGAGTTCATTATTGAGCTTAGATGTTAACGTCAGTCATATCTGAAGAACGAACCCAAATCTTGTTGTTTTTATTAATTGCATTACCAAATTGGTATCAAATAAACAGTAAGCATTGGTAACACAACTTCCAAAGTTACAGTAAAATAAAAAGGACCCTGACTCGGGCAATACACAATCCAACATGTTCAACATTCACTAAGAAACTACTTTTATTGTGAAGTCAGCTGATCGAATGCACCTATTTCCACATCTACACTCCATCAGCTGATTATTTCTATTTGCCTCACTTTATGAGCTTCACAACATGTACCTTGTACCGCAGAGTTTGCAACGCAAATAAATGGGGCCAATCTTCAGTCAGATGTGAATGTGTAATCTAACATTTTCAGTAAGAATAATGGACAAAAGGAGTACAAATACAAATACAATTTATTGAAATGTGAACCAAAAGTTCAAAAATATTTTAAATAAAAGCACATATGGACAGAAGGTGTAAACCTATTAAATGTATAAGTAAACACATTTAGTCAAATAAAGTGACAGACTAGGCCTGTGCAGGTGGTATTAGCTATGCATGGGCTCCTCCATCAGGCCTGGTCCTCCTCGCTGAGGAAAGACCCTCAGTCCTCTCCAAACCAACAGACAGGACGTCCATCACACGGAGATTTCTCCCTGAAGTCTCTGCAGCTCTCTGGACACCACGCTGTCTCAATCCGTCCACACTGAATATGAGAGGGGGAAAATGAAAATAATAAATGCTTTAGACAATAAGAAATATAAAACTGAACCGTTGAGTTGCTCAGTTTTTTTAGATTGTCAATACTATTACTGTATAACTAATATCCCAGGTTAAGAGGCACCTTCAGATAAAGATTGGTCTTTAAATACATTTTGTCTTTTGAATTGTTTGTCTAAAGTCAAGGATCTAGAACTGGTACTTTTAATGGTACAGTCTGGTTATTATGCTGTTTGGAGGAGGCATCACAGGTAAGAGCACTAACTAGCTACCATCACATGTACCTTAGTTTGACTTAAATGTATTAAACGTATAATTAAGTGATGGCAAAATATAAATAATGTCATGCACACATATTCATATTTGCTTGATTCCAGTGTTGAATTTAGCACAATTGCATACAAACGTCAAGGGATTTTAAGATTCTGAAGTCTTCGTTAAATAGCATGGATAATTTACAAAGGCTTTAAAAACACAGCAGGAGCCCAAGACAATTATAAAACTTGTCTTTATTTCAGTACAGTTCAATTGGTTTTATTTTCATAAACGGTTATCAACCGTTAGTGCCAAAGCAGTAGGCTATAATATATTAATTACTGCTGTATAGACTACAGCCACTACTTGTTTAGCTAGCATAAATTCAACAAAGCTAGCGTTAGCTGGCTAACTAACGTTATTTTGCCGCTAAACTGCACGATATAAAACGGTGGTCTTCATAGCGGATTTAATCCTCAATCACATTAATAATATTCAAAGTAATACTGGGGAAGTAATGGGCAAAACTTACCGTTGATTGACGCGCCATGTCAGCGGACTGGTAGCGACAACACTTTTTTTTTCTTCTGTGACTTCAAATGTGGTTCACAGATACGGATATGTTATACAAGTGTAAATGTATGCACACAAGTTCAGATTTCTTTTTTGCAAGTGCTCACATCAGGTTTTACACGTTCTCGCATTTTGCACCATATCTACCTTCATACATGTACACCTTCAGACAGCCTACAAGTGAAGCACACGTTGTTTACTCACAGTTTGAAAGCAGCGTGGAGAAGTCTTCAGCTGTGGAGCTGTGATCCGCCCAGGATAACTTGTGATACGACTTCTGTGGCTATCTACCAGCGATTGTGTTTAATATTAAAGACTACACACATGTCTCCCTTATCAAAACGGTATTGTGCACTTTGCACCACTTATCCAGATAAGATGTGACTGTTTAACTTTAGTTATGCGTCGATACAGTGACACAAACCTATGAGAGGCCGTCTAGCTCACAACTCATACTTGGTCTTACAAACAATATCAGAATCTCACACATACACCATTAAACTCTTTTATACAGCTAAACACTTTTACACGCACAATCATACTCTCTTTCACACACTTTTGTCTGGGCCATAAATCAAACTTACTTACATACCAAACTGTACTTTCTTAGGAACACTATTATTCCCACTTACAGACAACATCATACTACAATATAATACTCTAGTAGTGTATGCAAGATAGCAAACTTTGTGTGTGAGAAAGAATGATAGTGTATGTGAGAGAGGAATTGTAGTATGTATGAGGGTATAGTAGTGTGTGTGTGAGAGAATGATAGTGTATGTGAGAGAGGGATTGTAGTATGTATGAGGGTATAGTAGTGTGTATGTGAGAGAATGATAGTGTATGTGAGAGAGGGATTGTAGTATGTATGAGGGAATAGTAGTGTGTGTGAGAAAGAATGATAGTGTATGTGAGAGAGGAATTGTAGTATGTATGAGGGAATAGTAGTGTGTGTGAGAGAGAATGATAGTGTATGTGAGAGAGGAGTTGTAGTATGTATGAGGGTATAGTAGTGTGTATGTGAGAGAATGATAGTGTATGTGAGAGAGGGATTGTAGTATGTATGAGGGTATAGTAGTGTGTGTGTGAGAGAATGATAGTGTATGTGAGAGAGGGATTGTAGTATGTATGAGGGTATAGTAGTGTGTATGTGAAAGACAATGCTTGTGTTTTTGAGAGCTTATGACAGTTTATGTGAGAGGACCTTGTGCTGGTTGTGAGAGAGTATACTTTAAAAGGACGTCAGGTTGATCCAACAGGAAGCCAGTTTAATCATTAATTCCTTGACTGGTTTACAGCCTTGAAAACAAAGCCTGAAGCTGCTCAGAGCACTGCTAGCTACATTTGAGCTGCAATAAGTACTTTTGTTAACACTTTATATTAAGGTGCACCAATTCACCATCAACTAGTTGTTAATGAACATGCATATTAGCAGTATATTGGCTCTTTATTAGTCACTATAAAACACCTATTAATGCCTTATTCTACATGACCATATTCTACAAGTAATAGGCCATTAGCTGAGAGTTTTTCCTCAATAACCCTCTAATTGGTGCTTAGTTATTGCAAGTAAGGAAGTTGTTTGGTCTTAATATGCTCAATATGGACCTAATAAGGCAGTAGTACCACAAGAATAGTAATTATCCACACTTAACAAATATTATATATCCTTATGTAACAAGACATGAAACTATAAGTGTTAATTAAGTCTAAAGTCTAAGTCTAAAGACGCTTTTACCCAAAGCAACTTACATACTCAATACTGTGGGCAATCCCCACAGGAGCAATTTGGGATGAAGTGTCTTGCCCAGGGACACAACGACATGCTGACTGCAGTGGGGTTTGAACCTGTGACCCCCTGATCCGAACCTACACACAACCCACTGCGCCACACGCCTCCACAGAAGAATATGTTCCCTATTTTAAAGTGAAGTCTTGTTCATAACCAATAAGCTAGTAGTTTGACTCTAATTGACCTGAACAGGTTCCCTATTCTAAAGTTGCCTCCTCTTCACACTTTGTAAATACATTATAGCACGCAACTACTGAAATTAACCTCAACAGCACATGAACAAAGTAGGCACACGTTGAAATATCTGTTTTATTAAACCACTAAAGAGAGGTTCAGACACATACCAAAACATGTCAAGTTTCTCCAAGGCTGAGAACACATGATATGCAGCCTGTATACTTCTTAATAAAAACTGATTTTTAACAGAGTTTATGTATTTGTGATCATACTGTGTGACCTGCTTTACACAATAGGTGTACTGTGTTGTACTGTCTCAGTGTGAACAGATTAAATAGCCAGCCAAACTCTTTTGAGAGCCAGGGAATGAGCAGCCATGCTCCTTTATTTAATTATTTGCAGTCCACTGACATTCAAACGGAGTGAAACTATACAAAAAGAAGTTACAAGGCACTTAATGATCTCATACATGCAAGTGTAACATACACAGATTAACACTTAGGACCGCTAAGTGTAAACAAGGTAAATATAGCTAATGCTAGCTGTAGCATATCCCTCCGAAATATGGTCGTAGACTTTACTGATGATTTAGAATTTATTGAAACTCCAGAGTCAACGTAAGAGCTATAAAGACACAAAAATAACAAATACATTTAGGCTCAATCCGTATTAGAATCACTTTAGCATACTACCAAAAGTTAACTATTAACAGCAGCGACGTGCAGTCAGTGGAGGCAGGGGAGGCAGAGCCTCACCTGTCATACTCCAATGTAACGGAAAAACAATTAAAGAAAAACTAAATAATAATAATAATAAAATGTCTCCACTGATCTTGTGTAAATGTGATTTCTGTATGATTCCAATCTCATTTTATAGTAAAAATCAGCAAATTTGCCGAGCTCCGCTACGGGAGCGATGAGAAGTGAGGCAAGCACGAGCACTGCCTCTCGTAAGCCCACAGTAACTTGCTGGAGCACGGGCACTAATTTAGCGCGGCCACTTATTTTGTGAGCGCGCTCAAGCCAGTTACTGTGGGGTGAGGTGAGGCACAGATGAGCCCTGCCTCAATTCAGAATGCGTCACCCCACAGAAACTGTCTGGAAAGCGGGCCCTAAGCGCATGCCTGTTACCATCTCACTGTATGTCACCAATGTAATGTTTGTAGATCCCTTTATTACATTTATCCTCGCCATCCATAGTCTCTAAATAACTTATTTCACGTATATATGATATTTAGGCTCGCTGGTCTCTCGTACAACGGCAATGAAAAAATCACCAGGGGAGGCAGCCATAACCTCTGCCGCACTGAAGGGGGCGCACGTGAGCCCACAGGTTCTTGTTGCTACTGTTATTCTACCGCAAACAACAAAGAAACTAGACTTTTGAAACTACAGGAAGATAAGGAGGACTTTTACAAAACAGTAATAGAGATTGTTGTCCAGAAGGATAGCATGGACTTATATTCATCTTCAAGTCAAGGTAAGACCACAACTGTAATGAAAATGGGATCTTACTTAGAAAGAACAATCCAATATTTAGATGTTGGGTATCCTTTTGTTGATCGGTCTGTTTAAAATTAATCATAGCATCAGACTAAAAAAGCTTCAAAGGTCAAAATAGGCTATAATATTTGTAAATCTGACTCTGAAAGAGTCAGTGCCCCACCAGCCATGAACCTCACCGCACGTCACTGATAAACAGACAGCAAAGCTACAAAACAGCTTATAAACGAATTAGGACACAACCTACAATTTTATATTACAGTAAATACCAACCTTGTGCCTCTTCGGGGGGTGCTAACATTTAAACATACACTTTATTCTTTAATTTCTCCGTCTTTATAGAGTGGCGAAGTCACGCCCATCTACTTCCGCCCCATGGGACCTTATTTCGGAAAAATAATGTATTGAAGTCAATGGAGAGAGAAAACTTATCTTTCGATCCCGTTTGAATTGTGCCATGAATTACACATATGATGTTTGTCAATCTTAAAAAATAATTTCCATGTCAAAAAAGTCACAGTTTGTCGTAAAACTGTTGAAATATAAGACGATGAAAAATACGCAACTAGAAAGACTACAAATCCCAGAGTCGCGTAAGTGATGTCATAATTGAGATAGCTAAGATCAGCGCCATATAGATATAATCTATCTATATGGCGCTGGCTAAGATAAGATAACTTTAACAAGATGCCTGTGTGCTTAGTACCAGGTTGTTATCATACCAGCAATGGGTCTTGCTCGTTCTTTCGCTTCCCGTCTGATGAAAGGACCAGGAGTGTCTGGATCAAGCTAGCTAGTAGCTAGCACGTTAGTTAGCATTACAGCCTTGTCATTTTTATTAGCCTTAACATGAAGTAACATGAAGTAACCCAAAATGTTAAACAGTAAGAGTAGTAGTCATATTTCGTGAACCCTTTGAAGAGTACTGTCACACCGGTGTGATCATTCTATAATACACCATTTAAGCCCGGGGGAGAAATGCTAACGCTAACGCTAGCGATCTTCTCTACTTCATGCTATCTGCACAAATGGTTGACATTAAACATTAAAACGACCAGGCAGTTCAGAGAGAATCAAAGGAAGGCAGGCAGGCAGCTTTGCATGACATTCTTCAGGACGTGTTTCATTGTGGTGATAGTGAGGGTAGTCAATCGTTTTGTTGACAAGACAGTAGTGACGGCCATCTTGGTGACGTGTGTTGTTGACCAGAGATGTAGTTCATTGAGCGTTTCACACAAACAAATGTGTTACTTCACAGTTTTACGACACATTTCTTTTTTTTTTTACTTGCAAAATTATCTTTTAAATTGATAAACATCATATGTGTAATTCGTGGCACAATTCAAACGGGATCGAAAGATAATCTTTCTCTCTCCATTGACTTCAATACATAATTTTTCCGAAATAAGGTCCCATGGAGGTCCACCGGAAGGGGAGGGACTTCGCCACTCTATAGAAGATATTTCTTTTCGCAGTCATGTTGTTTCCATAGCAACAACAACTTCCTGTCAACAGCGTTAACTCGCCTTCAAAATAAAAGCATCTAAATGAAAAAGGAAGTTAACCTAAATTACATTTAAGACGTATATAAAACTGCAACGAAAGCAACAAAAACAATGCAACATCCCCTTCAGTCTCACAGAACACAAATGGGGTTATTTACACTAGCTGTTCAATAAGCATGTGTACAGCATAGGTGTACAGGCTAGTATGGCTAACGCTAACATGTATGCTAACGCTAGCGCGAATGCTAACGCATTTTCTCATTGAGTTTAAACATCTCCAAATGTCATCACATAAACACAATACATGTTACTAATCCTTACAGTGTAAGTGTAAGGCTCACACTTACACTTACAGTCATTGCTTTCTGACGGACTTGACCCTTTTACTCTTCAGGTTGCATAGCGAAAATTAGTAGCATTCTACTGCCATTGTGGGCGGTGTCCGTCAGACGAAAAACGTAGAGCCAATCAGGAACTGAGAATTTAGTCCAACTTCCTTTTCAATCAAACTCACTTCCTTTTCAATCATATTCTCTCACACTCATAACTATTCTTATGCACATACCCTATCATTCTGTTTTATACACATACCTATAGTCCAGGGGTCGGCAACCCCTGGCATGCGTGCCACCAATGGCACGCGGCACCGTAACCAGTGGCACACTAGGAATAAGTGGAATAAGTGTACAAAATATTTATTTTATTTTCGGATCCTGAACGAGACCGCCGCCAGAGTGCGTCTCCCCGTTACCTGCAGAAGGAAGCCATGCACGCAACGCAACCCCACTCTCTTTAACTCCAGGCGACTTTCTGCCGCTTTCCTCCGTAATGCAGTGCTGATAGTTTCACCACAGAGGAAAGCACTTCACAAATTGCATTACCCATAAGGAGCTGTAAAAATGCCGCAGTTTTTGCGTGGCGATCGATATCGGCCGATACTCACTCTCTGCCGATCGATCGGTGCTCTCTAAAAAGGCCGATCGCGAGACGTAACATACATGACACTTTTCTCTGTGTGCGGCAAAACAAGCTCGCCAAAATCGCTTCACCAGTCTGGCAGTATTTTAAGGTGTCCGAAAATGACAATAAAATAGCGGTTTGCAACGTGTGTGAAGCAGAAATCCTGCAGCTCCACCCGCTGTGACGGACCGGTGAGCGGAGCAGAACACACAAGAGTTAGACCTAACACACTTAGCTATTTTATTTACCTTTGGAACTAGTTATAAATATATTTATTCTTCACTGTCACTTATTACTGGATCAGTGAGCTGCATGAGATACTGACAGGCTGTCAGGAGAGAGAGAGAGGGGGAGAAAGGAAAAGAGAGCGCTTCCGCTCTTTTCTCCCGTGTTATTATCCAAAGTTAATGTAAACTTGAATAATGTAGGCTACTTCATTTGAATGTAACAATTATGTTGGTTGTTGTTTGTGGAAGCGCCAGTGAATGAGCCCCATTAACTGAGTTTTAAACATCACTTTTCCGAGTGTTTTCGTCGAGCTCTTCAACCCCCCCCCCCCCCCCCCCCCCCCTGTTGATAATTCACGATTGTCGGCACGCTGATAACATTTTTTTTTTGGAATGGCACTTCATATCAAAGAGGTTGCCGACCCCTGCTATAGTCATTCACATGAACTGTTATTACCTCTTATATAAGCTATTATTCTGCCTTTCAAGGTTCAAGGTTCAAGGTTCTTTATTGTCAATCTGACATAGCTACAGAGTAATTATGTAGTTGAAAATCTTATGTCACAGGCTTCTCCAACAATGCAACATAATAACATAATAATTAAATTTCATTCACTGCTATTCTGTTTTACATAAATGACTATTGTTATTAACATGAAATACTATTCCCTCTTATATAGGTTATTATTCTGTCTTACATACATTGTTTACCGATTACACACATACTACTATCCTCTTTCACATACACTATTATAATGTTCTATTAGATTATAGTTGTTTGTGAAAGTCGATAGTGGTGTGTGTACGAGAGTATGATGGTGCGTTTAAGAGATGTTGTTTTTGTGTGTGAGAGAGAATAGTTATTTATGTATGATAGTATGATAGGAAATGAAGGAAGGAATGACAGTATGTTAAAGACGGTATGATGACACACACACACACACACACACACACACACACACACACACACACACACACACACACACACACACACTCACACACACACACACACACACACACACACACACACACACACACACACACACACACACACGGAAATCTTCTTCTGTCGTTTACATGCACATTCAGTACCAGTGAGGTTGTGGTTGCGATGCCGATATCCGGACGCGAAGCGAGGACTACAAAATGACAATGAGCTGACTGGGGATGTCTGTTCAAAACATTGCAAGCTTGAATAAATCATTTAAACCAGTTATTTTTGCCAGACTTATTACTGAATATCGTTCTTAATGTGATACCAAGTCCATCTGAGACCTGTGTACACCTTCAGACAGCCTACAAGTGAAGCACACGTTGTTTACTCACAGTTTGAAAGCAGCGTGGAGAAGTCTTCAGCTGTGGAGCTGTGATCCGCCCAGGATAACTTGTGATACGACTTCTGTGGCTATCTACCAGCGATTGTGTTTAATAGTAAAGTCTACACACATGTCTCCCTTATCAAAACGGTATTCTGCACTTTGCACCACTTATCCAGATAAGATGTGACTGTTTAACTTTAGTTATGCGTCGATCAGTGGCGGCCGGTCCATAGGGGCGCTAGGTGTGCCGCCCCACCTCTTCCCATATTAAAAATAAAAATAAATATAATTTATTTTTATTTTTAAGGTAAATATTATATAATTGGTATCAGTAAAATGTATAATCTACAATAAAATCTAATTTAAAATTGTGTTACGATGTCTAAAGTTACTGATAAGTCACATGTTTCCTGCCTGGCCTTGCCCGTGTACCTTCTCTCGTCTGGGCGCTAAGAGAGGAGCCCTCAACCAGTGCAGCAGCAGCCACTAGCAGCTGACTGTTGCTATCTGTAACGTGTAAACTATGCCGCCGAAACATAATTTCAGCCAATTAGCGTCGTCAAATCTGATGGTCACCGGGCGCCAATGTCATCGCCCGGTGCAGTCTGTGAGTAGTTTGGACAGTGACTCGTATCCGGGTGACGCAGTAGTTGATGAGGATGGCTTCGTGTGCAGATGGAGTCTCCGGACCTCGGTCCCCGCCTAATCTCCAATCCTTTCGAAAGGAGAAGTTTGGCAGATAAATTGTTGCTTAAAGACCTTGGACCGGACCAACCCGATTTGAATATATCGCAGCAATCTCGTGAAAAAGACAAAACTTATACACAAGGCTTCACACGTAGCTGGTACACCAAAAAGGCTTGGCTAGCTGGATGCAAACAGGTAAATGCTGTCTTTTGTTTCCCATGCTTGCTCTTCAAACAAAGAGTGTCGCTTAAAATCTGCTTCCCATCGGACTAAAACCTCCATATAATCTGAAGAAAGATACTTGAAGTTATTTAAACCTTTTGCAAACGTTATGTTCTTTCTTGCTCTAGCCTTGCCAGTTACATTGTACATAACACATATATTATCATTATGCTAACTGGTTGTTCGTGTTAAACGATGTAGCTTTTTTATTTCTGAGTTATTGCTATATGTAAATAAACCTGTTTGTAAATAATCCTCAGAGAAACAAAGAAAAAACACAATGTATGACGTTTTGTGCTGTGGTATTTTTTTTTAAATTGCATTTATTCACAGTTCAGTTTGAAATGCTGTAGTGACTTGTATTGAACCACTTACATATTTATAATTAATGCTACTGAAAAGATGCTATTAATTTTATATCCCACATGCAGTTCACTGTAAAGCCACTTGGTGGAGGTGTTGGTTCATAAAACATGAACAGTTTTAAGAAAGAAAAAACCAGTTCTGAGAATACAAATTCCTGGTACAGTGGTAGATGTTGAGGTTGATAAATAATATTTTCCACACTGAAGATTATGGAGGTAATGATCAGTCTTCTCATATTTTTAAGCCTCGATTTCTCCTTCCCCCCCCCCCTCTAACATCACCAGAAGTCATAATTTAAGGGGTAATTTCTCCGCTTGATTCTATATGTCAAGAGCCCCACCAAAAAAAAAGGCCACCAGCCGCCACTGGCGTCGATACAGCGACACAAACCGAATGACGAGGATACTCACGTTGAGAACTACAAACATATATTCATAATTGTTACTCTGCTGTGAACATGTTTTCGTTTCTATCTTAACGTTTATGCTTTTATCTTTGTGGTCTTTTTTCACACACCAGTGAATAAATGATTTTCAAAAAAATATAAATATACACTACAGTGACATCTGGCGTCGTTTTTGTAAGACATTTTTACTTCCGCATAAAAAAAAGCCTCCCCATGTGACCTCCCGCGTGTGACGTCACATGGGGGAGAGCGGCCGGTCTAGTATGAATAAACATGGATCACAATGCTAGTTTTGACACAGAAGAGGTTGAAAATGTATATTCGAATGCATATGACGGACCACAACCTTATAATTATGAGCCTGCTAGGCGTCCAAGAGACCAGGAGCAGCCAAGGATTAGAAGAAATAACGGCCATCGGAGAGAAATGGAGCTGTGGTGTGAGGAGAACCAGTGGAGAACTGGGCAGCTGTCTTGGTGAGTGACCGGCGTTAGCTACAGTTAATGTTAGCTAACGTCGGTCACATCACAACATTGTAAAGTTAGCTATCATATATCAGGCTATAACTAAAGTAGTATTGATAATATAGTAACGTTACTGGCAGGACTGTTAATACTGATCCATAACAGAAACTAATGCGCAAGTATCAGCCGTATCTCGCGTTACCTAATGCAACTCCACACTACGTCTTACGGAGCTGTACCGGAAAGGAGAGAGAGAGCAGCGAAGGGGGGGAGAGAGATGTAATACGGTTTAAACGTTTTGTTTGATAGGTGCTTGTGTGGGAAATGCCAGCCCATGACCTCAGCTGTGGAGAGTATGTGCTGCAGGGAGGTGGATGCCTTCTGGGCCCTGGTGGAGAACCTCACCCCCAGACCAGACATAACATGCCTGACACTGCACCCAGGCTTTGAAGCATGCTGTCTGAATCCCTTTGTGCTACAGATAGCCGACATGAACTTCAGGCAGGAGCATGGCCCGCTCCAGGCCAGCAGACATGAGTATGTTTAGATTACAATTAAAAAGATAAATACTATTATAGCCTAGTGGCCCAAGATAATAAAGTTGCTATTGACCCCGAGTGTTTAGCAGGTTTCAAAACCCAGAACCTGTAGATTTTAATTATACTGCATCTTTTATGTCAAGTTGAAAGGGTTTAATAATAATTGCAAATAGTACAGCTATGAAGTATATATTTATATGTAGATAATTAATTGGAGACAATATCAAAACTCAATTGACTAATTTGTCTGTTTCTCTATTACAATGTTACCATAATTACACCATCACCACCTATATCACACTTGTTGATGATGTTAACAAGGCTATCAAGTTTACCTGTAGATATTATGTCCCTATCCCCAGGCAATACCGCTACACAGCTTACAGGCAGGTCATCCGCTGGGCCTATGGAGTTCTAGGCAGGCACATTAGGAAGCCCTTACCCTCATGTGTTGTGTCTGCCATCAGAAGACAGTTCCCAGAAGGAGGAGGAACTTACAAAGGTTTTGAGTGGCCTCATTTTGGTGACGATCAATAAAATGTATCACAATCATAGTGTCTTATTGTATAAAAACATCTTAAGAAGTTTAGATCAGCTATATATAATCGAACAGATACTGCATTTATGGTTAGGCCTGCATGCAGCAGCAGCCTAACACTAGTGAACATAACTGTATAAATACAAACTTTTTTTTCATCAGTCAATTTTTGAAGTCAATTTTATTTATATAGCCCGATATCACAAATCACAATTTACCTCGGGGGCTTTACAATCTGTACGACATACAGAGAAAGAAAACCTCCCCAAAAACCCCTTTAACGGGGGGGGAAATGGAAGAAACCTCAGGAAGAGCAACCGAGGGATCCCTGTCCCTGGACAGACCCTGGAGATGCTATAGTTGTTGTGCGTACAGAGTACCATTACAAAATTATACATATAAATGTAAACATGACGAAAATGGATCCGAGAGGATGTCAAGCAGCTTCCAGGTGTAGCCAAACAGATAGAGCCTGAGCCACACAACCTCCCTCTCCATCATGGACACCTGGAGGAGAGAGAGAGAGAGGAGAGAGAGAGAGAGAGAGAGAGAGAGGGAGAGAGACGAGAGAGAGAGAGAGAAGAGAGAGAGAGAGAGAGAGAGAGAGAGAGAGAGAGAGAGAGAGAGAGAGAGAGAGAGAGAGGGAGGAAGAGAAAGAGAGGCTATCTTGCAATGTTGAGAACACTTTTTTAATTCAATAACTTGATCCTTGGCCCAATTATTTACCAGATTTCATCAAAATCTCTTACCAGGTTTTATCTAACAAATAAACAAATGACAATTTAGAATAATCTTAACCTGAAAACTGTGAACCACAGAATCTGCTGCTTTCACACTCATGTCCTGTGTTAAACCGGGAATGCCGTGCAAGATAAAGGCCAACTGCCTCATCCTTGGCGATCTCCTGGCAGGACGTGGAAAGGGGGGCAGGGGCAGTGGAGGACAAGACTGCACTGCTCTCCCGTAGAGTCTCTGGTGACCTGGAGTAGCCCTCTCTCAGAGACTCCATCAGGGCTGCAGCGTATGCTGAAGGAAGGAAACAAGTGATCACATTCAGTGATATTATAGATGCATCACACAATAAATAATATTTAGGGACCGAGTAAAACAGCTAACCGTATGATGGCTTCTCCTTGATAGGGCGAACTACCCAGCCACCTTTGCAGAACCTTGGGTAGCAAACTGCATAACGCACCTCACCATCACTGGTTCGAGCAACCTCTCTGCTGCTATTGTGGTTAAAGTGCAGGGCTGCCATGAGAAGCCTGTAGAAAAGCAGATTATGCAGTTCACAAGTTGTCCCTAAGCCGTACACATTCTTTCATCACATCATATTTACCTGCTGTACATCCCAAGGAAGGAGAACCCAGTGTGCTTTGGTGCAAAGTGGAGGATGAGGGAGTGAAATGCCTCCAGGGAATAGGTCTGGAGACAACTTCCGAACATCCTTCACCAATGCTGTTCTTGAAGTCACCCTCTCCAGTTTAATGGCTGCAGTTGTGCATAAACACAGATTTTGTTCTGATGTTACTAGAATTGTCTACATATGCATTTATTACCTACACTGATGAAGCACGATTGTGTGATACTATCAGGTGTTATTTATATAACGCCTTGTTAATGTGTTAGCACACTTTGGGTTATATATTGATGGAGTGCTCTGGAACCAAAATAAACTAAGCACCAACAAGCAGTTGGACGACTAAGAATTGTCAGCAACAGTGTACAGAGTACGTTGTACCTGGTTCCAGCCACTCCTTGTCCCTTGCTTCTCCCTCCAGAGGTGGATGTGCACAGCAGGGAAATGCAGGAGTGCCGTGTTCATGGATGTCCTGAACATGATTCACCATACTTTGCCACTTGGCTTCCATCACATCTGGATCTCCATCAGGAGTGGAAGCTGCAGTCCAGTACAGGTGATTAATGATGGCTGGCCTCCACAGCTTCAGGTCCTCACCTCTCCTTTGCAGCAGCATCCAAAGCTTTCCCTAGACCTGTTTCACAACAGAAACAAAATGTTAAAAAAGAAAATGTAATTATAAACAAAAGCGAGCCTAATCAAACATACCAACATCAAGATACATACTTTTACCAATATGCCAGATATCAAAGAAATGACTCGTTCCTCCTGGACACAACTCCTCCCGCACCCACTTGGCAACCTAAAGAGTGAAACACAACACCTTAATTACTTACTAACTAGAAAGAAAATGTATTTGTTGCTGTTAATATGGTGCGCCAAGAATCTTGTGTGTCCATATGTCTGTTCGTTCTTGTGTGTCTTTACCTGGCGATTTCTGTCCGTAATAAGGGCTGAAACTTGCATGTGTTGCTCCTTAAGGAAGTCAATGCTGCGTTTCAGACCCTCTAGTTCACACCAGGTGCTGCTTGGGACCTCTGAGCTCTGTAAAACAACATTATGCAGTCCTATCACTAACCGTGTCACATCAGACGAAAGCACATCTGATTTGTGTGACTGATAACGTTAACTTACCTGGACAAGTTGAAGATCCAAAACCTTGTTTATTCTGTCCTCGATCAAGGAGTAGGTGCCATATTTGGCACAATGGCCAGGAGAGTCTGACCTATGAGTGTCAAAAACTGTTTCATTCAGACGTTAAAGCCCAAAAAACATGGATAAAGCTAAATGAATGTAATTTAAATATTGTTTTGACCTCTTTTCTATATCAATAATACAAGCTGAAGTGTTCTACCTGCAGTCACCAGAGAGGATTAGCCCACCCCCCCATCTCCTTCA
The DNA here is from genome assembly GCF_902827165.1 of Trematomus bernacchii. Lineage (NCBI taxonomy): Eukaryota > Metazoa > Chordata > Actinopteri > Perciformes > Nototheniidae > Trematomus > Trematomus bernacchii. The sequence continues at coordinate 52,243 of NW_022987941.1, forward strand.
GTTCTCGGATGATCCCAGCCTGCTCATTTTGCCAGGCCTGCACGATAGTAGGGATTGTGTACAGGCGTTGATGGCGGAAGAAGGTGCTGGCACTGATGCACTGAAGCCCAAACAGTTTCAACATCCTTATTGTCTGGGTAGCCATGCAACCTGAAAAGTGGATGGCCCCACTCAGTAACAGGTTGCAGGCTGGCATGTTTCTGTGCAGCATTGGCTGGTTCTGCCAAAAACGCTCATACTCACATGTTGCACAGACCTAAGAGATGTGAAAAGCAGAACATTGCCAGTACAACTCTTAGTCAGTCAAAAATCAATTATACCATAAAACTAATGAAGTATATACACAGTGAATTGATACAACATAAAAATAAAACAAACATTTACATACAGGTTATGATACAACCTTTATTTTTACATCAGTGGAATTCACACAAATCCTCTTGTTTTATCTTGATATACGTTCCCTCTTGCTGCTCCACATAACCCTGGGTTTCCCCACAACAGGCAGGGCAAATGGTGAACAAGGACATCAGCTGGCTTTGGCACACAATGAACTTGTCAGCAGCACTGAAAAAAGAAAAAAAACACTTGTTATTTCTGACTGACACAATTTGGTAACACACATCATCTCAAATTAAAAGAAGCCTTACTTGAGATCAAAATTAGTTTGCTGCAGTGGCTCTTTTGATGGTTCCTCGTCAGACGACTCGCTCATCATTTCCTCCTCTGGGCTCCATATCCCCAGGGTGGTCCATGGAAACAGAGGATGACTCATCATCACTGTGTGCGGGACTGGGCAGTGGAGATTCTGTCTGACACCACACACTGACCATCCTGGGCTGCACCTGGACAGCTAGGATAAAAAGAGGTTGGCCTTATATAATTGTGAAACATCATACATTCAGTGGCCACTTTATTAGATACACTTGTACAATGTAATGCAATCCAATACAACAGCCCTGCCATAACATCTACCTTTACAAAGCTTATGTTCAGGTTTTGTTGACATTCGGGCTGAGATGTTTTAATTCATTGATATGTTAATTATTGAGGTCATAGCAAGTGTTGGAGTTGTAACAGCCTGCATCATACTGAGATGTTTTTCTAATATGTTTATAACATGTACAAAGCTATGCCGAGTCTTTACCGCGTTTTGGTGTCAAATGGGCGCGCTACTTCTGTGTTACATTTACACTACCTGATGAACGATGGAAAGGTCTGAGGTTACACTGTGAGCCGCAGTGAAGCACAGATGTTGGTTGAGGAACCAGTGGAGAGACGACCTCTTGCTCTGGGTCTATAAGCCCAGCATCACTGGCTGGAGGTGAATCTGTCCCTTCGTGACATGCAGTACCGTTGTCTCCCAAAGTCTTGAAACACACCAACATTACACATGAAAATAAATAGCAACTGCGCCATTAGCTATGTAAATAAAGTCCCCACGCTAGTTACGTAATCACACTTCGGGGATATAACATTAACAAACTGAAGTGACCAATTATGCCTAATGGTAGGTTTTACAAAATAGGATGCCAATTCTAGCTAACATTATCCATTATGACTTAGCTAGTGGGTTTAACAAGCTAGCTACATTACCTTACAACAATAAATAATAACCACACGTTGCTTGTCATTATTGAAATCATTATACTGACTCATTTGGAAGTTAATTATAATTAGAAATAATCACCAGGATAATGATTGACTGTATTGCCAGACCTAATGTCAATAATCTGCATTGTAAACATGACACAAGGTGGCGCCATATCCATGTCATTCATGTCAGTGAATGTACTACTTTGAATTTACCCTCTGTATGTGTTAAAGGGGACCTCTCATGCAAAATGCACTTTTGTACGTCTTTTCTACATGAATATGTGTCCCCGGTGTTCCAGGGAACTCACCAAGTGTCAGAAAACACAACCCTCTCTATTTTCCTCCATACCCAAATCTCTAAAAAAAAGGGGCTGCAACGGATCTGATAAAAACTGATCCAGATTTGAACACTGTCCTGACGTCAGGACGGTGGCGCTACGGCTATTGGGCCAACTCCACCAATCAGGAGGAGACAGCCACGGCCATTGCCATTCGAAAGCGCTGGAGACGCTGGTACTCGTTCGTACCAAAGAGCCGTTCAAAAGAATCAGCTCGTTAGCGACCGTCACATCACTAAAACAATGTGTGCTTCACTTGTAGGCTGTCTGAAGGTGTACACAGGTCTCAGATGGACTTGGTATCAAACATTGATCAACTTGCACCCAAGATGAGATGCCAAGTATCTGGCTTAAACTAATTTGCATCACAGAGCAGCACACTGAGTTTCAATGGATGCTTCCACTGGTTTAGTAACTTGTTCAACGCATGTTTGTTCAACTTTACTTATTAGGCTGTTGTTTCTTTTCTTTTTTTCATCTAGACTGTGCTGGCAAAAAGGAAAAAAAGTCAAAGTAAATCTGGAGAAATCAAGGCAAAAGAATCCAAGACCCAAACTGTGGCTGGAGAGGATTCTGACTCTGACAGTCTGGACGTAGGTAAATGGAAGAAACTCCTCCAGCAGATGACAGGTAGGACGTGGGTCTGACAAAGGACATTGTTGTGCAAGTGTGTGTAAAGGATAAGGATCAATCACAGTTTTCCAATCATAATTTCCTAGCGCTTTCAAATGAAGCTAATGGTAATATTCCCGAAGACATTAAATAATTAAGATTAAGTCAGATACTCCCGAGATAAGATGAAACATATGTCTTTTTTACATTGAGAAAGAGATAGAATCAAAGGTGGAGAAAGTTAAGAGGGTTGGAAAATGCTGGACATTTTGGAAGATGGAAAACCACAACTCCAATGAATGACATCACCATGGGAAACAGTGATTTAATACAAACAGAGCTGTGCACAGAAGCTGTGTGGATACTGTTGATGTTTTATTTTAAGCATTTGTGCCACCTAGTCGTTGGTTTAATGTCTTCATCATGTTTACTCTGTCAACAGATGCAGACATGGCCAAGATGGACACCATCAATGCGCTGGACTCGGCTGCACCACCACCAGTGGAAAACAGAGTGAGGAAATCCCGGGCAAAGCCTCCCGCAAAAAACATCCCTCCCAATAAACAGAACACACAGAATAAGACAATGGAGGAGAAAGAGAAGACAGAAACACCAACAAGGAAGAGTAGACACAGCGTTGATGCTTTCCATCTCAGGCGCTGTCTTTTTGGACGTACTCTTCTTGTAGAAGACAGAGCAGCGACGCCCACTCTGACCCTGATTGAAGAACAAACTGATGAGACACCGTCTGAGCCCAAGAAGAAGAAGAAAAATAAAATTAGTGAAGATAGCACTGGTGTCGAAGGAAAAGATGGCAAGGAGAAAAAGAAGACCGGAGTCTCTAAAGGGACACAGAAGAAGAAATCCTCCAAGAGTCATGAAGATGTCTGATTCTGTGTCCTCGTGTGTTGAGCGGCCGCTACCAGGAAGTGTTTTTTCTGCTGAGGGCAGCGTGTTGTGGTCGTCGTCTGCTCCACAGCGCCCCTCCTACATCCTTTTGTCCGTTGGACGTATGTCATCTCTTTGCTCTGAAAACATGTCGTCCTCCCTCAGTGTTCGGTGCACAGTCAATGCAAATTTCATTTTTAAAATATTTGTTTTACATTTTTGTATTTATATTTATAAGGTAAGAGACATTCCTAAACGTTTTGGTTATTTATTTAATACATTTGTTTTACATTTTCTGAAAATACCTCTTCCTGAAAATAAGGATACATTCAAGTTTTTTAAAGAAATAACTCGTTCTCGTTTAATTTGTTAATGTTCATGTTTTTAAATGTACAGTTCTGAATTTTTTTAATAAAACCTGTTTTGCATATAAACCATAGACTGTATATATAAATGGACGTAGTGTCCGTGACGTCCCCATAGGATTCTGCAGAGTTGCTGAGAAGCCCATAGTAGGCGGTGTCGGCCACTAACGTCTCGACAGTGACGTCAGAGTCTAACTCCCGCCTGCTCGAGCCTGATCCAAATAGAGTGCCACAGTGACGCGTCCTAAAACCCGGGTTAAGGAAGCTTCTTCCAGTTCCCTCGACAAAAAAGCAATTTCTCATGCTGCGTGCAGGGAGCTCGCACCTCAGTATCGTCCCCGGTGTATGGCGGTGTTCAGCAACATTATGGGGGAACTCTGGAGGTGAATGTGATGCTTTTCGGCTTTTAACCACCGATTTACGCACAAATATAGGAAGAGTAGCTACACCGGTCCAATAAATAAGGCCACGAACATACTGATGTCTTTTGAAGGTTTATTCTCTCCCTCTCGCTCTCTTTCTCCGAAGACGTATGTAAACTATAAGAAATGAACAGTCACACATATCAACAAAAGAGAAACATTTACCGTGTGCGCCTCTTGAACCATGTAGATCAGGGGTCGGCAACAGGCGGACCGCGGTCCGGATCCGGACCCAGACGCCGACCTATACGGACCGGGACCTATAATCAATACATTAATAGGGGATTTCAATTTTGACGGGGCGATTCTATTTTAACTGCCTCCGACAGGGGGCGAAAGAGACGAGTGAGCGATACAGGGAGAGAAACACAGAAGAAGAGATGAGAGCGCGGCAGAGAGAAGTGGAGAGGAAAGTGAGTGAAGAGAATAATTAGCGATACAGGGAGAGAAGACGGAGAGGAGAGTGAACAGGCGAGTTAGCGGCAGACAGGGAGAGACAAATAATTACACATGGCGCTCTCCAAGAAGAGGAAAGTGGACAGTGAGAACAGAGCTTTTAACCCTGAGTGGACTCATTCATGTTCCTCCTGCCCACTGGGAGCACAGAGCCAGTGTGTCTCATTTGTTCAGAGACCGTGGCGCTCATTAAAAGTGCCAAAACGCCACTATGAGACAAAACACAAAGTGTTTGACCAAACATTCCCTCTCAAGTCAGAACGGAGGTCACAAAAACTAAATATGGTTCCAGGGCAGGCTAACCGAGGCTAACCGAGGCTAACCGAAGCTAACCGAAGCTAACCGAGGCTAACCAATGAGCACCTGCATGAGTGTATGAGAATGGCCCTGACACCATTTCAGCCCAGATCTAAACTCCTGGCAGGACAAGCTCAAGCTCAATTCTCGCACTGAATTAAAAAAAGTGAGTGAGGGACTGCAATATAAGAGGGAAAGAAAGAGAAACTTTAAAACTGTTCAATTGTTATGATGTGTAAAGACTGATATTGTTCGATAATCGTCTGAAACTGTTAAGTCATGACGTGAAACGGTTAACAAAGCTATTTTATTTATTTCTCTATTTTATTTTTAAATGCAGCCCGAGAGGAACATTACACATATCCACAGTATTTACTGTATATCTGTATAGTTCAATGTTCATTGACAATAAATATTGTTGTTTTTGAATTGTACTTTCTTTATCTGATTGGCAGTCGGTTGTTGATTACATGCAGACGTTGATAAAGCTACAGACTACTTCAATATATATCACACTAATTCATAAAGCAAGTTAGACATTTTGATGTTCCGGACCTTTGCATGGGGACATTTTCTCTAACTGGACCTCTTTGAATTTTAGTTGAATACCCCTGATTTAGATTATGCCAACAGAGATAAAGTTAAATTCGGTTGTGATAAAACCCCATCCTGTTCTAAACCACGTCAAGGATTATTTCTGAAACAGTATGGAGCTCAAATGCTTTTTCTCTTGCAGGTTTATCACAAGGTGAGTTCTTTTTTTAATTCCTGCTTTTTAAACACATGTGCTCTCCAGTACAGGTTAGCTCTGAGTGTTAGCGAGGCTTGCTAATGTAAACAAAGACGAGATTACGTCCAAAACACGTCAGGCATTGTTTCTGATAGCAACTTTCTGTGGGTCCGCTGACGTCACCTCGGATGGACACGTCAGTTCGGATGGAAATCTGTATCCGCTCGTTGTACACCCGTTTTTAAAAGATTTGGGTACGGAGGAAAAGAGAGAGGGTTTTATTTTCTGACGGATGATGACTCAGCGCTCTCAGATGATGACTCAGCTCTCTCAGAGGAACAAGAATCTCTCTCAGATGACAGTGACTCAGACTCTAGCAGGGGCGGACTGGCCATCGGGACGTTCGGGACGAATCCCGATGGGCCGGTACTGAAGTGGGCCGGTCGGATAACTCACTAGCACCCCCCCGTTGATAATTTACTTGCGGTACCGAGGTGGGCCGGCGGTACCGAAGTGGGCCGGTCGAGAGTCCCGGGCTGATTTGTAGTCCCAGTCCGCCCCTGGACTCTAGTGTGGGTAATCCATTTGGGATGTTAGGGAAAGATCCTGATATGGACTCCAAGCTAACTGCAACAGGTACTACAACCAGGGCTGAAGCACTAATCATGATTATGAGCCATGCTGCTCGACATAATATTACATGTTCTCAGCTCAGTGATTTGCTCAAACTCATTAATCAGCTGTTTGGAAAATATGTTGTCTCCAGATCTAAACATTATTTTAACAAGATCTTTAAGAATAATGAGTTGAGCTACAGGTTTGATCGCCCATGCAATGGAGACAGAGTCATTTCAGACATTTATGATGGTGAATCCTACAAAGAATTGTCAGCAGCTGGTCAGATTTTATCGGATGTTAATAATTTCTTGTATAATTGTAACTCTGATGGTTCACCTGTGTTCAAGTCCTCAAAGTTTTCGATTTGGCCCATTCAGCTTCACCTGAATGAACTTCCACCAAAAATGCGATTCAAACACATTATTCTGGCTGGTTTATGGTTTGGTTCAAGTGAGCCTTGCATGCATGTTTTTCTTAAACCTTTTGTTGATCAGTCAAAGTTACTTGTATCCAAAGGAGTGTCTTGGAAAAAAAATGGAATGCAGGTCAATAGCAAAGTTATAGGTGTCTGTTGTTGTGTTGACTCAAAGGCAAGGCCCACCATGCAGAACACAAAACAATTCAATGGTTACTTTGGCTGTGGCTTTTGCCTCCACCCTGGTACCCTTGTGGAACGTCAAGTAAAGTACACAATGTGTGAAAATCCAAACAGTGACAGAGATGTAGAAGGAATGTTGGCTGATATGGAGTTGGCATTAATTGAACAAGAAAGTGTCCGGGGTGTCAAAGGTCACCCCGGACACTTTTCACCAAGGTGTCTCCCTTGATCAACATGCCACAATTTGATATTGCGTGGGGGTTTGTGCCTGATTATATGCATGCTGTGTTATTAGGTGTTGTCAGACAAGTGACAGAACTCATGCTAGAGGGCACCAATCAGGCAGACCTGCAACATTGAGGGTTATTGAAAACCGAATCAGATGCATTTAGCCACCACATCTGATCACTCGGTTACCTAGACCATTGAGTGAGTGGAAATTCTGGAAAGCCTCTGAATGGCGGGCGTGGCTATTGTTTTATTGCTTGCCCTGCCTTGAAGGTGTACTAGATGGTCGCTACACCAAACACCTTTGCCTGCTCGTTATCGCTGTTTTTCTCCTTTTGAAGGACAAGATTCACTTTGATGACGTGAACAAAGCAGATGCAATGCTCCTTGAGTATGTTGTGAAGTGTCAGTCTTTGTATGGGGAGAGTGCAATGACATTCAATATGCATCTCCTGACCCCAGTCTGTGAAACTGTGGGGTCCATTGTGGGCACACTCCGCTTTTGTGTTTGAGAATGGAAATGGAAATCTCCTTAAAATGGTGCATGGAACCAAATGTGTTGCTCTTCAAGTGGTCAACAAGTTCTTGCTGCACAGAGCTGTACCACATCAAAGCAGTATGCAGTCAGTGACCGTGTCCTTGCATTTTCTCAGGAGATCAATAGTTATTCAAAAGTACAGAAATGTATACGCTACCAGGACACAACAGTTTTGGATGATGGAAAGATCAAACACCTCACACAACACGAAAGGCATGCCTTCCTCACAGCATTGATAGAACCACCGATTACAATTCTTCTTCACAACAGAATGACACACAAGGGTTTGGTCTACACAAGTAAAAACTATACCCGCGCCAAAAGACGCAATGATTATTGTGTAAGTCTGACAGATGGACGCTCTGGGGAGATGGAGCAGATAATATCATTGAGCTCAGAAGCAGGAGCAGAAATGGCCATGTTCTTCAAACCTTTGGACACACAGACTAGGTCCTTCCCCCTTCCACAGGGTTATGGTTTTGTGCCTCATATCTTTAGGGGAAATGAAGGTACCTTGATCCACTTGGTTCCAGTTGATGATCTTGAACAAAAATGTCTCCTTGTGAAGTCCGCTGATGGAATGTATCCATGCAACTTCCCAAACCTGTCTGAGAGGGATTACAATGCTAAATGAGTAATGAGCCGTCATCATGGTAAAACTGTCCGGTGTCTCTCTTTCCCCTGGACTCATTTTCTCCTTTTTCATGTTTAATTGTTCCTCTTTAAGGGGCCCTAATGTGCTAATTTCTTGTTAAATATTGTTTACACAATAACCTATATAACACACTACAGGAAAGAAAACCCCCAAAACGAACCACCCTCAATGAGACACTAAATACAAATGATCCTGAAAGTTTGCAAATGGTGTCCTTTTTAAGTAATTGTTGTATCATTCATAACACTCTGAGATTAATCACAATGTGGCCACCTGTCATCTCCACTAGTGACATTTAAATTAAAACAGTCTTATTTATAGAGCTTTGTATACTACTGAGTTTGTATGTTATGTCTCTTAAATAAATGGAATGGAAACATGCAAACAGGGTTTTGCATTGAAGCAATTGGATGGAAAATATAACACGTTTTTTGTTAACAACAGAGCTGGAAATGGAAGCAATACAAATATGACTTTAATGTTACTATGTGTTGCTTGTGTTCTGATGCACTTCACAATGCATGACGTGTTTTTTTACTAGCATCATCAACACTGAACTGAAAATATATGTATTTATTTTTGGTTTTGTACATTTAGGGTTAGGGTAGGTAAGTTTGAGAAACCGGCTCGAGATCGCTAGAATTTGAAAATACACAACCGGAGAAAATCTGCCACTTCCTCACAGAGCCCCTCCTCCAACACACACGAACGCGCACATGACCAATGAGGGCACGAGATAAGTTTGTGCACAGATGGAAGGCTGACAGGCAGGTAGGCCATCCAGGTACTTTAGCCGGGCCGGCTCAGATGATTGGTCGTGCTTTTTACAGTACTACAGCTTCCACAGATGAAATTTCTTTATGGATTTGTTGTCAAAGCACTTCAGATATTCATTGCTATCGGGATGTTAAGAGCATTCCATGGAATATAACAAAAAGTGTATCTCGAGCCGGTTTCTCAAACTTACCTACCCCACCTTTAAGTCTAAATAACTCAAAATTAAGTATTTCTATCGAAGAACATGTTCCCTATTTTAAAGGTAAGTCTTGTTCATAACCAATAAGCTAGTAGTTTGACTCTAATTGACCTGAACAGGTTCCCTATTCTAAAGTTGCCTCCTCTTCACACTTTGTAAATACATTATAGCACGCAACTACTGAAATTAACCTCAACAGCACATGAACAAAGTAGGCACACGTTCAAATATCTGTTTTATTGAACCACTAAAGAGAGGTTCAGACACATACCAAAACATGTCAAGTTTCTCCAAGGCTGAGAACACATGATATGCAGCCTGTATACTTCTTAATAAAAACTTTTATTAACAGATTTTATGTATTTGTAATTGTTAATTACATTTTTCTTGGGGCCTAAGATGAGAGTTGGCCTGCCTCGGTGGTGAACAAGGATGGCTCGAGCACTCGATCTTACAGCCGGTCCCAAAGAGCACCAACACTGAGCTTTATTGACACATGTATGGAAAAATCAGTGTTAAAATCAGATGCATGGTCCATTTCATGTTTTATATCGGTTTATGTGATCATAAGTCTGGCAGAACGATGTTAGCACTGAAAACAAGTGTTTTATATGTTGTGAAAAACTGCTTTTTTGTTGTGTTTTACAGATATTTGGGACATCGAATCAAGACTGTCTCCATGAAGAGCAGGTTTCACAGCTCTCTCAGTAAATATGGTATGCACTTATTGTTGTTATTGACTTTAATTATCATAAACACTGATTGGACGTCCTCATAAAAGGTGGTGAATTCCTGGCGTTGGTGAGAGCCTGAACTCATCACGGCACTTCCAGTCACACACACACACACACACACACACACACACACACACACACACCTCTGTCATTGCTGCGTTTTCCCGTATGTTACATGTACAGTAGGACACATACAGGAAGAGGTGTGTGTGTGTGTGTGTGTGTGTGTGTGTGTGTGTGTGTGTGTGTGTGTGTGTGTGTGTGTGTGTGTGTGTGTGTGTGTGTGTGTGTGTGTGTGTGTGTGTGTGTGTGTGTGTGTGTGTGTGTGTGTGTGTGTGTGTGTGTGTGTGTGTGTGTGTGTGTGTGTGTTGTGTGTGTGTGTGTGTGTGTGTGTGTGTGTGTGTGTGTGTGTGTGTGTGTGTGTGTGTGTGTGTGTGTGTGTGTGTGTGTGTGTGTGTGTGTGTGTGTGTGTGTGTGTGTGTGTGTGTGTGTGTGTGTGTGTGTGGGGGGTTCAGATGTGTTCTGTGTGATTCCCTTTAATAGCCGCACAGACAGAGAATCAGACGGTGTTTCATTAGTGATTCCTGTAATGTCAATAAAGTTGCGATGGTTAACAGGAAGAGTGTGGGAGCAAGGGGGGGGGGGGGGGGCAAGGCTATAGGGGGTGAGGAAGAGGAGGAGGAGGAGGAAGAGGAGGTATCATTATTCATGCACGGACAGGAGGAAAGATGTCTTTGTTACAGACAGTGAAAAGGAAGAGAAATGAAATGCGAAAATGAAAGGAATATACCATTACATGTTTTTATTCCATATTTTATTCACTCAAGATATAATAACTAAAAGGTGCATTGCACAGCGCTATAACAACAACACATATGTAAATAACAATATGCTTTAAATAAGTTACCTCATGATGCAATTTAAATAAAGATGATTGATGTTTAGAGTTAAATTCATCAATCTAATGATCCCTGATGACCATCAAACTAATATTATAACGTCAAATCAATAACTAGAATAAGAAAATTAACCTTCATTCAAAAAGAAATATCTATACTTGTAATTAATCAATGTAAAGCCTATTGTGCTATATTATTGTGAACATGTGTTCTCCATTTAACCATCAAACCTGTGCATATCAGTGTCTGTTTGTGGGGACTCAGCGCCACCTGCTGGACACACACACACACACACACACACACACACACACACACACACACACACACACACACACACACACACACACAGCTTCTACACCAGAGGGAGCCGCTGCATCACTCTTTCATAGCTCAGTTTTAAAATCAGTTGCAAGTTGAATTTAACGGTGTTTGATACTTTCTTGATATGTTTCTTAAATTCAAGTTCGAGTCCAAGATACTTGAAGTTAGTGTGTTTAGTGTGTGTGAGAGGAAGAGGAGAGGAGGAGGAGCAGGAGGAGGAACAGAGTGACTTCATAGACGCTGCTTGTTCTAAATCTTTATTGAACGTATCGATCACTACAGTCTTCAGGATCAGCTTTAATACGTTGCTTCAAGAAAACTTTATTACAGACACAATCAGTGAGACACACGGTAACCAATGAGAAGCCTCCATTTAAAACACCATGTGACCCAGGACAGGAAGTGGTCTCCTCCTACAGAGGACACAGAGGACACAGAGACACTGAGGAGTCAGGGCAGACTGCAAACCCAGCGTAGAGAGGTTCAGTGAATGTGGCTCTGAAGGTGTGGAGGAGGATCAGTGAGGAGGAGGAGACTCTGTAGAAGGAGAGAGAGCCAGCAGCATGATCCAGATACACTGCTACTCTACCAGAGGAGGAGGAGGAGGAGGAGGAGGAGGAGGGGGAGGAGGAGGAGGAGGAGGAGGAGGAGGAGATGTCTGTTCTTCTCTTATTGTGATAGACAGCGTAACCTCTATCAGAGCAGTCCAGTCTCCAGGACTGATCATTCTTTCCAAACTCACATTCCTCTCCGACTCCTCTCCTCCTGATTCCTCTGTAAGTCACTGCTATCTGAACCCCTCCTCTCCTCTCGACCTCCCAGTAACAGCGACCAGTCAGAGCTTCTCTGCACATCAGCTGAGCCCTGCGCTCAAACCTCTCTGGTGATCAGGATATGGCTGCACATGTCACCTTCCTGTTGTCCTCAGACAGTTTGAGGAACCTGCTCACTGTCATAATTATTTGATGCTGCAAGATAGAGAGGCGGAGGAGGAGGAGGAGGAGGAGGAGGAGAGGGGAGGAGGAGGAGGAGAGGAGGAGGAGGAGAGGAGGAGGAGAGGAGAGGAGAGGAGGAGGAGGAGGAGAGGAGGAGGAGGAGGAGGAGAGGAAGAGGAGAGAGGAGAGGAGCAGGAGGAGGAGAGGAGAGGAGGCGGTAGAGGCAGGAGCCGAGGATGGAAGAGGAACAGGAGGAGGAGGAGGAGGAGGAACAGATTGACTTCATAGACGCTGCTTGTTCTAAATCTTTATTGAACGTATCGATCACTACAGTCTTCAGGATCAGCTTTAATACGTTGCTTCAAGAAAACTTTATTACAGACACAATCAGTGAGACACACGGTAACCAATGAGAAGCCTCCATTTAAAACACCATGTGACCTAGGACAGGAAGTGGTCTCCTCCTACAGAGGACACAGAGGACACAGAGACACTGAGGAGTCAGGGCAGAACCCAAACCCAGCGTAGAGAGGTTCAGTGAATGTGGCTCTGAAGGTGTGGAGGAGGATCAGTGAGGAGGAGGAGACTCTGTAGAAGGAGAGAGAGCCAGCAGCATGATCCAGATACACTGCTACTCTACGAGAGGAGGAGGAGGAGGAAGAGGAGGAGGAGGAGGGGGAGGAGGAGGAGGAGGAGGAGGAGTAGGAGGAGGAGGAGGAGGAGGAGATGTCTGTTCTTCTCTTATTGTGATAGACAGAGTACCCTCTATCAGAGCAGTACAGAATCCAGGACTGATCATTCTCTCCAAACACACATTCCACTCCGCCTCCTCTCCTCCTGATTCCTCTGTAAGTCACTGCTATAATAACCCCTCCTCTCCACTCGACCTCCCAGTAACAGCGACCAGTCAGAGCTTCTCTGCACATCAGCTGAGCCCACTCAAACCTCTCTGGATGATCAGGATATGGCTGCTTCTCCTCCACACATGTCACCGTCCTGTTGTCCTCAGACAGTTTGAGGCCTCTGCTCACTGTGTTTGAGTCCAGGGTGAGTCCACAGGAATCTGAGGAGAGACACAGACAGCAGTTTATCACCAGACTCACCTGAAGGCTTTCCTCTCTGTCAGTGATCTTTCTATAAAGCTTCAAGAGGTCATGTTCTAATGAATAAATAGCACCTCCATCATCTGTGTCTCTAGAGCAGGGGTCTCCAACCTTTTTTAGGGTGAGGGCTACTTTCAAAAAATAAAACAAGTCGTGAGCTACTTTTACTCCTCTTTTTGTTGTTTTTTGCAGTGTATATATTTAGCACATTTTAACATCATGACATGCTGACCTTTAACCTTTGTGTCTGTTTGGGTCTGTGGGACCCCTTCAGTGTTTACTCAAAGAACAGGAGGGGTGTTAGATAGATATAGAGTTGTAGTAAGTAGATAGAGTTCGCTATGATTTAGGTTTCGTTTATGCATAGGGTCGATTCTTTTAATTACATTTCCTTTTTTGTTTTGTGTATTTTATACATTTTGGATTTGCTTGGCGAGCTATTTTTAGAACATGCCATGCGGGCGACTCACGTTGCCCCTGCGAGCGACTAAGTGCCCGCGGGCACCGTGTTGGCTACCCCTGCTCTAGAGAGAAGCTGACTGATCCACACTTACACTTCCTCACACCTGCTCTGAACCTCTGCTCTCCACCACGGTCCAGCCTGGAGGAAGAAACACATGTGAGAAACAGAACAGCGTATTGTTAGAATAAAGTATTTATCAATGTTCATCATAATAATAAATCCTATGTGTCCGAAGGGAGCAGGAGGGAGCAGATGCTTATTGATCCCCCTCACTTCCTGCTGATCAATGATTATCCTTTCAATCATCTCTGAAAGTTATTCCTACTTACATATTTACATTTATACATTTACAATCATTTCTCCTCTTCAATCTCCTTTCTTCATTCTCATACTTTCCCAAAGAAGTGTTTCTGTGCATCCTTCAAAGTGAATGCTATGTGTGCTTTGTTTGAACTCCTGCTCCAAGCCGCTCCATGAAACCCCCCCCCACAGATTGTTCTGCTCTTCTCAGAGTTCTTCTGACCTTGAGTTGTTTCAGATGTAGATCTCCTCTCAGATGATACCCCCCCCTCTCTGTCTATGAACAACGTCTGTAGTGTCCTAGGAAGTAGATGATCTCTTGCTCTGTACATGATGCAGTTTGAAATGTAACCAGATCAGTAAACTTCAGTGTGTGTGACTTCAAGAATAATGAATGAGTGTGTTCAAGATATCCAACATTATTGATTACTCTTAGAGCCCTTTTTTGTAATGTGCATAACGGCTGCAGGTTGGTTTTGTGTTTCCCCAGATCTCCACACAGTAACTCAGACATGGAGATATGAGTGTATCGCACAGAGTATATCATGATGTGATATGAGTGTATCACACAGAGTATATCATGATGTGATATGAGTAGGGATGGGTATCGTTAAGGTTTTAACGGTACTACTACTTTTATCGATACCGCTTATCGGTCCGGTCTTTTAACGGTACTCTTATCGGTTCTTTTGGAGAGAAAAATGAGGTAAACGAACTATATGTTGTATGTCAGGGACTACGAATGGAAATTAGCTCAAAGCTAAAATCCGGCATATTTACCCTTGAAGCATTATTTGTCTAAAGTGTTCATTAATGTGCATTGTCCCTATTCAAATAAACGATTAAATGACAAATGAAAATAAACAAATTGTGAACAAAACTAACATTGCTTTTTATTTAAATTAAATACATAATATTTCACATCAAAAGAAACAACAACGTTTTAACAAATGGTATTAAATAATGTGATGACAGAACTGTGAACAGAATGGCTGAAACTTTAACAAACTAAATAACTCAGTTACCTCTAATCATCAACCCATGTTTTTGTATCATTGAGTTAGCTCCGTGTGTTGCTGCTAGCATACATAACACCTGACGTGGAAACGTTACTCGTGGATGGGGACAGACAGTCAAACCCGGTGCATTCCTCCGTCTGAATGTGGAGCACTTTTGCTAAATGTTTAGACAAATTGCTCGTGTTACCGCCCTGACATGCTAAACTCTTATTGCACTTTAGGCAACGAGCGAGACGGGTAAAGTTGAACCACACCTCGGAGCGCGTTCTCTCCGCCATCTCCTCCGTGTGTGTGTGTTGCTGCATGTAGCAGCTGCGTGTGTGTAAACTGCCCCGCCCCCTCGAACACAGACGGGGGAGAGAGATCTCTCGTCTGGATTGGAGAGATCGAAAATACTAAAAATGACGCATTTTGCAGTCTTCTTGCGTATTAGAAACGGAGTTGGCGACACTAAAACTGCAATATAATGTTTGTGTAGCAATAATACACATGACATATTTTTTAGATGTCTCCAGTACCGATAAAAAGACCGATAACGTCGGAGATTAACGGTACCACGGTCTTTAATAATTCAGCCCCGGGGCCCGTTTAATACCGGGGCTCGGTACCCATCCCTAGATATGAGTGTATCACACAGAGTATATCATGATGTGATATGAGTGTATCACACAGAGTATATCATGATGTGATATGAGTGTATCACAGAGAGTGTATCATGATGTGATATGAGTGTATCGCACAGAGTATATCATGATGTGATATGAGTGTATCGCACAGAGTATATCATGATGTGATATGAGTGTATCACAGAGTATATCATGATGTGATATGAGTGTATCACACAGAGTATATCATGATGTGATATGAGTGTATCACACAGAGTATATCATGATGTGATATGAGTGTATCACAGAGTATATCATGATGTGATATGAGTGTATCACAGAGTATATCATGATGTGATATGAGTGTATCACACAGAGTATATCATGATGTGATATGAGTGTATCACAGAGAGTATATCATGATGTGATATGAGTGTATCACACAGAGTATATCATGATGTGATATGAGTGTATCACACAGAGTATATCATGATGTGATATGAGTGTATCACAGAGTATATCATGATGTGATATGAGTGTATCACAGAGTATATCATGATGTGATATGAGTGTATCACACAGAGTATATCATGATGTGATATGAGTGTATCACAGAGAGTATATCATGATGTGATATGAGTGTATCACACAGAGTATATCATGATGTGATATGAGTGTATCACAGAGTGTATCATGATGTGATATGAGTGTATCACACAGAGTATATCATGATGTGATATGAGTGTATCACAGAGTATATCATGATGTGATATGAGTGTATCACAGAGTATATCATGATGTGATATGAGTGTATCACAGAGTATATCATGATGTGATATGAGTGTATCACAGAGTATATCATGATGTGATATGAGTGTATCACAGAGTATATCATGATGTGATATGAGTGTATCACACAGAGTATATCATGATGTGATATGAGTGTATCGCACAGAGTATATCATGATGTGATATGAGTGTATCACAGAGTATATCATGATGTGATATGAGTGTATCACAGAGTATATCATGATGTGATATGAGTGTATCACACAGAGTATATCATGATGTGATATGAGTGTATCACAGAGAGTATATCATGATGTGATATGAGTGTATCACACAGAGTATATCATGATGTGATATGAGTGTATCACACAGAGTATATCATGATGTGATATGAGTGTATCACAGAGTGTATCATGATGTGATATGAGTGTATGTATGAACATAAATGCATTAAAGTATTCTTTAATGCAGTTATGTTTTCTTCAGTTCTCAATCTTTTGTATTTGAAATGGCTGGAGACTTTAGGTTTCTTATAACTGCAGTGATAGACAATAAGAACAGGTGAATGATCACTTTGCAGTCCATGTTGATGTATTTTTCGCTGTTTTCTCTGGAATCGGGCCTTTCTGGCGATCTCAGCATTTCTTTTAGTGAGGTGTTCATTCATATATACATCCGAGCCCTTAAGCCGTCTTCCCTGTTTCAGAAGTTCAGTTTTATGTTTTCTGTTGGCAAACCTTATTATTATTGCCGGTTTATCTGTTTTATTTCTGTGTGGTAGCGGGTGACAGGCCTCGATGTTGTCGCTGTCAATCTCTATTCCCTTGGAGTTGAGGAAGGCCGTCACCTGTAGCTCCACAGATGTAGCATCCTCCTCACTTGTGTCCCCTCCGGTCATCCTCATCGCCGCCTGGGCGTATGAGCGGGGTTTCGTCTCCAGTCCAGTGATTATGATGTTGTGGATTCGGGTGTATTGCTCCAGCTCATCCACCCGATTTTCCAGCAAGAATATCCTTTTTTCCTTTTCGGAGTTTTGTAGCCTCAGGGCTTTAACTTCCTCCACCAGGCTCATAATGTTATCTGTTGCTGTCTTACAACAGATACCTCCTCCGTCAACATGTCTAACGATCGTTTAATGTCGTCAACCTCCTCAGCACGCGGAGGAATCTTTTTTGGTGGCATTGCGTTTTGTTTAGGATTATTATATAACGGAGAGAAAGAGGAAATGAGTGTTTCCGTCTCTCTGCGGATCCTTCTGCTTGTTGTGACACAGACTACTTTCACTTCCAGGTCTGTGTTAAGAACAAAGCTCAAAGCTCATAATGTGCAGAAAACCAAAACTGTGGTCCAAACAGTAGCAATCCTTGTTGTATGTGCTTTCCTGCTAAACACCAAAGAAGCACATGCATTCCTCCTGACCAAGACAACGTGCACATATGAAGCTGATTCAACAAAACTAAAGGACATCCCTTCTTTGCCACTTCCTCGGCTAGCTTGAGCCCTCAGTTTACCGGGTCGCTCATTAAAGCACTTCATGACTGACAACGTGGCGAATATAATGTAGTCAAACTCATCCATTTTTACAGATTCGCAGATTTTGATGCTTTGCGTCCCGGTCAGCTGGGATAGATCGCCGAGATGCCGACTGGCAGAGACACTGGCTGCCGAAAACAAACAAAACCGAACCAACCTCCCCAAGTTTAACGAAACAAAAAACAGACAAACAAACAACTAAGTGAAACAATTAATAAGCACAAAAATAACCTACGTCAAATGAACGCATATTAAAGAGTCCGGATCGTCCCTCTGGGAATCTAAAATGTCAAACAGAATCTCATCTCAACACATTTAGCAGTTGGTGAGATATCTCAGTCAGAACCAAATCCATAAACTGACCATCATTACCCTCCCTAGAGCCAGGAAACCAGTGGTTCTGATGTTTGGACTGAATGGCTGTTTCCATGTAATAAGACTTGAAGGTTAACTCACTGCAGTGAACATAATCAAGGGAAATGAGACGTCCTTCATGATGGAAGACCAGAGATGAAGGAGATGAAATTAGAAAAATAGGAGCAAGTCAGTCTGTCCATACCTGAGTGTCTCCAGACTGCAGAGTGGATCCTCCCGTCCAGCAGACAGCAGCTTCTCTCCTGAGTATCCTGGATGATTGTAGCTCAGGTCCAGCTCTCTCAGATGGGAGGGGTTGGAGCTCAGAGCTGAAGCCAGAGAAACACAGCCTTCCTCTGTGACCAGACAGCCGGACAGACTGGAATCAGGGAATACAGTAAACTCAGTGTTCTTAAAAGTCACCTCAGCAGGAAAATCATACAGAGGTGGACCATCTTCATCAACGTGAACAAAAAGCTGGATGAAAATAATTGAACTGCTTGAAAATAAAAAGCTGAACTCTGACCTGAGAGTCTCCAGTTCACAGTGTGGACTCTTCAGTCCAGCAGATACCAGCTTCACTCCTGAATCCTTCAGGTCGTTGTTACCCAGGTCCAGCTCTCTCAGACTAGAGGACTGGGAGCTGAGGACTGAGGACAGAGCTTCACAGCTTCTCTCCGACAGGTTACAGCCAGTTAACCTTGAAAGAAATGAATGAATATGACAACATTCCTTTAATATTAAATGTGATTGAGCGCAAAGTTTCAACATACAATCTTTTCTAGTTCTTTTGTCAAATGATACCATCTGTTTGTCTGTGCATGTTTGGGTTGGTCAATCAGTCAGATACATTGAGATGAAGATAAGTGACACCATCTGTCTTCAAATATAATCAGATTGTTATCATGGTTTTGTGGTTTATTGTTTTGAAGAAGAAAAATAAACAAAAAACCGAAGGAGAATCGAAATGTATTATTATTCTAATTTGATAAAACTGGAAATGAGTCGATAGAAATGGCTGAACAAAACCACTGACTGTTAACATATCAGCTGAACTCTGACCTGAGAGTCTTCAGTTCACAGTGTGGACTCTCCAGTCCAGCAGATACCAGCTTCACTCCTGAATCCTTCAGGTCGTTGTTACTCAGGTCCAGCTCTCTCAGACTAGAGGACTGGGAGCTGAGGACTGAGGACAGAGCTTCACAGCTTCTCTCCGACAGGTTGCAGCCAGTTAACCTTGAAAGAAATGAATAAATATGACAAAATTCCTTTAATATTAAATGTGATTGAGCGCAAAGTTTCAACATACAATCTTTTCTAGTTCCTTTGTCAAATGATACCATCTGTTTGTCTGTGCATGTTTGGGTTGGTCAATCAGTCAGATACATTGAGATGTAGATAAGTGACGCCATCTGTCTTCAAATATAATCAGATTGTTATCATGGTTTTGTGGTTTATTGTTTTGAAAAAGAAAAATAAACAAAAAACCGAAGGAGAATCAAAATGTATTATTATTCTAATTTGATAAAACTGGAAATGAGTCGATAGAAATGGCTGAACAAAACCACTGACTGTTAACATATCAGCTGAACTCTGACCTGAGAGTCTCCAGTTCACAGTGTGGACTCTCCAGTCCATCAGACAGCAGCTTCACTCCTGAATCCTTCAGGTCGTTGTTACTCAGGTCCAGCTCTCTCAGACTAGAGGACTGGGAGCTGAGGACTGAGGACAGAGCTTCACAGCTTCTCTCCGACAGGTTGCAGCCAGTTAACCTTGAAAGAAATGAATACATATGACAACATTCCTTTAATATTAAATGTGATTGAGCGCAAAGTTTCAACATACAATCTTTTCTAGTTCCTTTGTCAAATGATACCATCTGTTTGTCTGTGCATGTTTGGGTTGGTCAATCAGTCAGATACATTGAGATGAAGATAAGTGACGCCATCTGTCTTCAAATATAATAAGATTGTTATAATGGTTTTGTGGTTTATTGTTTTGAAGAAGAAAAATAAACAAAAAACCGAAGGAGAATCGAAATGTATTATTATTCTAATTTGATAAAACTGGAAATGAGTCGATAGAAATGGCTGAACAAAACCACTGACTGTTAACATATCAGCTGAACTCTGACCTGAGAGTCTCCAGAGTACAGTGTGGACTCTCCAGTCCATCAGACAGCAGCTTCACTCCTGAATCCTTCAGGTCGTTGTTACTCAGGTCCAGATCTCTCAGACTAGAGGACTGGGAGCTGAGGACTGAGGACAGAGCTTCACAGCTTCTCTCTGACAGGTTGCAGCCAGTTAACCTTGAAAGAAATGAATGAATATGACAACATTCCTTTAATATTAAATGTGATTGAGCGCAAGGTTTCAACATACAATCTTTTCTAGTTCTTTTGTCAAATGATACCATCTGTTTGTCTGTGCATGTTTGGGTTGGTCAATCAGTCAGATACATTGAGATGAAGATAAGTGACGCCATCTGTCTTCAAATATAATCAGATTGTTATAATGGTTTTGTGGTTTATTGTTTTGAAGAAGAAAAATAAACAAAAAACCGAAGGAGAATCGAAATGTATTATTATTCTAATTTGATAAAACTGGAAATGAGTCGATAGAAATGGCTGAACAAAACCACTGACTGTTAACATATCAGCTGAACTCTGACCTGAGAGTCTCCAGTTCACAGTGTGGGCTCTCCAGTCCATCAGACAGCAGCTTCACTCCTGAATCCTTCAGGTCGTTGTTACTCAGGTCCAGATCTCTCAGACTAGAGGACTGGGAGCTGAGGACTGAGGACAGAGCTTCACAGCTTCTCTCCGACAGGTTACAGCCAGTTAACCTTGAAAGAAATGAATAAATATGACAACATTCCTTTAATATTAAATGTGATTGAGCGCAAGG
This sequence comes from Trematomus bernacchii, assembly GCF_902827165.1. NCBI lineage: Eukaryota > Metazoa > Chordata > Actinopteri > Perciformes > Nototheniidae > Trematomus > Trematomus bernacchii. The sequence goes on from NW_022987941.1 coordinate 73,521, forward strand.
CAGTGTTGTAGTCAAGTCACCAATTCACGAGTCCAAGTCACTCTCGAGTCACCACTCTTTGAGTCCGAGTCCAAGTCCGAGTCACCTAGGGAGAGTCGTAGTCGAGTCCGAGTCCAAGTCCGAGTCACCCAAGGAGTGTCCGAGTCGAGTCCGAGTCCGAGTCATCATTACCTGTGTTTGAGTCCGAGTCCAAGTCCGAGTCACCCAAGGAGTGTCCGAGTCGAGTCCGAGTCCGAGTCATCATTACCTGTGTTCGAGTCCGAGTCACCCAAGGAGTGTCCGAGTCGAGTCCGAGTCCGAGTCATCATTACCTGTGTTCGAGTCCGAGTCAAAGTCCGAGTCACCCAACGAGTGTCCGAGTCGAGTCCGGGTCACAAGTCTTCATGTATTAATCTTTGTGGATATATGTGTTGAAATGTAGCTGCTCCTCTACATTGCTTTTATCCTGTCATGTTATACTAATCTGTCTATTGAACTGCTGTGAAGCCAGTTTGGCTACAATTCTTGAAATAGTACTATACAAATAGAAAGCGTATTACTAATATTAATATTATTATTATTAGTATTATTATTGTAAATGACCTATAATATGTCTAACTATATTTAAAATGAGTTACCTTTTAGAGAAGTGATTATATTTGTATGCCAATATTTTCCTATGGTAAAGTTTTCGTTTTGCACTTTTATTTTGATAGTAATAAGATCAGGACTCTTATTTTGAAGGAACTTTTACCGGTTAAATTGGTTTACTGATGAAGATTAAGCCCCAGAAAGCACATGGCTACTTAGCATGCAAAATGACGTCATTCTGTATGTTAAGTAGCCATGTGCTTTCGTGTTATCGGCTGAATCACGTTACTCTGATGATAGTGTTCAAGACAGCCTATATGTCTGAACTCGATCCTTAGAGTAATGTGTTACGGAGTCTTCTCTTCAATATTGTTTCCACATAGAGCATTTTGCGCTGCTCTTTTCCAATGTGGAAGCAGAATGTGTGAAAGCATACAGCACGATGCGGGGTGTGTCTCTGGACATCTCTAGACTGGAATAGCGGGGCCCAGTACGTGAACTCGCCTTGCAGGTGCACACGCAGGGATAGAGGACATCAGACTCCAGAGAAAACTTGCTCGAGTCCGAGTCCAAGTCGGAGCGCCAATGTACAAGTCGAGTCCGAGTCATCGTGGGCGGGAAATTCACGAGTCCGAGTCCAAGTGTACGCCAGAATTCACGAGTCCGAGTCCGAGTCCAAGTCATCGTGCGCGAGAATTCACGAGTCCAAGTCCGAGTCACGTCAATCAGTGCGCAAGTCCGAGTCGAGTCACGAGTCCCGAAAATCGACACTGGAGTCCGACTCGAGTCCGAGTCCAGGACTCGAGTACTCCATCTCTGGCGCAAGGTTTCAACATACAATCTTTTCTAGTTCCTTTGTCAAATGATACCATCTATTTGTCTGTGCATGTTTGTGTTTGTCAATCAGTCAGATACATTGAGATGTAGATAAGTGACGCCATCTGTCTTCAAATATAATCAGATTGTTATCATGGTTTTGTGGTTTATTGTTTTGAAGAAGAAAAATAAACAACAAACCGAAGGAGAATCGAAATGTATTATTATTCTAATTTGATAAAACTGGAAATTAGTTCTATAGAAATGGCTGAACAAAACCACTGACTGTTAACATATCAGCTGAACTCTGACCTGAGAGTCTCCAGTTCACAGTGTGGACTCTCCAGTCCAGCAGATACCAGCTTCACTCCTGAATCCGGCAGGTCGTTGTTACTCAGGTCCAGCTCTCTCAGACTAGAAGAGTGGGAGCTGAGGACTGAGGACAGAGCTTCACAGCTTCTCTCTGACAGTTTGCAGCCACTCAGCCTGGGGAAAGATCAGCAGTGAACACAAAGAGTTTTATTCTCATGTCTCAACCTGTTCCTAGTTAATGTAGTTTGATCTCCACTTACAGAGCTTTCCTGGAGGCTTTGACCACTGGCAGCAGCTTCAGAAGAGCCTCCTCTGAAGCTGAGTATTTCTGCAGGTCAAACTCTTCCAGATCATCTTCTGATGACAGTAAGATGAAGACCAGAGCTGACCACTGAGCAGGAGACAGTTTATCTGTGGAGAGACTTCCTGATCTCAGGGACTGTTGGATCTCCCCCACTAGAGAACGATCATTCAGTTCATTCAGACAGTGGAACAGGTTGATGCTTTTCTCCGGAGACGGGTTCTTTCTTATCTTTTTCTTGATGTATTTCACTGTTTTCTGGTTGATCTCTGAGCTACTTCCTGTCTGCGTCAGCAGGTCGGGTAGGAGTTTCTGATTGGTCTGCAGTGAAAGACCCAGGAGGAAGCGGAGGAACAAGTCCAGGTGTCCGTTTGGACTCTGTAAGGCCTTGTCCACAGCACTCTGGTAGAGATCTGTTAGTTTAGGTTTGGGTCTGAAGACTTTAGGCAGCCAGGAGTTTGTTGGTTCTTCTTTCAGCAGGTTGACTCCAGAGTTGATGAAGGTCAGATGGACATGAAGAGCAGCCAGAAACTCCTGAACGCTCAGATGGACGAAGCAGAACACTGTGTTCTTGTACGTTCCTCTCTCCTCTCTAAAGACATGTGTGAACACTCCTGAGTACACTGAGGCTGCTCTGATATCGATGCCACACTCTCTCAGGTCGGACTCATAGAAGATCAGGTTGCCTTTCTGCAGCTGCTCAAAAGCCAGTTTTCCCAGAGACTCCATCATCTTCATCCTGCTCTCTGGACTCCTGTGTGGATCTGTCTCAGCTCCTCCATCATACTTGACGTTCACTTTGGACTGAACCACCAGGAAGTGGATGTACATCTCAGTCAGGGTCTTGGGCAGCTCTCCTCCCTCAGTTTTCAACATGTCCTCCAGAACTGAAGCAGAGATCCAGCAGAAGACTGGGATGTGGCACATGATGTGGAGGCTTCGTGAGGTCTTGATGTGGGAGATGATGGTGCCGGCCAGCTTCTGATCTGTGAATCTCTTCCTGAAGTACTCCTCCTTCTGTGGGTCAGTGAACCCTCGGACCTCTGTCACCATGTCCACACACTCAGTGATCTGATTGGCTGCTGCAGGTCGTGTGGTTATCCAGAGGCAAGCAGAGGGAAGCAGCTTCCCCCTGATGAGGTTTGTCAGCAGCCGATCCACTGAGGTGGACTCTGAGACATCAGTCAGGATGTCAGTGTTGTGGAAGTCCAGAGGAAGTCGACACTCATCCAGACCGTCAAAGATGAACACAACCGGGAACTGATCAAACATGCAGATTCCTGCCTCTCTGGTTTCAGAGAAGAAGTGATGAACAAGTTCCACCAAGCTGTACTTGTTCTCTTTCACCACATTCAGCTCTCTGAAGGTGAATGGAAATATGAACTGGATGTCCTGGTTGGCTTTGCCTTCAGCCCAGTCCAGAGTGAACTTCTGTGTTAAGACTGTTTTCCCAATGCCAGCCACTCCCTTTGTCATCACTCTGATTGGTGTACCTCTTTCAGTTGAGCCTTTAAAGAGGTCTTCTTGTCTGATGGGTGTTTCTGATCTGCCTGGTTTACTGGATGCTTGTTCGATCTGTCTGATCTCATGTTCCTTGTTGACCTCTCCGGTGTGTCCCCTGGTGATGTAGATCTCCGTGTAGATTTTATGTAGGGATTCAGATTTTTCCATAAATTTGATATTTTCATATTTTTTCTTCAGGTTTGATTTGAGTTCACCTTGGCACTTAGTGAGAATATCTGAATGAATAAGAAAGACATTTACACAAAAGACACATCAAAATATTTCCTTCTAATTGGACCCATTTCTGACAAAATAGCAGGTTATTTTCCTTATATCAAGTCACTGGATCGTGTTGCATAATTATCTGTACATTGTCCAGTATAAGTTCCACCCCACAGAGAACCATCAGTTTTCCCACAGAGAACCATGGCCCTAAACCTGACTGACTCTTATTCCTGCTGGCGGGAGATGAGGCATGATACCAGCAGATCCCAACACCCACTGAGGGTGTGGACACAGCTCTCTCTCCAGTTATACAGGAAGTGGATGGCTCTTACTGTGTCGCAGTATACTCCTGCAGTAGCCTACCATCTACAAGATACCCTGGGGGGTCACAGTAATAACCCGTCCCTTCCTCCCCAAGTCATGTTGGACGGCAAATGATACCTCCTTCCACCTGTAGGGGTAGTAACTAGAGAATGCAATTCCTGAAGAAATTGCTAGTGGGAATGCTTTATGCTGAAAAGCTGACGCTAAACTGCTATGCTGAAATGTAATGTGTAAGAAGAAAGTGAAGAATTTAGATTGAAATGATACATGAACACTGGGGGCTTGAATGTGTGATGAGAGAAGAAAAGAAAGTAAAAAGGCACTTTTCACTGAAGTTATGAGAAAACCTCAGAGACAGAGACAAAGGAAGAAAGGCTTTCTATGCTATCAAAAAGTCTTCAAATATAGATATACCTGTTAGAATCTGGCTCACAATATTCAATTCAATAATAGAACCAATCATACTGTATGGTAGCGAAGTGTGGGGTCCCCTTGGAAATCAAGACTTTGATAAATGGGACAAACACCCAATAGAAACCCTACATGCGGAGATATGCAAGAGCATCCTGAGAGTCCACAGGAACACCCCCAACAATGGATGCCGAGCTGAGCTAGGCCAATTCCCCCTTTTAATTAGGTTACAAAAAAGAGCAGTCAAATTCTACAACCACCTAAAAACCAGTGATCCTAACTCCTACCATTACAAAGCCCTCCATTGCCAAGAGGAGAACATAGAGAGGAGTCCCCTCAACCAGCTGGTGCTGAGGCTCACCTCCTCTAACAGGACAAGGCCTCAACCAGCTGGTGCTGAGGCTCACCTCCTCTAACAGGACAAGGCCTCAGGACAGCCCTCACACAATCTGGCCCAACCAAATCATAGCTAAAGCAAAATAAAAGTACATCAACTATTGGACATGTACCACAAAAACCCAAAACAAACTTCAATGCTATTTGGCTCTAAACAGACAGTACACGGTGGCAAACTATCTGACCGCCGTGACTGATCCCAAACTGAGGAAGACATTAACAATGTACAGACTCAGTGACCACAGCCTGGCCGTAGAGACTGGCCGACACAGACCTGGCTGCCTAGAGAAGAGAGGCTGTGTCAGCTCTGTCCACAGAGACAGGTGGAGACAGACAGGTGAGAGACAGACAGAGAGAGAGAGACAGGTGAGAGAGAGACAGGTGGAGACAGACAGGTGAGAGACAGACAGAGAGAGAGAGGTGGAGACAGAGCAACACTTCCTGCTGCACTGTCAAACATACAAAGACATTAGAACAAAGTTATTTACAAAGATAACATGTAAACTCCAAGATTTTTAATAACTGTCTGACCAGAATAAAATGCAACATGTACTTGGAGAAAATAGTGCCAGCAGCATAGAAGCAGGGAAATATGTGAGCACATGTCACAGCCTAAGAGACAGCAACAACACATAACAGCTGTTCCTCACAGCTCACTCTGATCACTCCTCTACTTCATGGGTCTCTTTTCTTTCTTTCTTTTTACATTTGATACTTGAGGTTTTGTAATAATATATTGTTGTAAATTGTTTAATGAATGAATTGTATTTGTATTTTTATTTCTTTTCTTATCATATCACTATTGAATTGTATTATCCTTGACGCTTTGGCAATATTGTTCACCTGACATTCATGCCAATAAAGCTTATTGAATTGAAATTGAATTGAATTGAGAGAGAGAGAGAGAGAGAGAGAGAGAGAGAGAGAGAGAGGAGAGAGAGAGAGATAGCGAGAGAGAGAGAGAGAGAGAGAGAGAGAGAGAGAGAGAGAGAGAGAGAGAGAAGAGAGAGAGAGACTTTAAGATAAAGTCAGAAATCATTCCAATGTGTAGAGGACAGCAAAAAAAAACAAAAACAGTTGAAAAGAGTGATCAGTAAAATCAGCATGAAAATAGAAAGAAAGAATGCTAACTAGAGAGAGAGAGAGAGGTGTGTGTGTGTATGGCATCATGGCGGCCACGCGTGAGTGGTGAGAGGAACTCGCTCACCTTTTTTGAACATCTAAGCTCACATACACCCGTTGTAACTGCCATCGTTATTGCAGTGGGGATATAAGATGCACTGGACGCTTTTGGTACACAATGGTGTCTCGTTACCCCACGCTGAGATTGGCCTTTAAACAAGCCCTGAACAGCGGGCGAGTCTACAAACAACGCCTGAACGTCTGCGACCCAAGCCCAACACCGGCCGGAGATGTTCGTGTAGACTTGGAGCAATATGCGCGATTATTGTCAGATTGTGAGTGGACTACTTTCCAGAGAGATGAAAGAGCGTACAGGGGGACACTGGACACAAAACTGCTCCAGGTAAGATCTAACTTTGCTGTTACTCACGGAGGCGCAGAGAAGTGGGGCAGGCTGGTGACAATCCTGACCAGCGCTTTTTTCATTAATGGAATATTCTCCGCGACGCAACGAAACTCGCGTCCGTACGGATTCCAGCTTCTGAAATATGTCGCCAGAATCCTGAAGAAATTCCCTCTTTCTGCCGACTTCCCGGTGGACCTTACACCTGACTCGCTGACACCATGGATAGAAATGCAGCTTCACTTCATCCGTGAGAGAATACAACCAGCGCTGCGGGCCGCCGGGACAGAGACACTACGGCAGCAAAGGAAAGTTTCTAGGAACAAGCTGGCATATCTCTGGCAACACCGCAAATCAAAGGCAATCGATATCATTTTAAATAACATCTGTTTTCCGGAAACCCCGCCCACTGTTAGTGATACAGCCAATGTGTATAACTACTATAAAGCCAAATGTCAAACTGTGCCGAGGGCTACTCCCCTGGCCACGCCCCCTTGGTACAATTTCATTGACAGAATAGAGCCAGGCTATTTCCCAGATACCCAGGATTTTACAACTGAGGTGGATGCAGTTCTGGCTTCTCTTCCTAATAACAAGGCTAGTGGATCTGATGGGGTCATCTATGAGACGCTGAGAGCTACCAGGCCCACGTCAACACAGACACTCACACACATCTTCAATGCCTGCCGGATCAATGAGAAGGTGCCTGCTTCGTGGAAGGGGCCCTCATTCACAGGATACCAAAAAAGGAAAATGTCCCAGATGATCCTTCCACTTGGCGTGACATTTCACTATTGCCCCACTATATACAAAGTCTTTATGAAGTGCCTACTCACCCGCATCTTACCCTGGCTGGTGGACACAGGGATTCTCTCCCCCCATCAGAAAGCATATATCAACAGACAGGGAATGAACGAACATGTGTTTTGCTTAAAAACCGGAATAGATGATTTCAAACATGGATCATCTAAATTCTACACAGTGTTTTTGGACTTTAGAGACGCGTTTGGTACACTCTCCCATGAGGTGATGCTAAAAGCATTAGAGGAAATACACCTGCCTCAGCCTTTTGTGAATGTGGTATCCAATGTCTCACACTCAGTGTTTAAGAACGCCGCTGTTGGTGAGGATGTTCTGACATTTACCATCAAAGCAAGACTGCAGGTATTACCCACTAAGTACAATCTGTCCACCTGGTACCCTCACATTCACACTCCATTCTGTTTAAAACCACCAGGATTCACAACAACACAGAGATCCATTGCACACATAACAAATGGATGTAATGCATACAAACGCCTGTACATAGCCAGTCATGACCGTATTGTGGACATTGTGTCTGATGCGGTACAAAACATCTTACCATCGAGCGCAGCAATGTACAAAGCACACTAGAGTGTTACCAGAATGGTTTGGCTTTACCAATGATGTCTTTGCTAACATCCCAAATACACCTGATGTTGTTTTTGTTGACACCAACCACAGGGAGGTGCTAATATTAGAAGTAGGCTGTGCCTTTGACCTGTACATGGACCAGGCTTTCCAGGACAAGTATATCAAATACCAACCACTGCTCCATGTCATAACCAGCTTTGGGTACAAGTGTAGATATAGCATACTCATATTCGGAAGTCTTGGCCATGTATATAAATGAGAATGAGAATTGCTGGAATGTCAAAGAGAAAAGCCAAACAAATTGCCAAATATTGCTCTGTTTCAGCTATTATTGGCAGCTTAGCCGTGTGGAGAAGGAGATGCTATGTGTTCCCTTAAGGCTGCTGCTTAGCCGTGTGGACAGACCCGGCGCCAGAACAAATCTAAAGGGAGGGCATATGATTTTCATGGGAGGGCACACAAAACCGTCATGTGCTGCGGGCCTGCGGCACAATATATATCAAACAGCAAGGCCAACTCTGCATCTTTGTGCAGCGTATACTCAAACAGCGATAGGAAGAGCCCACTGCCTGACTCGGACATGCTGTGGAGTGAATCGTGGTCACCTCTGAGAGGGAGTTGGTTGACAGCTAAAAAAGCTATAATATCAACAACAGCTGACACGTAATAACGGTTCCGTGCCAGCTGATCTGTGTGCACCAAAGTACTAATTTCCTTATTTGTTTCCTCGCGTATCTGTCTCTCTCTCCACAAACTCTCACATGAAATGTGTTCTTTTGATGCGGCATGTCTTAGCAGTCCTTTATCAGTCTGTAATGCGGGTTTCCAGTCGCAAAAACCTTTGACAGTAAAAGCCGCATCAGATGAAGACGTATTTACTTTAAACTGTCTACAGGGGAAACAAAAGGCTGCGTCTGCTTTTAGCGAATATTCAAGCTATGGTCTGTTGTACCATGCAGTGGCAACAGTGTGCTTCTTTCCTGAAAACAATCTCCCTGGATAACGATCCAGTTTCACCTGGTTGGGTTTATTAACCCCAAGATCATCTGGGGCTGTTGGTCTTTGAGCGTACCAATAGTACCTGTTGATGTGCTGCAAGATAGCGTCTGTAGTGGAGGCACAAGCACGGAGGAGGAGGATGCTGGCGGGTGTGGTACAGGGTGTGGCAACGCAGGTGGGGATGGTAGGGAGACAAGGAGCTGTGCCTCGGAGGACAGCGTTGGTGGCGCCCGCCTTGATGAGTCAAGGATTGGGCTCGCTAACTCAGCCCCGGGGTTTGCCGAGGTCAAGCTTGTGCTGCTGCAACGGCAGGTGCAGGGTCGCCAGCAGCACCATCGGCTGCAGTTCTTTCATCGCTATTTAGTTTTAATAAATCTTTAGACCTTTTAAGCCAATTTCTGATGTCCATTTTGTAATTCAAACAGAAATGGGAGTCTACAGAAATGCACAATAACAATAACAAATCCAGAATAGGCGGAGTGTGACGCTGTGATTGGTCTAAATGTGGACGAATCACAAATCACAACAGACACATGAATTTATTTGACGTAGCCTGCGATTTTTTTTTTTAGTTACTATCTGACATCACATACATCGTAGCATAAAAGTTCACAGTTAATTTATAATTAAAAAAATAAAGATCTTTTAAAAAAAATAAATTGATAAATAATAAAAAACTTGTTTATTGGGGGAGGGCAGGAATGTCAAATGGGAGGGCCTGGCCCTCCCTGGCCCTCCCACGGCGCCGGGCATGCGTGTGGAGAAGGAGATGCTATGTGTTCCCTTAAGGCTGCTGCTTAGCCGTGTGGAGAAGGAGATGCTATGTGTTCCCTTAAGGCTGCTGCTTAGCCGTGTGGAGAAGGAGATGCTATGTGTTCCCCTAAGTGTTTCCTGTGCTGCTTAGCCCCGTATATTTGATTCCCTGTCTTATGTAATATAATTTGTGGAACCAAATAAAGTATTAAAATGTGTGTGTGTGTGTGTGTGTGTGTGTGTGTGTGTGTGTGTGTGTGTGTGTGTGTGTGTGTGTGTGTGTGTGTGTGTGTGTGTGTGAGAGAGAGTGTGTGTCTGTTGTGTTTGTGAGAGAGAGAGAGAGAGAGAGAGAGAGAGAGAGAGGAGAAGAGAGAGGAGAGAGAGAGAGAGAGAGAGAGGAGAGAGAGAGAGAGAGAGGAGAGAGAGAGAGGAGAGAGAGCAGAAATGAACAGTTAGAACTGAATGCTGTCAGTTGGAGTGATGACATCATCGTGTTCCATTACACAGGTGTTTATATTTGAGCTAACGAGCTCTGTAGAGATCAAAGGTTTGCATTGTTCTGGATGAGAGATAAACCTGTTACATGTGAACGTTTTGTGGAAGAACGATAACAGATATCTGTGAAATTTCAAAACGTTAAGCATGTCAAGGAAGTTGAGTATCTGAAGTGTAATTTTTGTGTACTTTCGGGTTAATAATGTGGCCTTTTTGGCAGTTTAACTAAAGGTGTGCGGCTGCTGCTGTGAGGAAATATCAGCCGGAAATTACAATGGGTTTTAATGGAGACATGTTGAAAGTTTTTGTCACTTCATGCCCTCAAGAGGCATTTTGTTTAATTATTTTTGCTTAATTATTTGTCATTTTTCAAGCTACGAGATGTTTTCCTATGTTTGTCATGAAAGATTATGTCTCAGGAATGTAGGGTTTGGGAATTATGGCAGTTTAAAAAAAAATATAAAAAGGCAAATTTCAAGATTTCCTACCCTCTAGCTGTGACATCACGCACTCTAGTTAATGTTAAAATCTGAAGAAAGCCTCTTTACCAAGGTCTGAACAATGTTTAATATCTCTAAAAGTAAGAATCAGATTTAAAAGTTGTGTTACACGAATAATGTCAGAAAGATGTGTAACATTTTAAAGTTGGAATGAGGTTTCTGAGTGAAAGTATGAATGAACAGTTACCAGTTGAAGTCGCATGAAGATTGTTCAAGTCTGAAGATTTCCTCCATTGACTTCAATGGTTAAAAATGGGATGTATTATGGGATGTATCTCTGGAATTATTTAAGTTATGAATAATACAAATAATAGCCATCGATTCCCGACCGAGCTGAACGCTTTGATGTTTGAACGGAGTTTCTGCGATGTTGAATGCAGGAGGAGAAGAGGTGCAAACTTCCGGCGGAATAATAAAAAATGTGTCCGTAGAAGAACATTTAGTGGGAATGCTGTATCAGCCCCTCCAAGCCTCAGCTCTGCCTCCTGAACTCAGTGTGCATCAGTCCCATTCAACATCCTGAGACTGAGTCAGCAGCTAACCTACACTGTGGAAAACAGCCGGGGTCTATCCATGACTCCCCCCTCCTGAGATATCTGACAGTTCGGCAGGACAAACCTCATTCCTAACAGAATTGTCCGTTTCCTCGGAAAACGTAGCACTCAAGGACTCACTGCCATTTCAGAGCCCACTCAATCAATCAATCAATGTTTATTTATATAGCCCAATATCACAAATGTTACATTTGTCTCAGTGGACTTCACAGTTTGTACAGAATATCAGTATGACAATACGACACCCTCTGTCCTTAGACCCTCACATCGTACAAGGAAACACTTCCAAAAAAAAGGAAAAACCCCACAGTTTAAAGGGAAAAAATGGGAGAAACCTCAGGGAGAGCAACAGAGGAGGGCTCCCTCTCCCAGGACGGACAGACGTGCAATAGATGCCGTGTGTAAATTGAAAAGATAATACATTTACAACATAGGTAGTCCAAATGTTTGGAAATGCATGTGTCTGTAATAAGAAGATGAATCCACGAGGATATCCATCCAGGACTTATGATCCAGGACCACAGCAGCAGGCACAGCCACGACTCAAGATCCAGGGCTCGCGATCCAGGACTCAGGACCACAGCAACAGGATCAGCCACGACTCAAGATCCCGGCGTAGATAGACACCAAAAATACATGTGGGGAAGCTGGGTTATTGGGAACATGAGAGTACACAGGTACAGACAGAGAGAAGGAAGAAGTAAAGTGTCCCCCGACAAACTAAGCCTATAGCAGCAAAACTAGGGGCTGAATCTAATCAGCCCTAACTATAAGCTTTATCAAAAAGGAAGGTCTTAAGCGCACTCTTAAAAACAGATAGGCTGTCTGCGCCCTGTCTTCCAAACTGGAAGCTGATTCCACAAATGTGGAGCTTGATAAGAAAAGGCTCTGGCTCCCATTGTACTTTTAGAGACTCTAGGAACAACCAACAACCCTGCATTCTTGGAACGCAATGCCCTAGTAGGACAGTAGGGTATAATGAGTTCTTTAAGGTAAGATGGCGCCTTCCCATTAAGGGCTTTGTAGGCGAGAAGAAGAATTTTAAATTCTATCCTGTGTTCTAAAGGGAACCCACTGATGACTTTCTGGTCATTCCTCTGATCCATCCCCTCCCCAACACCCACTTGTATTACATATCTCCAATGTCCCACCAGGTGAAACTCGTTAATATAGCATTGGTGGTTCAGTGGTATAATTCTCACCTGGACCCCCGGGTCCAATTCCCAGCCAGTGCAGCAGAGTGTTTTACTGCCGCAGTCTGTACTCAACCGAGTGAACAACTGAGGTGAATTTCTCCTTAGGGAGGAAATAAAGCGTCTTCTCCTTCTTAATAACATCGGCTGGCGCATCATAAGGACGTTGGATAGTGTCAGTGCGGCCGGACTCTCAAAGCACAGCAGTCTCTTTTCCTAAGTCCTGATGAATCCTCCTATCATTAACCCCAATATGTTTCACAGAGGTTAAGGAATAGTGGTTAGGGAGAGACGAAAGGCGATATATTTTGGACAATTTTACCAAAACCCAAACTTCCTAATCCAGGAAAGGTAATTGTCTTCCTAAAATGCTGATCAATAAAGGTTTTACTACCCCTCACCTGGACCCTGACCCCTCTGCTTTCAGGGGTACCTCAGCCCCAACACCATGTGGAGGTGATGGTTCTCTGAGGGGGATATCAGGAGTCTAAACACATGATGCATGGCTGTGAAAACAAAAATCACTTTTGGTACACTCCCTTTTTTAAAGACCTACCTGTAGGGTCTGATGGGATGTTTGATAATTTTTCTTTTAGATCATTCTGATTGATCTCCCCCAAAACTTCTCTGGTCACTTTAATGGTGTGTATGCGGTAGTGCAGAAACATCAGATTCACTGTGTCCATCCGGTCTGCTTCCTCTAGTCGACTCTTTGGGATTCCTGGGAGTTCTAGGACCTCCTCCTGCAGGTGCCACTTGAATCCTTTAAAGTCCTTTTCCAACAAACTTTCTAAAGTTCTTAATAGGACTTTTCTAGGTGTCTCCATCTTTTTTCCCTGAAGAGCAAAGATACCAAGAATGAACATCTTTATCTTACAGAACAATATGTTGTTGTATTGTATTTTTGTACTTTAACCCTAACAGGCCTTCGGGATCCAAAGAACAGCCGCCATGTGACTTTGGATGGCTTCAATTCAGAGGTCGAGTTAGCAAATGCCCTAATCGGTTCTGAACTTGTTTTTAATACCTTAGACTTCACGAAAGACATTCAGGAAGTCAATCCTAAACTGGAAGACAGTCAGCACAGTGAGTTCTGTCTTTTCCTTTAATGTCTTGGTTTGGTAACCTGACGTTAAAGAGCAGAAACTGTCTCAGTCAGATCATAAAGTGGTCTAGCAGACTGACTGGTGAGTCTCAGCTAAACCTGGAGCCCCTGCTCATCAGACAGTTACAGAGGCTGTCTAACTCCATGTTTAATGAAGACTCCCACCCCCTGCAACCTGAATTTCAGCTTCTTCCTTCGGGCCGGAGGTTAAAACCTGTTAAACCCCATCCCCCCGCCCCCGGGGCGGAAAAAACCATAATCTGCAGAAACAGCGTCTGAGGGATTCTTAATATTTAAATCAGTCACAACTTGTTAGAGCGGGTTCTGACACGCCCTGCATTTTTCTCTGATGACGAGAACTCAGAGAACAATCAGACTGCAACTCATTCTACCTGAAACACTGACAACAGTACATGGAGATCTTTCTAAACCCATTCTGCTTTCACTCAGAGAGAAACCCTACACAATATTTCAGACAGATGTTTAGAATCAGCATCAAGAAACATGTGTCCTGTTCAAAATTGAGCAAGGGGGGCCAGAGATAGGTGAAATCCACCCAAATGACCCCAGAAGTGTTTTTTTTTTTTGCTAAACCTCTCTAAAAAGGTCAAATGTCACTTGTGTTGCATCAATCTTGATACAGGGTACTTATTATATGTTGTACTTTGGATTCCTAAAGCTTTTAGTCTACTAACCCATCATCCAAGGGTAGTTTTCACTATAAGTAAAAAATAATTGTTGGACGGACACTATAATTTACAGTTTTTTACTATGTTCAATCTGAATTTTCTTTAAAATAAACACATCTATATTGATTCTGACTTTTCTACATCCAACTCACAGGTTTATCATTACTTTGAGAATAAAGATTATTAATTTAACCATTTCAGAAGGGAAGATATGGTCATTTGTTCTGGGAATGTCATTTTCGAGTCTGAGACCTGAAAAACAGGCTCAGGGCTTAACAGGTTAATCTTCCTAAGGTGTAGAAACCAAGAGGTTTAAAAACAGCTTTCTGGATGTTCTGGAGCCAGAGAGACTTTTTAAAGATGTGTCTGTTGTCTATATTGTATGAAGCATGTGGCACAATGGATACCTTTTCTTACTTCTGCAAACCAAGTTGACCTACTGGTACAAATAAGTACCATGAGAGAAATAAGAGAGTGACTCAGCCGGCGACCACACACCTGGTTCTGGTCTCTGGCAGTAAGCTGGTTACTGGACACAGAGCTGGGTCCAGCTCCAGCTCCAGCTCCAGCTCCAGCTCCAGCTCCAGCTCCAGCTCCAGCTCCAGCAGAATGAGGTATTTGCTCTGGGCTTGAACACAACACACAGAGCTATGAGTGAATAATGAGTGCTGAGCTGTGACATGGAGAAGAGTGATGGACAGGTGGTGATCTCACCTCTGAGCTTTGGTCTGGCTGTCATGTTCCCCAGAGCTTTTAGAGGGGGGGGCTTCCTCCTCTCTGTCCTCACACTGATCCATAGCAGAGCCCCCACCTGCACACACAAACAGTCACTTCAATGTACATCCACAGGTAATGTACAGCCCAGCCCCCCCACAAAATATCCCACACAACTGAACTGCGCTCAGTAACCATTCAACAAAACTTCTTTGTTAGGTTTAGAAAATATATAATTGTTTGGCTTAAAATATGTACGTTAATTACATGAAAGCAGTTACGGACTTTAATTAAAACGAGGTCTTTTGTGAACTGATAAGAAATGTGTTTTTGATATATCATTGAAAATAGGAAAAACAAGTTCCCTGATAACTAAGTTACAATGAGGTTCAAATCTAGGGGAAGAATATTTTTGAAGTTTGATATAATCTCCCATTTACTTTTCATGCTAATTTTTTGTATAGCCCAACATATATATCAAAACATGTACTGTTATATATGTTTTTCGAATTCGGGCAATCTAGTCCCAGATGTATAATCTAAAACTTAAAAAAAACATTTGACATTTTCAAGGCTCTTCAGTGAAACCAGGTCAGTGTTGGAAGACGGGCCCTTCACACTCCTTCCCTTATTCAGAGTATTAAGAGTTAGACATAAAAACAGTCACGACTTGTTAGAGCGGGTTCTGACACGCCCTGCATTTTGCTCTGATGACGAGAACTCAGAGAACAATCAGACTGCAACTCATTCTACCTGAAACACTGACAACAGTACATGGAGATCTTTCTAAACTCATTCTGCTTTCACTCAGGTAGAAACCCTACACAATATTTCAGACAGATGTTTAGAATCAGCATCAAGAAACATGTGTCCTGTCCAGTGTTGGGCAAGTTAAATGTAATACAGTACATATTACTTATTACTGTCTCTTTTAAGTAATAAGTTACATTACAATATTACTGTCTCCGAAATGTAATGAGTCACACTACTTTTGTCACACTACCAGCTGCTCTTGCAGTAACAAGTAGCACCTTTCTTACTGTCCTAATGTGCCTAATGTGACACGTTGTTAATACAGTAGTACAGACAGTTCGGAGTTTACTGAAGAGTTTAGTGTGTGTTTCAAGAGTTTACTGTGTGTGTGAAGAGTTGAGTGTGTGTGTGTGTGCAGAGTTGAGTGTGTGTGTGCAGTGTGTGAAGAGTTTAGTGTGTGTGTGAATAGTTTAGTGTGTGGGAGGCGTGTGGTGCAGTGAGAGGCTGTCTTTAACATACTGTCATTCCTTCCTTCATTTCCTATCATACTATCATACATAAATACAGAATAATAACCTATATAAGAGGGAATAGTATTTCATGTTAATAACAATAGTCATATATGTAAAACAGAATAGCAGTGAATGAAAGGCCGAATAATAGCTTATATAAGAGGTAATAATAGTTCATGTGAATGACTATAGGTATGTGTATAAAACAGAATGATAGGGTGTGTGCATAAGAATAGTTATGAGTGTGAGAGAGTATGATTGAAAAGGAAGTGAGTTTGATTGAAAAGGAAGTTGGACTAAATTCTCAGTTCCTGATTGGCTCTACGTTTTTCGTCTGACGGACACCGCCCAAGAAAGGCAGTAGAATCTTTATATATACAGTCTATGAGTAGAATGCTACTAATTTTCTATATGCAACCTGAAGAGTAAAAGGGTCAAGTCCGTCAGAAAGCAATGACTGTAAGTGTAAGTGTAAGCCTTACACTTACCCTGTAAGGATTAGTAACATGTATTGTGTTTATGTGATGACATTTGGAGATGTTTAAACTCAATAGACGCGTTCACACCGGAGTACTTTTCACCGTACTTTTCGCATTTAGTTCCATTAGTACCCCTTATGTCGCGTTCACACCAAAAAGAGCACTTAATCTCGGGAACTTTTACCCCCATTTTTAGTGCCTGCTGAGAGATCGTACTTTCCTTGGGGAAAAAAGTGCCCCAGTTCTGATTGGCTGGGCGAATTGCAAACCGCGCCCCGTAAAACTCTGAAATGTTTTGTAGAGCCGCCATTTTATTTGCTCGCTACATAAACCCAGCGCACCAACGGAGAGTAGTTTGTTTTGAAAGCAGTTATGGCAAGCATCAATAAATCATCGGAGCAGTGGAGTGATGAGGAGGTGTCGGCGCTTCTGGAAATCTACGCCGAGGACGCGACCCAGGGAATGCTACTGAAGCCAGTACCCAACTCCAAAATGTTCGAGCGTTGTTCGAAAAAGTTACTCGAGCTGGGAATCGTGCACAGCGCCACGGCACGCCGGCTAAAAATAAAGAAACTCAGGTAGGACTACAAACAAATTAAAGACTATTATAACAAGAGTGGTAACGACCGGAAGACCAGTAAATGGTACGAGTGCTTGGATGCTCTGCTAGGCCACAGACCTTTCTCCGGCACAGCATCGACCTTCGATTTGGGCACGATGGTGTGGGAGGCCGCCGCTCAAACGGCGGATTCAGTGGCCAACGACCACGACCACGACGAAGGTAAAATCAATGCTTTTGCGAGCACAAACTAGAGGGGAACAGCAAACACCAGTGTGATTTTGGTGACAGTGTGACTGTCCTGGACAAAGTTGTAGGGGGGGTGCCATATCTGGCAGGAGAAATACCTGCTCTGCTGAACATGTTATGTAGAGAACAGTGCAGATCTTCCCTATTGACACCAGGAAAAACCTAGTCTAAAATAAGGAACATTAATAGTGTGATATAGGCACTAATCAATAATAAACTTTATTTTAGGGCACCTTTCAAAACATTCAATGTCACCTTAAAATAAAATAAAAAATAAAATATGAGTGGCATTACAATACAAAAATGTGTTGAGTAGGAAACCACAGAGGAAGATTACATTCAAAGGAGCAATTAAAGCGAGTGGAGCTAGTTTGAACAAATGTGCACACAGTTCTGCTGGTAATGACTATTACATTTTATGAGGAAACTTTTCCACCAATAATTCCCATAAGTATTCCAAAATGTATTCACTTCAGGTTTACGAAAGTAACTGTAATCAGATTACTCGTTTTTCAAATATAACGCGAGCTGAATACAGTTACTTGATTTTTGTATTCTGCTTGAGCGCCACGGTCTCTGAACAAATGAGACACACTGGTTCTGTGCTCCCAGTGGACAGGATGAACATGAATGAGTCCGCCTGTTGCTGACCCCTGCTCTAGGGGGGTCCGGGGGTATGCCCTCCCCGGAAAGATTTGTTTTAACATTTTAAAGTAAAATGCTTCAATCTGGTGCACTTTGAGCAGAATGACTAGAGACTAGATCTAGGGGGTACAACTCTAAACACCCATTTGAAAAAGAGCGGTTTACATTTTAATAATCAAATAAGTATGTGAACATAACCAATAACCCATAGCCAATAACAAATAAATGTAACGTATTTTATTTTTTGTTGTTCATTCATATCTTATTTTACCTAGTTAACATTTATTTATTCATGCATATTTTTGAATATCTCCAGTTTTAAACGATATTTTTGGTTTACTGTCTATAGTATATGGAATGATTTCAAACCTGTTGTTATTTATCCTAATAATTATAAAGGTGTGCTTAAATTGTGACCAAACCGTTTGAGACTCACTGAGATAACTTAGACTAAAGTGAACTATCTAAACCAGGGGTCGGCAACCCCTGGCACGCGTGCCAGCATTGGCACGCGGCACCGTAGCCAGTGGCACACTAGGAATAAGTCGAATAAGTGTGCAAAATATTTAAATTGTATTTTCGGATCCTGAACGAGACCGCCGCCAGAGCGCGTCTCCCCGTTACCTGCAGAAGGAAGCCATGCACGCAACGCAGCCCCGCTCTCTTTAACTCCAGGTGACTTTCTGCCGCTTTCCTCCGTGGTGCAGTGCTGATCGTTTCACCACGGAAGAAAGCACTTCACAAATTGCAGTACCCATAAGGAGCTTTACAAATGTCGCAGTTTTTGCGTGGCTGTGTGTGTCTTTAGTTGAAAGCCCAGTGGCGATCTGCTCATCTCTCATTGAAATAATATGCTACAAAGGGGCGGACTGGCCATCTGTGTGTTGAACTTTCCTGTCGGCTCCCAGACCGTAGTCGAGGAGGGCAGAAGCAACGAGCTTCAGGTTCAATAACCCACTTTAGCTTAAATGACTGGAGAGAGGCGAGCTCTTCTTGAGAGGCCGTTGCATTTATTTAGCTGTTCTTCTGTTTCACAAAATACATCACAGACCTCTGTTTTTCTGCTGCCTCGTTTCACTTCCAGAAACATACTCACACGCACACGCCACACCCCTCTCTCTCTCTCTTAAAGGGACAGCGATCTCATCTCACTCTGCATGACCCTAATATCATAACATGTGTGTTCTGGAGAATCACAGAACGGACGATCGTCCTTATTATTATGCCGTTTAAACCAATTATTTAAATGTGTTTGTTAAATTCGGTATCATGTAAGTTGCGCTGACAGGTCCACACACTGCTTCCCCGCAGCGAGGCCCCCCCGCCCTCCTGTTGGTAGATCACGAGCGTCAAGCTCCTCAACATCCTCAACCCCCCCCCCCCCCCCGTTGATAATTCTCGATCGTTGGCACGCTGATAATATTTTTTTTTTAAATGGCACTTCATATCAAAAAGGTTGCCGACCCCTGATCTAAACCCTCAGAGTCCTTTACCTCACTGAGCTGTAGTTATCAGCCTCAATCCAACAACAATCCGCGGTACCGATGCATGCGCGCCCTCTCTCTCTCTCTCTTGCTCGCTCGGAGGCTCGCTCGCACTTTGGCTGTGAGCTGCGGGCGCCTGATAAGTCAACATCCCCCACTTTCATCACTTACAGCGCACATCGTACAGGGCAAATGTTGCCGGCCCGGGGTGCAAAGGGTGTTTACTTTATCCAATTATTAATGTAAATGTATTACATCAAGGGCAGACAATTAGGCAGAATAAAATTTTTTAATTAATTAAAAAAAAAAAAATGCTACCTGTCACGCTCCATGTTTGTTCCTGAGGTTTTTTGTCCTGATCCTTCCTCGCACTCCCCGGGTTTTGGTATGTTAAGTTGTTCCTTGTTTTCTATAAAGCTCGCTTTTTGTTACCTGACCTTTTAGTCCTTTTACTGCATTTGGGTCCTATTGTTCCCCTGACACTGAGTCTGCTTCAAATTCACTTATTATCCTCACAGGATCATTTTATTAAAGTTAAAGCAAAACTTACTAAAGCATTCTAACTGTTTATGCTTTAACAGCAATTCATAAATGATCCAGTCATAAGTAATTTGCACCGCGTTGCTATGAGACACCACAGCGTGTTCTCAGTGTTCTGCTCATGCTGCGTTGCTATGAGACACCACAGCGTGTTCTCAGTGTTCTGCTCATGCTGCGTTGCTATGAGACACCACAGCGTGTTCTCAGTGTTCTGCTCATGCTGCTTTGCTATGAGACACCACAGCGTGTTCTCAGTGTTCTGCTCATGCTGCGTTGCTATGAGACACCACAGCGTGTTCTCAGTGTTCTGCTCATGCTGCGTTGCTATGAGACACCACAGCGTGTTCTCAGTGTTCTGCTCATGCTGCGTTGCTATGAGACACCACAGCGTGTTCTCAGTGTTCTGCTCATGCTGCGTTGCTATGAGACACCACAGCGTGTTCTCAGTGTTCTGCTCATGCTGCGTTGCTATGAGACACCACAGCGTGTTCTCAGTGTTCTGCTCATGCTGCGTTGCTATGAGACACCACAGCGTGTTCTCAGTGTTCTGCTCATGCTGCGTTGCTATGAGACACCACAGCGTGTTCTCAGTGTTCTGCTCATGCTGCGTTGCTATGAGACACCACAGCGTGTTCTCAGTGTTCTGCTCATGCTGCGTTGCTATGAGACACCACAGCGTGTTCTCAGTGTTCTGCTCATGCTGCGTTGCTATGAGACACCACAGCGTGTTCTCAGTGTTCTGCTCATGCTGCTTTGCTTTTGGCTAACTGTTTGTGTTGTTCTGCTTTATGATTGTAATGCATGACTGTGCCAACATGTGTCTCCTCCTCCCTGCTCTTGTTTGTAGGCTGCACCTGCTTTTCAGGAGACCAGGCCTCACAATGATGTTCTTTCTGCCAGTGCATCAGCGGTAAGAGTCCATCACAAACTGCAGGGTCTGTCACCCAGCAGGAGCTAGGCTAACATGCTAACAGGCACAGAGCCGTAGAACACCACATACTCCAAAAGACAGATGATAGCTCACATCAGGGCACAGAGCTGCTGCAGCCTCACCTGACCCAGCAGCTCGTTGGCTAAAGCTATTGAACGTTGTGTCTGAAGCATCCTGAGGCCACAGTGGCTTCAGAATATGTATGTAGTCTATCTTAAAAAACATCTTGAATTTATTTGTAGAAAGTTAGTTTGTTATTTAACACGTATGGAGAATTTTTTTAGTTTCATACATTTTCAAAAATACATTGTTAGAACTTCTAAAAAGTACTCTTACTCAAACCACTAACATAATGTAAATGAAGCAAAAGGCTCCTGAAATGCTTTCACATGTACTCACCAGTGTAACGCTGCCTTGCTGGGGTCCCAGTATATTTAAACTGCATGGGATGACGGCTACTAATGAGCACTGCACATGATATATATATGCAATGCTTTATGGATTGAAGTGGGGGCTGCATTTTGAATTCTTAAACAAGTTATGCTTGTCAGACTGTGGCATGACCTTTGCAACACAAATATAATAAAGACATGAGCATGTTTAGCAAGTTTTGATATTGTTGCATGCTGTTTATACTTTTTTTGACATAGAAAAACTATGATTACTAATGTACATATAGCTTTACACTGACTCCCAGGGTTCGAGTTATAAACTGAGCTCTATGGGGGTCTTTGAAACTAACGCGTGCGCATGCATGCATGCGCACACACACTCAAACTCAATCACACACACACACACACACACACACACACACACACACACACACACACACACACACACACACACACACACACACACACACACACACACACACACACACACATACACACACACACACACGCATGCCCCCCCTGGTAAGATTTTTTTTAAATTTTGGAGTTAAATGCATCAATCTGGTGCATTTTGAGGGGAAAATAAAGAGACTAGATCTATGGAAACACCCATATGAAACAGATGCCACATCATGTAGACAGACAGTCACCCTGTGTGAGGCAAACCCACATTTGCGCAGCGTTGCGTTCACAATAGCTTACATTAAAAAAAAAAAATCGCTAGGCCATCGGGAAACCTCCCGGCCCTCCCGATGGCCAGTCCGGGCCTGCCAGCAGCCCTCTACTTGCTACAAACTTAAATATGAAAACATAGCCGTGGGAACATGTTTCAAATGGGGGGTGCTGTGGGGATGACACCAGGGCCGGTTCTGACCCATTTGCTGCCCTAGGCAAGATTTGTGCTGGTTCATTTATATCTTATTTTACCAGTTAACATTTATTTATTCATCCATATTTTTTAATCTCTCCAGTTTTAAAGGATATTGTTGGTTTACTGTCCTATAGTATACATGTGCCAAGAGCAAGGACTGTCTTAGGTAAGACAGCTTTTATGTGCGCAGCTCCACTTGCTTGGAACAATCTTCTTCCTCTGCATGTTTGTAAAGCTAGGCTAAATGAAATGCTCGTTGATACTATGGGTACTTGTAAATGTCTATAACTATGTAAATGTATCCTGTAAATATAATGTATGATGTCCTTTATTGTTTTATGTTTCATGTGGAACCTATATGCTGCAGGTCTCCCTTGAAAAAGAAATCTATGATCTCAATGGGACCAATCTGGTTAAATAAAGGTTTGAAATGAAATGAAATGACATTGGAATGATTTCAAACCTGTTTTTATTTATTCTAATAATTATAAAGGTGTGCCTTGGAAATATTTGTTTACATAAATTGTGATAAAACCGTTTGAGACACACTGAGATAACTTAGACTAAAGTGAACTATCTAAACACTCAGAGTCCTTTACCTCACTGAGCCTCTCAGGGCAAATGGAAAATGTAACCGGGGTGAAAAGGGTGTTACCTTTACTTAATTATGAATGTGAACAGTTGCATCAACAGCTTTTACAATGTGCTGCTGACTGCTGGAAAGTGGTTTTACTTGAATGTATTTGTTTCGTCCATTGTGCTAATGCAGGTGGGGCCGACCAGTTATACAAGAGGTAGATAATAGCTGTACTTTTTTTGAGCCACATGCCATGATGCACCAACATAATTGTATTATTTAGACTGACATTAAGAAAGAGAGAGAGAGAGAGAGGATATCAGACAAAGTGATATCAGACAAAGTGATATGAGTGATAGCGAAACGTTTTAACTTTCATTTAGCAAAAAATAGCATGAAACTTTACATGCAAGTTCCAAAGTAACTTCCTGAAATGTAATTGTCTGCGGTGATTCTACGGAGTCCCCAAAGGCCCAAAATTGTGCACACAAAACATATTTCCGGCTGCCCGGGCCTAAGGAAGTAGCTCTACTTATGAAATCTCTGTTAGTTTAAACTCCCACTTCACTACTTTACATTCAAAACAAATAGCTTATAAAATGTGGCACGGCATTATTGATAAAGCTACATATTAGTCTATAAAATAGTTACATCATACTTATCTTAACCAGCAACACCAATAAAATACTGCTTCACATAAATGCATCGCAAATAATCATCAGTTTTTATTCAATGCATATAGAGGCAACTGAACCACACATCAACATGTCATCCATGCATTTCTTCACTTGTCAGTAGTTGTTCAAGCTCTCAAACAAACAAGCGGGCAGTACATCACATCGGCTCTTTTTGCTGCTACTTTGACAACATGGTTGCAACCGGTTTTGTTTTCGTGCTGTTGATGCCAATTTTCATTTTTTTATATAGTGAGTTGATGATTTCATAAACTAAGAGTGAGGTACATTTTCGCCTCGCAAATTTTCCATCCAAATGAAGCAACATTTCTAAATCATTTTCAGACAAATTTGACTACACATGTTAGTGTTGTTGGATCTTATTGTCTTATATTTTTGTACAGCACTTTGAATTGCTTTGTGTTGAAAGGTGCTCTATAAATGCCTAGTGATGACTCACAATCTACTAGGATTAATAAATGTCCAAAGTGTCTATTACGTTAGTAGGAAATCCGACGTAGAGCAATTGAGCATTGGAATAGAACATGTTGTTCCATACGGCCCAATGAGAACAAACACGAGGCAGAATCTAAACAGGAAAGTGTAAAAACATGTTGAATCATTAAACATCTGACAGAACAAGAACAAGACACAACTAGTTTTTGTTTTTCTAAAAACAAAACAATGAGGTAGATACTAGCTGTCATTTTTTTTAAGGAGGGGCAGTTTGGGCGTATTGTTGTACATAGCCGCGGGAACATGTTTCAAATGGGGGGTGCTGTGGGGATGACACCAGGGCCGGTTCTGACCAGTTTGCTGCCCTAGGCAAGATTTGTGCTGGTTCATTTATATCTTATTTTACCAGTTAACATTTATTTATTTATCCATATTTTTTAATCTCTCCAGTTTTAAAGGATATTGTTGGTTTACTGTCCTATAGTATACATTGGAATGATTTCAAACCTGTTTTTATTTATCCTAATAATTATAAAGGTGTGCCTTGGAAATATTTGTTTACATAAATTGTGATAAAACCGTTTGAGACACACTGTGATAACTTAGACTAAAGTGAACTATCTAAACATTCAGAGTCCTTTACCTCACTGAGCCTCTCAGGGCACATGGAAAATGTAACCGGGGTGAAAAGGGTGTTATCTTTACTTAATTATGAATGTGAACATCAAGGCCGAAAATAAGTTTTTTTTGTATTATATTTGTATTATATTTCCATTTAATCTTGTGGACGTGCAGATTCCCTGTCCTCCATCAGGGGGTGCTGCAGCACCCTCAGCACCCCTACTTACCACGGCCATGTATGAAAAGGTTCAACTACGCACACACACATCATCTCGGCTCGCGCAGCACGCTCACAGGCATAGATTGTGCAATAAAGTATTGCGCACCTTGGAGGTGCAGCGCAGGCATATTGTTATTCAAGAGATGCGTTGTTCTTTTGGAAAACATGTTTTTCTTTTCAATAATACTCATTACATTGACACATGCATTATTTGTGATTAAAATAATGGTTGTTGGTAATGTATTAGCGACCCCCACAGATGTATGATTTCACTGCGTCCGTGGGAGCTCAGACCCCTCCTTATGGGAGCTCAGCTCCCATTGGCTCCCAAATAACTCGAACCCTGCTGACTCTAATCCACTTCCGTAGTTGCACTTATAAAGGGAAACAATGGCCTTAATGAGTCTAACTGGTCACAAAAACCAAACATTTTTAGATTTGTAGGGTTTTAGATTAGGACCTGGTCCAATGTGGTCGAGATAAAAAGCACTGAAATCTCCCTTTTTAAAATGTTCACAAATAGAATTAAGGTTTCACAAATCTCAAACTGTGTTATAAAGAATGTTTAGCCTCTCTGGGATAATCCAGTCCAAATAAATCGGCTATGCAGCGATTTAAGAGGTTCAAACACGGAGGATTGTTCGCTCAGCGCTGTAAATGAAATGTCCCTTAACTTTCCCCTTAACTGCCGAATCGGAAGCTCTGAATCGGAAGCCAACTTCAGCGTCGTCAGGAACGCTGTGATCCGAAGAGGGTTATTCCATCTTTCTATCCATCAATAATGTCACTCTGTTATCACAATGCTATTCTAATCCAAGCACCTTTCAAATTGCAGCTTAATAAAATGTTTTAAAGAGGATCTATATTCCTGTCTGCAGTCCTAAGGCAACTTTCTCATTTTAACAAAGTCTTCAATGTTCTTACCTAATTTGATAAACAGTCATATGATCATAATTACACAAATAGCCTACTTTTGTTTTATATTTGTGTAAATGTGGTCATATGACTGTATTTTAAAACACAGTGTATTTAAGCTCTTAAAGAAACTATTTGGGCTGGGTGGCGCTCTATAGTTTAGGGCCAATAGGAGACCTCGATGCCTTCTTTCCCCTCCTCCTCATTAGCATTATGTGCAACTAGTGTGACTAGTGAACATTTTGAGCCTCACTAGTTCACTAGTGGAATTTAAATGTATCTCACTAGTGAACTAGTAAAGGGCAAAGGGTTCACTAGTTAACGTGTAGACATTTTGAGCCCCACTAGTTAACTAGTAAGGTCAAACGAGGTGTCAACTAGTTAACTAGTGAACCTTTTGCCTTTACTAGTTAACTAGTGAGTGATTCTGGGTGCTACTAGTTAACTAGTGCAGACAAATGTATGCCACTAGTTAACTAGTTGTGCTTCTTTTTTGTAACTAGTTAACATGTCAGAGCTTTTGCAGCGCACTAGTTAACTTGTAAGACTTTTAGCGTCACTAGTACGGTCAGAGGGCCACTAGTTCATCAAAAAGCTTACAAGTTGGGACTTTGGTGCTACTAGTGCTGCTCCTGGCGTCACTAGTAAGGCTTATGTGCTAACTAGTCGGACAAAAGTGCCACTAGTTGCTGAAAAAGAGTGACTAGTGTAATGTTTTATTTAACTAGTAAAGCAGAGTGCCAAACTAGTTTGACCATATATCTAACAAGTGAAATCAAAGAGCCAACTAGTGCAGGCAGCTGCCGTCTGATATCAAGGATATGGAATAAATACTCAAATGGCTTGCCATATGCGTGTGAGTAAGCAGGTGGTGCCCGGTAGCTGATTGGCTGCCCTCGACAGGCTGATTGGTCCACCTGAGGAGACGGGAGCATTTAAGCTGCAACCGTGCAGTTCCTCATCAGACAGTTACAGAGGCTGTCTAACTCCATGTTCAATGAAGATTCCCACCCCCTGCAACCTGAGCTTCAGCTTCTTCCTTCGGGCCGGAGGTTAATCTCCCTAAAGGTGTAGAACCAAGAGGTTTAAAAACAGCTTTCTGGATGTTCTGGAGCCAGAGGGACTTTTTAAAGATGTGTCTGTTGTCTATATTGTATGAAGCATGTGTCACAATGGATACCTTTTCTTACTTCTGCAAACCAAGTTGACCTACTGGTACAAATAAGTACCATGAGAGAAATAAGAGAGTGACTCAGCCGGCAACCACACACCTGGTTCTGGTCTCTGGCAGTAAGCTGGTTACTGGACACAGAGCTGGGTCCAGGTCCAGGTCCAGGTCCAGGTCCAGGTCCAGGTCCAGGTCCAGGTCCAGGTCCAGGTCCAGGTCCAGGTCCAGGTCCAGGTCCAGCAGAGTGTGGTGTTTGCTATGGGCTTGAAGAGACACAGAGCTTTGAGTGAATAATGAGTGCTGAGCTGTGACATGGAGAAGAGTGATGGACAGGTGGAGATGTCATGTTCCCCAGAGCTTTTAGAGGGGGGGGCTTCCTCCTCTCTGTCCTCACTCTGATCCATAGCAGAGCCCCCACCTTCGCACAAACACAACAACATGCTCATTCATTACCACAAGCTTTACATCACAGGTAGCCCCTCCTCTCAGATATTCAGGAACCTTGTTGGAGCCTCAACAGGACCGGATCAGCCCAGAATGTTCCCCACAGCCCCAGAACCACACAGAAACCCAGTGTGTTGACCCCTAAATATGTGTTAGTGTGTCGCAGTGTATCACAGCACACACAAACAGTCACTTCAATGTACATCCACAGGTAATGTACAGCCCAGCCCCCCACAAGATATCCCACACAACTGAACTGCGCTCAGTAACCATTCAATAAAACTTCTTTGTTAGGTTTAGAAAAACATAATTTTTTGGCTTCAAATATGTACGTTAATTACATGAAAGCAGTTACGGGCTTTAATTAAAATGAGGTCTTTTGTGAACTGATAAGAAATGTGTTTTTGATATATCATTGAAAATAGGAAAAACAAGTTCCCTGATAACTAAATTACAATGAGGTTCAAATCTAGGGGAAGAATATTTTTTAAATTTGATATAATCTCCCATTTATTTTTCATGCTAATGTTTTGTATAGCCCAACATATATATCAAAACATGTACTGTTATATATGTTTTTCAAATTCGGGCAATCTAGTCCCAGACGTATAATCTAAAACTAAAAAAAAACATTTGACATTTTCAAGGCTCTTCAGTGAAACCAGGTCAGTGTTGGAAGACACTCCTTCCCTTATTCAGACTATTAAGAGTTAGACATAAAAACAGTCACGACTTGTTAGAGCGGGTTCTGACACGCCGTGCATTTTTCTCTGATGACGAGAACTCAGAGAACAATCAGACTGCAACTCATTCTGCCTGAAACACTGACAACAGTACATGGAGATCTTTCTAAACTCATTCTGCTTTCACTCAGAGAGAAACCCTACATAATATTTCAGACAGACGTTCAAACAGACCCTGGATATGTTTGAGTTATCTTAACTAACCCTAACAAACGACATCTCGCTAAGTGGTCCTACGACGCTGGTTATCAACTCAGTAAATCAACCAGGGTTTCACAAACATGGACAAGCGTTTGAATAGTAAACTATCATGTTAGACAAATATGAATACGTTCAACTTTTAACATCCATGACTTAAACACTTTATCCAGGATAAAAGCCACACAGTTGCACCTGCAAGGTGAATACAGAACAGCTGGTAAAAAAAAACTACCAAGTGTTTGAATGCATTCATTAACAGTTTTATGATATCACTGCCTGTCTACTCACAGACTCTCTTCAGATATACTCACAGACTCTCTTCAGGTGAGAAGGAAACTCTGCTAATCTCTTCCTCTTCAGTCCTGAGTCTGCCTGCATCTGATCTGAGGACGCCTTCACACCATAGACTGTATATATAAAGCTTCACACCCTCAGAAATCCAGAGAGTAAAAACACGTCAGAGTCACGTGGAAACCGGCCATACAGGTTGTAGCTGTCAGCCTGCCAGACTCTCCCTCACCTCCCTGATTCAGACTATTAAGCAGTGGCGGCCGGCCCATAGGGGCCGCCCCCCCCCCTCTTCCCACATTAAAAATTTAAATTAAAAAAAGATATATTTAAAAAATATATTTTTTATTTTTATTTTTAATAACAAGGTAAATATTATATAATTGGTATCAGTAAAATGTATAATCTACAATAAATCTCGTTTAAATTGTGTTACGATGTCTAAAGTTACTGATAAGTCGCATGTTTCCTGCCTGGCCTTGCCCGTGTATCATTACCCTCTCTCGTCTGGGCGCGAGCACAGCGCCCAGACGAGAGTGCAGCAAGTGCAGCAGAAGCCAACTGTTGCTATCTTTAAACTATGCCGCCGAAACATAATTTCAGCCAATCAGCGTCGTCAAATCTGATGGTCACAGGGCTCCTACGTCAGCGCCCGGTGCAGTCTGTGAGTTGTTTGGACTCGTTTCCAAGGAGACAAAACATACCATGTTTACCGCCCTAGTATTGTTTGGTCACCATTTCCACAGCCCAACCTAAAATATTTTCCACCAGCCGCCACTGCTATTAAGAGTTAGATAGAAACAGTCACGACTTGTTAGAGCGGGTTCTGACACGCCCGGCATTTTTCTCTGATGACGAGAACTCAGAGAACAATCAGACTGCAGCTCATTCTGCCTGAAACACTGACAACAGTACATGGAGATCTTTCTAAACCCATTCTGCTTTCACTCAGAGAGAAACCCTACATAATATTTCAGACAGATGTTTAGAATCAGCATCAAGAAACATGTGTCCTGTCCAGTGTTGGGCAAGTTAAATGTAATACAGTACATATTACTTATTACTGTCTCTTTTATGTAATAAGTTACATTACAATATTACTGTCTCTGAAATGTAATGAGTCACACTACTTTTGTCACACTACCAGCTGCTCTTGCAGTAATAAGTAGCACCTTTCTTACTGTCCTAATGTGCACAATGTAGTGACTGCTTTTTCCTCTTTTGTTTTCTTAGTTGTGTTCTCTGTATTTCATATGTCTGTGTTCTCTGTTAGAAGCCCTGAGACACAGTTTCGTGAGAAAAAAAAACGGGGGAAAAAAGCCCCTTAACAGGTTAAATGGGAATTAAATCATTTTAAGTAATTTTGAGTGTTCCCAAAGCCCTGGTGTTCTGCAGTTTGTGTGGGCCTACTGTACTGTTACACAGTTTATGCTGTATAAACTATGTCCAGGACAAGGTGTTTGGAAGTTTTGGAAGATTCATAGCTAACCACACTGAAGATTATGGAGGTATTGATCAGTCTTCTCATATTTTTAAGCCTCAATTTGTCCTTCCCCCCCCCCCCTCTAACATCACCACAAGTCATAATTTAAGGGGTCTTTTCTCAAAAAATGTTTACCGCCCTAGTATTGTTTGGTCACCATTTCCACAGCCCAACCTAAAATATTTTCCACCAGCCGCCACTGGTGAGTACCATGAATTGATGCCTCGGATATGAGTCTCTCGGCCTGGTTCTTCGGGGCACTCTACAGCTCAGTGCTGATATGGATCAGAGTCGGAGCCCCCCTTCTCCCGGTAAATTGAATTTACCCAGTGGTGTTGAACGATGATGGAGCCTCCCATCCCAAAAAAAAGCGTACCTTTCAATCGTGAGGCGTCGGGAGGTGTGAAAAGGTGCCGTAAAGAGTCGACGGTGCGGGACACACAAACCTGAGTCGGGTTGCCCGACTGCCCGGGCTGGTGTGTCCGGGCCTTCACATGTACTGGAGGGGACCCAGAATCAGACTCGGAATCAGCTGGTGAAAGTAACATTTGTTTATTAGAAAAGGGAGCTGGGAGTGGAGGTTGGTTATGGCGGCAGTGGGAAACAGTTGTTCCAGAGTGGGTAGAGAGGCCTGGCTGGTCTTGGGAGTGTGGAAGGCCTTGGATTCCTCCTGGGAGAGACATAACAATTAGTGTGAGGTAGTGATGTTACGTATTGCGCCGAGGCTTCGGAGCGTGTGTCGAGTAATCCCCGAAGCTTTTTGTGAAGCATGTATCGAGGCTTGTAACGTTTTGGGCCAGTGACGTCATCGATGACAAACGAAGCCTCGCTGCCTGTCGATACCACGTGACTGCTTCAGGAAGCGATTCAGATCGGTTGAACCGTTGAACCACAACGCTGCTCATAATACCCATCGATGTATAATAAGAACCATATTACCCCTCCTGTACCCGGGCCCGCTGGTGACACGATGGAATTAAGAGAGCTCAGACCCTCACTCATATAGAGGTCGGAACATGTCATAAGTATAAATAGATACAAGCATAAATAAATGTAGGAACATGAATAAATACAGGAATAAATACAATGGAGTGTTTTCGGGGAGATTCAGTGTGCGGGCTGTGGCTCAGCTGGAAAGCAGTTGACTCACGACCGCAGGGTCCCTGGTTCAACGACTGAACAATACGTCTTTTTTGTTGTTTATAAAAGCTACAGCTAAATGAGATAATGTAGTTAATGAATGTATTCTTTGATATGGTTTAGCCTTTCTCAGGCTACAACATGGTTACGTTTATGAATATTATTAAGGAATACAAATCCCTCTTTGCAATGTTTACCAGCCTCCTTAGGCTTTTCAATCACAATCATTCAACTGGAATAAAAACAATATTGTTAACATGAAAATATGATTTTATGTTCGTTGTTTAGAGTTATTCTAAGGCTTTACTCATTGGGAACTCGGTATGAGATACAGCACACTATTGAGATGTCCAATCTGTCTGTTTTACACACTTTGACCAACAGGGGGGTTTGTGTTCAAGTGAAGCCCATGATGAAGCCTCATGAGATGAACCCTTTTGCGAACCAATTGGCTGGAAAGCTTCAAAGCTTCATAAGGCTTCATCTCGCCATCACTAGTGTGAGGCAAAAGCAGGCAAAGTTGTCAAAGAATATGCTGGCAAAAAGCTAGAGCGGCACGCAACAATCCGGCAGGGAATGAGAGCAGGCTGCAGGCTTTCATAGTGTGGCTGATGAGCAGGTTGCAGGTGTGGTTGATTGGAGATTGCTCCCAGCCGTGTAGAGCAGACCAGCAGGC
Organism: Trematomus bernacchii; assembly: GCF_902827165.1. Lineage (NCBI taxonomy): Eukaryota > Metazoa > Chordata > Actinopteri > Perciformes > Nototheniidae > Trematomus > Trematomus bernacchii. The sequence continues at coordinate 105,322 of NW_022987941.1, forward strand.
AGGGGGGGGGGGGGGGGGGGGGGAGAGAGAGAGACACACAGTAGAAACAAACACATGCAAACACTAACAGGGGTTTCAGGGACGGGCAGTGACAGTCGGTCCGTTGCTCTATATGTCTGTCTGTCTCAAATCTAAAGGGTGCAATAACGATTTGTATCCAATATGCATAAACAGCGGACACTGTTTATACGCAGCCCTCACAAACCACACACGGCCAGATAGCTTATCTAACAGTTAGAACCTACATACGAGACACAACCTTTATAGTCAGAAAAAAGTGTGATTATTTTCTGATATTTTACACATGATATTATGAATACTGTGGGCCTACATACCTTAGTGTGATTATAAGTGCATGTGAGTGAATATTGACTGCAAATTTGTTTTTATACGTCCTATTCATTGTCTCAATGCACTCATCCATCTTAAGAACGTTATCACCAAAAATGTTAAGAATGTTTTTAGAGAACGTTATCCTACCTTCCATAAAGTGAGTTTGCTGCATTTCCTCCATTTTATACCATACGATTAAACTTTATTGTCAAATCTAGACTGTAACCCTTCATCACAGCATCACAGTTCAATAAAGACAGAAGTTGTGTTAATGTGTGTTACATCTGCATGAAGGCCTCCAGCAGAGGATGCACAATGACATCTGGAAGTGTAGCGCCCCCTGCTGGCAGCAAACACACATTACAATATAATACCTGGAGCATGCAGTACCACCACACTCCACCAGAGGGCACTATGTCAACATTTACCTGTCCTCATCTCACAAAACTGAGTCTAACCTGTGATTAAGACATCTCTAAAATAACGCCTCTCCATGTGCTGATGATTCAAATGAGAAGAGGTTAATTTATTGATGATTAATGTGCTTTTAAATGAGTTAAATAAAAACAAATGTCATGAGTGTGCTGCAGAATAAATGGATTCCCCACCTGTTGAGAAGTGAATCCTTAAATCCCCTCACAGGACTCTCAGGCTGTTCAAATGAAATGTTCACTGTCACTTCTTTCCAGGCTTCATTCCCTCGAGTTCAAGGTGTTACAACACTGAGGAAGGCTATTGTATGAATTAGTAGTATTTAAATAAATAGAGTATAAAAAAGTGAAATTCTCGCCCAAAATAAACGAGTTCAAACCCCTTATTCACAAACTTCCAAGGACTTCAAGGATATGTGGGAAACATGTTTGATTCAATAAATAAATAATATTGTATAAAAAATGATGTGTGTCTGAGTGTGTGTCTGTCTCTGTGTATGTGTGTGTGTGTGTGTGTGTGTGTGTGTGTGTGTGTGTGTGTGTGTGTGTGTGTGTGTGTGTGTGTGTGTGTGTGTGTGTGTAATATAAAGCATCATTTCAGCAGGTTAATTATTAATGTCCTGCTTGTATTCAATCAAAGTATACTCTATTATGAATCATGTTGTTTTCAAACCTGTTGCTGCTCTTTTATTCTGAAAACCGCAGCCGGAAGTGATCTTGTTTACACTTTTTGTAGCACGTAAATTTAACAAAATTATCAATAAAATCTTATTTTTGTCCAATTGAATACATCCTCATTAGTATTTGTTAAATATTTTGTATAAAGGAAATAGAGTTTGTGAACTTTTCGGGAAAAAAAGACAAAAATCCCAGAAGTCTATTAGCTGTTCCTTCAAAATAAAAGAATACATAACATAAAACTAGGAATCTAGGCAGTTTAGCACTCTCTTACTGCCTGTTGTTTCCACCAGTAATGCTACTACATTATAAAAACTATTTTTGATCATAAAAACACTTAGTTTGAATGTGTAAATTGGTGTTTTAGATATCAAACCTGTTGCTGCTCTTTCATTCTGAAATCCACACCCGGAAGTTGCCTTGTTTACACACTAGCAGCTTGACATCTATCCTCTGCAGTGAATCTGTGGAGGCAGGATCGAGGATGCAGACTTTAGTCACATGGAAATAACTTTCTGTGCACTTGTTGCCCACTCTTCTCTCTTCTGTGGACTTTTATTTATTTAAATTCCACTTCCTGCAGACACCGGACCATGCTGCACATCTTCCTCCTCTGAAGGCCGAGGGGAAACTTTCTTCTGCAGGATTTAATACATATTACAGGATTATTATTTGTTGCATGAACCTCCTCACAATGACGGAGGAAAGCCCGGAGAAGCAGCTCCGGCTCCGGGTGTGCGTCCTCAGCGAGCTGCTGCACACGGAGCGGGACTATGTGCAAACCCTGGAGTTCCTCTCGGTGAGTTAAAAGCACATTTCTGGGGTTAAAAGAAGCCCAAAAAGCTCCGGGACAAACAATCCCAGGCTGCTGTTTAGTATGCAAACTGCGTGAGGCTGCAGCAACAAGTGGGAGCACTTTATTCTCATACTGGGAGATGTTCTGGTCTCTCTGGGATGGAGGGATTGATCTATCAGACTGATGGGGTGACATTGTGAAAGCAGGCATGTGTGAGCTTTAGTTCAGAACAGCCAGAGGAGTTTAATCCTCACAGTCTGGGGTCTGAGAGGAAGACACTGAGACAATAATGCACATAAACCTCTAAATCTAATGGTTTTAGACCTTGTTTTCTGTTAAAATGAACATTCTCTCACGTGGTTTTCACTCTCTACATGCACTGTTTGCTTCCAAGTTACAGTCCAGTTGTTGTACTTCACCTTAAAACTCCTAAAACAACTGAAATTCATCAGGGAAGCTAATGCAAGGACATCTGTATTTCATACTCAGGCTTCTGCTGGACACTGAAGCTGAGACATCATCTATTTGTTTATATAATGCATTCATCGTTTAAGTAGTTTTTATGCAAATATGTCAGAAAATGCTGCTTTTATTTGTTTTAAAATTATAGTAAAGTGAATATCTTTGGACATCTTTGGAGTTTCAGGAACTTTGACGGACTTTTCAAACTATTTCCTGACTTTGCTTTCACCAAACTATTGACTTATTCATCTGGAAATGAGCTGTAAGTTATAGTTGTCCCTTCATATGATTTCCCACACAGTATATAAAACACAGTGAGTTACTTTGAGCTGCTTCCTGTGCCAACTTCTGATCAGATCCAGACTCAGTGCAGGTGGAGTCAGATCCAGACTCGGTGCAGGTGGAGTCAGATCCAGACTCGGTGCAGGTGGAGTCAGATCCAGACTCGGTGCAGGTGGAGTCAGATCCAGACTCGGTGCAGGTGGAGTCAGATCCAGACTCGGTGCAGGTGGAGTCAGATCCAGACTCGGTGGAGTCAGATCCAGACTCGGTGCAGGTGGAGTCAGATCCAGACTCGGTGGAGTCAGATCCAGACTCGGTGCAGGTGGAGTCAGATCCAGACTCGGTGCAGGTGGAGTCAGATCCAGACTCGGTGGAGTCAGATCCAGACTCGGTGCAGGTGGAGTCAGATCCAGACTCAGTGCAGGTGGGAGTCAGATCCAGACTCGGTGCAGGTGGAGTCAGATCCAGACTCGGTGCAGGTGGAGTCAGATCCAGACTCGGTGCAGGTGGAGTCAGATCCAGACTCGGTGCAGGTGGAGTCAGATCAAAACCACACACTGTTTTTATAGAGAGAAACCTTGGAAATGCTTATTTTAAACTACAGAGTACTGCTGCCTCCTCTTTGGACGTTTCGGTCAAAGTCAATTAAGATTTGTTGGTCAAATAGTTTTATTTGAATGCTGAAGAAACCTATGAACACATCTTTGATACAAGCCAGATGTCTGTGTGGAGAAACTGCTTTAAAGATACTAAAGGGTGGTTTTGGTCTACGCTGAATAAGATTCCTTAAGTCCAATAAGTAGTCTGGAGGTGCTTCTCTGATCAAAACAAGATTCTCTATGGAGGAACTCCCATTAGTCGATTACATTAACTGATCTAATTGGTTGATAACATATTAGTATTTGTTGAGACGTCAACTCAGCGGTTGTTTTGGTTTTTGTTCACTAAGATTTGTGAACTCCAAGATTTAAAGAGATGCTTTCTGCGAGACTCGCTGTGGAGAAGCTCAGTCTCACAGGGACGTCATTCATCGATAACGTTGTGGACTAACTATCTTTTTACTTAAGTACATTTCGAAGCCTCTTTACTTTTCCTTGAGTAAAGAAGTTTAGTCAGTACTTTTATAAACACGAGTATCTGTACTTCTACTTGAGGAAAGGATGTGTGTACTTTAACATCTCTGCTACTTTCTGACCTTTAGCAGAGCATCAGTGGATGTGGAGGAGGAGATGTGTCCTCTGTCCTGATTTGGGGGGGTTTGAGGGGGTTTTGGGGAATGCAGTGCCCCCCCCCCTTTCTCCCCCCTGTGTTGCTGGGAGTGGGATTCATTTCAGAAGTGACTGATCTGTACAAGGAAACTCTGTGGGAGGCATCAGACTGAGATCTGACAGAAAGTCAGCAGCTGATGAAGAAGAAGTGATTAAAAAAGGACATAAAAGTCACTTTTATCTACAGCTGGAAAAAGGAATTATTTGTAATAATCTAGGGGATCATTTGCTATCAAATCTTTTGCTAAAAGTCTTGTTCTGTCAGTGAAAAACCCAAAGATATTCATGTGATATGATATAAAACAGATAATGGGCTGAAAACACATGTTTTACACGAAAACATTTGAAATGTAAAAACATCTACAGACTTGGAGAAACTGAGATGCATCATTTTCTCACAAATAGGTCACTCGATGATGAAATGAAGGGGTAGTTGCATCCCTTTTGTCAGTCAGAAACCAACAGATATCAACCTTATTAGAAATAAACAGAGAAATTAATTAGGAAATATGAATTATTTAATATAACATGTGCATTTACCTTTATCTAGGGGCAGTGGCGGCTCCAGAGTATTTTTGTTGGGTAATCTATGTTAGGGCTAACCCATACAGTGGTGGGGCTCAAGTCAGTATTTGCAATGTAATTACATACACGCTATATTGCCCCCCTTGACAGTGAAACGCCACGCGTGAGGTTTAGATGATGTCCCTGTCTCAATCAAAATTGAACTGTATGAAATAAAAAGGCACATTTGTCTTGTAGTAAATAAAAAGGGCGACCTGGAGCCAATCCTGCAATTTGCCCACAGGTGAAAGAGTTGACCTGCTGAAGACCCCCTGCAGGGGGGTCTGGGGGGATTCTCCCCCAGGAGATTTTTTTAAATACTAACATAAAATACACATTCTGGTACTCTCTTGAGAAGAAAAATAAATAAATCTATTACTACACATTTAAAAAAATGAATGCCATATTAGTTTTGTGTGACTTTGTTCTGAAAGCTGAACCTGCTGCTCCTCACAGAGAGAAGAGGGAAGAGGCTGTGTGAATTACTTTACATTGTGGATAAGGGTGGATAGCCCCCATTGTTCTGTGTGTCAAAATGAAAGACAGCCCACACACCTATCAATCATCAAACCGTGGGGTCTTATTTCATTACGTGTTGATTTCTATCAACACGTAATGTTGTATCGATGTATAGAGATGTACTACCGCAAAAGTATTCTCCGTCGGGACTTCCTGCAACAACACCACGCCGTTATCGTGATTCTGATTGGCCAGAAGACATTATCAAAGATGTTCTATTGAGAAGACTATCACTACGTGACAAAAGTTTTCAAAACCGTTTCTAGTCTTCGGTATGTCCAGACAAGTGGCTACTGAAATCAATCTTACTAACTGCTGTCTGTGCAATTTACTCCGCGCAAGTTGGCGGACTTTATTTTGCTTACTTTAACATCATTTTTCATGGTGGGGCTAAGGTGGGGCTAAGCCATTTCTTGGTATGGCTGTAGCCTACCCCAGCCATACCCTGGCGCCGCCACTGTCTAGGGCAGGGGTAGGCAAGTAAGTTTGGCCGTGGGCCAATTTTTTGCTGAGCCACAAGATGGCGGGCCAGAACATAATCAAAGCCTAATTCAAGGAATTGATTTTGGTAAGAGGGCGCAGCGCCCCTGTTCCCCGGTTCAGAAAAAACTCTGATATCGCTGATAACCCTCCCCATCAACACTCTGATGCACAGTCAGATCCGCTGATTGGTTCACTGATGATATAGGCGCCCAATCCAGAGCCTCTGGATAGAGGCTCGTCGTCTCTAGCCCCATTTCAGTCCCATGTTAAAAGTCAGGGCTATTATCTGTATTTTAACAGACTTATCTTTTAAATTGAGGTGTATTTATTGTTCTCTTCAAAGTTTATTTTTTTCTGAAATTTTAGGGAGGATGGTCCTCCCTTTCCTCACTGAGTGAGTTATTAACTAGGTAGCAGTGTTATTTAACATACTTTTATTCTGATAAGTATTGTCAAGTTCTCTGGGTTTTTGGCATTTATTTGAGTGTTTGCCCAAATTTGAGAGGCTTGAGGGGCAACAGAGGACGCATGGACAACTGGAATCCTTTTTCCTTTTCTTTATTTCAACTTTTCAAGGACACATTAGGATTCTTTCAGGTTGAAAACCTTTAAAAAAATACAAAATAAATAAATTACAGCATGTTTTGCTTTGCAATTTATTTAATATATTATAACCTAAATTAATCAGTAACCAAGTATTTTACTCAAACTCAATGTATTTAATAGTTAAAGGGGACCTATCATGCAAAATGCACTTGTGTACGTCTTGTATACATGAATATGTGTCCCCGGTGTTCCAGGGAACTCACCAAGTGTCAGAAAACATAACCTTCACTATTTTCCTCCATACCCAAATCTCTAAAAAAGGGGCTGCAACGGATCTGATAAAAACTGATCCAGATTTGATGTCATTCATTCTCAACATAGATCAAAGTACAATAAGCATTCTTCAGGTGTAGGTAGATAATCTATTCGGACATTATAGCCTATATGTGCGACTGTCGGTCCGATGTTGTAAAAAAAAAAAAAAAAAAAAAAAAAGAAATCTCAAAATATTTTTTAATTTTTTATTCTCAAAAATACGGGCCAAATATTATTGCTGGCGGGCCAACAATGGCCCGCGGGCCGCCTGTTGCCGACCCATGGTCTAGGGCAGGGGTCGGCAACAGGCGGACCGCGGTCCGGATCCGGACCCAGACGCCGACCTATACGGACCCGGACCTATAATCAATACATTAATAGGGGATTTCAATTTTGACGGGGCGATTCTATTTTAACCGCCGCCGACAGGGGGCGAAAGAGACGAGTGAGCGATACAGGGAGAGAAACACAGAAGAAGAGACGAGTGAGCGATACAGGGAGAGAAACACAGAAGAAGAGACGAGTGAGCGATACAGGGAGAGAAACACAGAAGAAGAGACGAGTGAGCGATACAGGGAGAGAAACACAGAAGAAGAGACGAGAGAGCGGCAGAGAGAAGCGGAGAGGAAAGTGAGTGAAGAGAATAATTAGCGATACAGGGAGAGAAGCGGTGAATGTGAATACATTTTGGAATACTTTTTGGAATTATTGGTGGAAAAGTTTCCTCATAAAATGTAATATTCATTACCAGCAGAACTGTGTGCACACTGCACAGCGCTGCAGCATGTCTGTGAGGCCCCGCCCCCGCACGCAGATCAGAGAGAGAGAGATCTCTTTTAAAATATATAGAAACGGAGATGGTTCGATAAAATGGGCAAGATAACGTTTATGTAGCATTTCTTTATTGTCGAAATGATGACATTTCATAACGGGATCAAATCAAAGTGAATGGCCTGCTGCTGCTGAATGCATGGGGCAAGTGACTGGAAACAGTTTTAAAAGTGATTACGTCGTTTCAGATAATAAATAATAATGATAATTCATTCTATTTAGGGGCGCCTTTCAAAGCACCCAAGGACACCTGACCATTCATAACATATTCTAAGGAAAGGTTTAAGAGAGTACAAATAATGCAGTCCGGGTGATGTTTTTTATGTGGGGTGCAGATGAGAGGGAGCTGTCCAGAATGACACCAAGATGTTGTGTTTGAGTTGTGCTCTTGATAAGCCATTAAAACAGTAAAATAAGTGTCTCCTGTTCACCAAAACATACCCATCTGTTATGGAAAAATAAAGTATTCCAAAAGTATTCTAAAAGTAATCTGAATACGTTACTTTTTTAAGACACGTAACTGTAACTGTATTCGGATTACTTTCAGAGCCATGTATTCAGTAACCGATTACATTTACAAAGTAACCCTCCCAACCCTGATTAAAAGTGCCAAAACGCCACTATGAGACAAAACACAAAGTGTTTGACCAAACATTCCCTCTCAAGTCAGAACTGAGGTCACAAAAAATAAGCAGTCTCAGAGCCCAATATGATCAGTCCACCAGGATCAAGATTAAAACTAAATATGGTTCCAGGGCAGGCTAACCGAGGCTAACCGAGGCTAACCGAGGCTAACCGAAGCTAACCGAGGCTAACCGAGGCTAGCCAATGAGCACCTGCATGTGTGTATGAGAATGGCCCTGACACCATTTCAGCCCAGATCTAAACTCCTGGCAGGACAAGCTCAAGCTCAATTCTCGCACTGAATTAAAGAAAAGTGAGTGAGGGACTGCAATATAAGAGGGAAAGAAAGAGAAACTTTAAAACTGTTCAATTGTTATGATGTGTAAAGACTGATATTGTTCGATAATCGTCTGAAACTGTTAAGTCATGATGTGAAACGGTTAACAAAGCTATTTTATTTATTTCTCTATTTTATTTTTAAATGCAGCCCGAGAGGAACATTACACATATCCACAGTATTTACTGTATATCTGTATAGTTCAATGTTCATTGACAATAAATATTGTTGTTTTTGAATTGTACTTTCTTTATTTGATTGGCAGTCGGTTGTTGATGACATGCAGACGTTGATAAAGCTACAGGCTACTTCAATATATATCACACTAATTCATAAAGCAAGTTAGACATTTTGATGTTCCGGACCTTTGCATGGGGACATTTTCTCTAACTGGACCTCTTTGAATTTTAGTTGAATACCCCTGGTCTAGGGCATACTTGGCTACCAATAAATTAATAGTTTGGTGTCAGTTTATTTTTAAATAAACTTTTTAAACAAAACATCTCTTCTTCTCAATTCAAAGATTCAAAGGTTGTATCATCAGATGCTTCAGAGTAGACATTCTTCTGACCTGAGCTCCTCCAACAATGCAACATGTATACTAAAATACTAAATTAAAAGTAGTGCAAGAAGTCTATGTACATGTCAATAGAATATGGGATATGTACAAAATGTAATCCGGTTTATTGCGGTGATAATACTTATATAAATCTGTGTGTTAGTCGTCTAATGGTTGCAGCTCTATGATCAACTGTTATATAATCTGGGGGGCAGGGAGACCCCTTAAATCACGGGTGTCCAAACTTTTTTCACCGACGGCCACACACAGAAAAATATACAAAGCTCTGGGCCGCTCACTAGAGGTTTATCGCCTCATAAGTTCTGTTTCAGTTGGAAAAATCAATCAAATGGAGGTCAATTATTCTTGATACTTGAAAATGCTTTTAAAAATCAGCTCTCCAGAGGGTTCACTTTATCGTGTTAGCAGCTCATTCCTTAAAACAGAAGCTTCAGATTTCTGATAATGAGAGGAAATATGAAGGGTTGATTTCAAGGTTGTTGTGTAAATAAGTTATTGGGCTTTTTTCTTATCAACTTAGATTTGTTAGAACATGTTTCCAACTTTAATTGACTGACTTTATTTGAAAAGTGGGCGTATTAACACATGAATACTGCTGTGTAATATATGTGAACATATATATTTAAGAAGTGCGATATAAGACAAGCAGAAGTTAATTATACTTAAGTCATTAGGATGATCAAAGGCCCCCCACTGTGAGGTGGGGGGTCATAACTTCATCTTAACTTCAGGGGGGGTAAAGGGTATCACAGGGTGAGTGGGGGGGGGGGGGGGTCTGTTCCTGAAAACCATATTTCCTGCAGGACGAATTCCTCCGAGGGTCGGAAATGTTCTGGAACAATGAGCTGAGATTACTGAACTCCCCCCCCCCCTCAGAGGAGACGGTGTGAGGGTGTTTTATCTGGGGGTATGCACGTTATATCTTATTTTGAGAAAAGGGGGATGCAGCTAACGAGTGCTTTAATTATAGATGAATGGTTTCATGTCAGAAAAAGAGCAAAAATGTCAAAATGAACGTTTCTGTCTTCAAATGTCTTGTGTGTGCAGAACCCACACATATTCACTTAGTATGATATTAAACAGATAATGGAGGAAATGTCTATATTTCGGGGCTGAAAACGGCTTTTTCTGAGATTTCTACATGAAGAAACGTACTGCTATGAACAACTTCTAAAGCCTTTTCCAGACTCTGAGCAACTGGGATGGAGACTTTTCACCATTTCCTGACTAATGGGTTACTAAATGATGAAATGAAAGGGTAGTTGCATCCCCTTTGTCAGTCAGAAGCCCACAGATATCCACTTTAGTCGGATATTAAAAGTCTAAATGGGACTTTCTTTGTATTAAAACATCACTTTTTAATCCACAAGCGTCCACAGTAGTAGTTTAGAGAGGAAGTCGTCTCAGCCTGTCTTACATAATGAACAATTATATCTTCAGATAGTGGGCGGTGTGTTTATGTTGGACGACGACGACGAGCCAATAAACTGCCATCCATTCTTAGAAGCGTCTGCATGAGGGGAACAGATAAAGAGTCAAGGAAACATTTGAATGAGTGTGTGTTTCTGCAGAGTTCACTTTATATATTAAGAGCTCTGCAGTGCATTAGTCGCTCAGATTCAGCTTCACGTCAGCCGCTGAGAGAAGTGTTTCAAACATGGTTAATGAAACACAGGTGATTTCAGACAAAGCCAGGAAATCTCTCAGACCTCTCTTTGAATTCTCTTATAAAAGCTGCTGATCATCGAGGGATGCCTTCTAAGAAATATTGCATGTGTATTATCACAGAAATGTAGGTTTAGCTGCATATCAATAAAGAAAATGCCCATAGAAATCTTCAAAGGGTCCTAAAGAATGTGAACGAGGAGCAGAAAAGACCCCAAAGGTGCAAGAAACAGTTTGAATGCTCATTTGAGACAGAGAGTTAAAGAGTTGTCCTCCAACTTATTTGATATTTTCTCCACTGGCTGTTATTTGTTGACATGTTTACGAGGCTTTATGAGTCATTGTTGTTGGTCAACATGTCGGTGGTCACCAGAGGACTGTACGATGAAGCCGGATTTTTGCTTAGCGAGCTAAGCTCTGGGTTTCCGGTCCTACGACGCTGGTTCTCTTCTTAGCGGGCTAGATCTCCATGGTAACTGATGCTGAGCGGCTAACCTGCTCCGGAGACATATTACAGGAGAAAGGAAATACAGAAAAACTGCCGTTGCAGGAAAGACGGCCGGCAAAAATCACCGACTGTGTGAACGTGAACATTAATAGAATATCCCCTCCCATCTTCAGAGCAATCTGACTATTATAACATTAGCGTTAAGAAAGCTTACTTAAATATCTGCCACAACATAAGTAACCGGATCAGAGTAACATTACGTACAGTCCGCGGCACTGTGAGTGCAGACGTAGATGTGTCCCATTATCATTCATATCATATCACATCATAATGTATCATATATCTCCTTATCTGAGTCAGCTGAGCCGTATCTGGCCGTGCAACACTCACAGTGTCACATACTGTATGCAGAAGTATTATTTTAAGCAACACATTAAGTTGACGAAACACTGGAGTCAAATGTAATTAAAGTCAGATCGTGTCTTGGACGGGGCAGTGATATCATAAACCTGTTAATGTACGCATTCAAACACTTTCTCTGTTACCAGCTGTATTCACCTTGCAGGTGCAGCTATGTGGCTTTGATCCTGGATAAAGTGTTTAAGTCATGGATGTTTAAAGTTTAACTTCTTCATATTTGACTAATATTAAAGTTGACTTTTCATTCAGGAAGTATGACGCTGCGCTGTCAGTACGCTTGTCCATGTTTGTGATTGGTCGAATGCTCCAGATACCACCCCTTTCATGTGAACGCGCACCTAACTAGATAGGACACGGCTGGCTTGAGTTAACGACTTGATAACCAGCGTCGTAGCACCGTTTAGCCAGAGCACGTTTGTTTTGGATTAGGCCAACCGGGTAACTCAAACATATCCAGGTTAGGTTGAACCGGCTTCGTCGTACAGGCCTCTGAAGTCAGAGTGTGTTTTCTGCAGGAAGTCAGGAAATAGAGACTAATGGAGAAAACAGAGGGTCATTAACCGGCTCCTAGAAACCCAGGTGTTCAAGTCTAAGTGTGTGTGTGTGTGTTAGTGTGTGTGATACAGTGTTGAGGATGAAGGGGGTTTCTTTAGCACGTGTTCAGGGGTCGTTTTCTCCGGACGACTGATGACCCTGAAGGTCATGACCTCTTGTTCCTTTCTCCTCTTCCTGTGTGTTAATCTGCAGTTTAACACACACACAGAGTGTGTAAACAGTGTGTGTGTGTCCAGTGGAGGCATGGGTTAGCCAACGTGTGTCTGGTTGATACCTGGATCACATGGAAGAGTCCCATTGCTATCTCGTTAGCAGGTGGATTAATTATGTCATGACAACCTGGAAAGAGACATTTAGTTTATTTCATGTATTTTCACCACAAGACTCTTCTGGACAGCAGCCTTTAAATCCTAAATTTAGGATCAGGGTCTCAGACTTTCTGCTGAGTCCCCCCCCCACCCTTTAAGGGTCTTGCCCTGCAGAGAATTCTCCTTCTTTTGTCTCGGGGGCCATTTTTCAGGCAGGATTTCCTTCCTTCCTGGCCCCTCCCCGTCTTTACATTGTGCTGCATGTTTCCTGCCTCTGCACACACACGCACGCACGCACACGCACGCACACGCACGCACACACACACTTCACGCACACACTTCACACACACTTTCCCCTCCTGCTTGGCCACCACTTTTGCATCCAGGAGCTTCATTGCATCAATCCGGAGGAGAAGCAGGTCTTTGATTGGTCCACAGCCAGCTGCCAGGTCACATGGTGTGTTATATGCAATCAGGAGTCGATTGGCGGGAGACGGTACACACACTTTTCAGGACGTTCATGCAGTGTGAAGAGGTCATCGTCACAAGGGGGGCTGTGTTTGAGCTCACACACACACACACACACACACACCTACACACACCTACACACACCTACACACACACACACACACACACACCTACACACACCTACACACACATACACACACACATACACACACACACACACACACACACACACACACACACACACACACACACACACACACACACACACACACACACACACACACACTGTTCTAACCATACACATGAAGGTTGTTTGTAAGAGGATTTACCAGCATGGCAGTCTGGTATCTTGAAATATCCCTCAAGCCCGTCTCTATCCCCAGAACTTGATTTCTCTTTCTTTTCGTCCAGTCCAGAGAGACATGAAGGGAAATTCCTCTCCTCTCCTAATTATGTAATGAAGCTCTTGAATGGGATGAGCTGTGTAAGAGCTCTGAGAGTTAGACAAGTGTCTCTCTGTCTCGTCCACAGACTTCCTTTTCATGTCTGTTTGTCTCTTTCCGTTTTATTTTCAGTCTCTTGTCTCTCTAGTCACAAAGTGCGCCTCCACTCAGTCGATTTAGATTCACATGTAGAGGGAATACTTGATAACTGAAAGACATTTACAACAGAGATGTGTGGGCTTTTTAATACCATATCTTTAGAAGGAAAGCTGCCACTAAATCATGATACACTTTGACGAGTAAGTCGGACCTTTGGGGTGTTACTCTTTATTTATGTGCATCTGAAAAGGCCTTCAAATCAGTTCCTCTGTGCAGGAAGTTATGGTAAAGACTCCATATCCTCCCCAAAGTGTAACGAAAGACAAACAGGGATGTCTTTGTTCTACGGCTGCAACAAGGACTCCTGCAGATCCTTTAAAAACTCCTAAAAGGTGTAATAAATTGGTATCTAAACACGTTGAATCCATCTTTCAGAAGCCCTAAAATCAAGGCGTTTGTTCAACATATGAACCAAATGTCTTTTGGGTTAACGGCATGAATGATTGGTCTCAAATGTATGTCCTAAAAAGGTTTAAAGGTTGTTGCATCAGGACTGGAAGCTTTTCTTAATTCGTTCCAGAAGAAAGAACGGCAGGTTTTTCTGGAAGGAAATGAGTTTCCGTTCATCTCTTAGCTTCACCAACATTAGAAGGATCTGATTGGTTGATGAACAGCTTAATGATGTTGTTGGGCAGATTTTAAAAGCATGAATTCATTTTCAGTCACTCTCGTGCAGCAGGGACTGATAACGCTTTGCAGAAAGGGAATCACTGACTCTCACTACTTTTAAACTTTGCTTTTTAATGACTGTTTTTAAATGCCATTTTCTTAATATCTTTAATTGTTGTAAAGCACTTTGAATTGCCTTGTGTTGAAACGTGCTATATATAAACTTGCCTTACCATGTGTTTTAAAAATGTTTAAATAATTAATAAATATTAACATACAAATACAAATGAACGCCATTTATAGAAAACGTTTCTTTACGTTACATTACATTACATGTTAGATGCTTTTATCCAAAGAGACTCACATACTCAATACTGTGGACAATCCCCACAGGAGCACTTTGGGGTGAAGTGTCTCAGGGACACAACGACATGCTGACTGCAGTGGGGTTTGAACCTGTGACCCCCTGATCCCAACACCTATGGACAACCCACTGCGCCACACGCCCTCATACAAGTGATGTTTCTTATATTGCTTAAAACAAAAATGTCAACAAAGGTTAAAATACCATAAAGTTTGACAATAAAAACCCTGAAAAAAGATAATTATTATAATAGTTAATATCTTAAAAGGTACTGAAAAAACTGAAGCATTGACTAATTAATTAAATGTGTTGTGTCACATCACTGTATTGGGTTAGATGAAAGCAATAATATTAATTTGAACCTTGAGATTATTGCTTTCATCTAGCTCAGGGGTTAAGGGGCAGGGGTCTGCAGCCTTTCTGACCAAAGGAGCCTTTTTGCCCCCTTTTCCACCAATTGTTTTGTCTGGAGCCGCAAAACATATTTGATAGTTTGATAGCTTATAAAGTTGTATTTATTGTTACATCATAGACAAAAACTACAGTTTGTTTGCATTCATTATTTATGACATTAGAAAACTGTTTCCCTCTGATAACAAACAAAGAACTCTTATCAGGAGAATTAGAACACACACACAGGCCTACTTTAAAATAAATCACCACAGCTCTTGGGAGTCCTCTGCACATTGGAAGAACATGAATATAATTAAAATAAATCAAACGTATAGCTGCACCCTAAAGAGTGATTGAGTTATGATGAAGATCGTCAGCTGTCTTCCTCTTCCGTGTTTCTCCTCGATACGTAAAGCTGCAGCAGCTTTGACAACTCCTCTCCACATATCAGACATCCCGGTAAGCCAGCATCGTCTGCTGTGAAAGCAGATCACTCTGTCCACGCAGAATGAAACCCTCTGTGTTCCTCCCATACTTTTCTTTGATGTATCCACAGTTCGCTCATCGAGCCGGGGGTCCGGTTATTCGCCTGCAAGAAAAGGCGCTGGCTCGGGACCGTAGCAGGATGTGACGCATCTTTGAGTTGACCTAATTAAAACAGTTTTTAAAAAAGGATTATGTAACACATAATAATAATGCATTTATTTTATATAGGCGCCTTTCAAGGCTCTCAAGGTCGCCGTACAAACACATAAAAAACAAGATACACAATACATAACACCAGCATAAGAGACAGAAACAATGCAGTATATCAATCAATCAATCAATCAATCAAATAAAAACAGAGGATGTGTGATGGATAATGATCAGGGTGGATATGCGAGTGTGAAGGGATGTGTTTTGAGACGTGATTTGAAAATGGGGAGAGAGTCAGTGTTGCGGATGTCAGATGGGAGAGAGTTCCAGAGGCGGGGTGCAGAGCGGCTGAAGGCTCTAGACCCCATGGTGGTTAGGCGGGGTGCAGAGCGGCTGAAGGCTCTAGACCCCATGGTGGTTAAAGGGAAGGGGGGTGCAGAGCGGCTGAAGGCTCTAGACCCCATGGTGGTTAGGGGGCAGGGGGGTGCAGAGCGGCTGAAGGCTCTGGACCCCATGGTGGTTAGGCGGGGTGCAGAGCGGCTGAAGGCTCTAGACCCCGTGGTGGTTAGGCGGGGTGCAGAGCGGCTGAAGGCTCTAGACCCCGTGGTGGTTAGGGGGGGTGCAGAGCGGCTGAAAGCTCTGGACCCCGTGGTGGTTAGGCGGGGTGCAGAGCGGCTGAAGGCTCTAGACCCCGTGGTGGTTAGGCGGGGTGCAGAGCGGCTGAAGGCTCTGGACCCCGTGGTGGTTAGGCGGGGTGCAGAGCGGCTGAAGGCTCTAGACCCCGTGGTGGTCAGGGGGGGTGCAGAGCGGCTGAAGGCTCTGGACCCCGTGGTGGTCAGGGGGGGTGCAGAGCGGCTGAAGGCTCTGGACCCCGTGGTGGTCAGGCGGGGTGCAGAGCGGCTGAAGGCTCTAGACCCCGTGGTGGTCAGGGGGGGGTGCAGAGCGGCTGAAGGCTCTGGACCCCGTGGTGGTCAGGGGGGGTGCAGAGCGGCTGAAAGCTCTGGACCCCGTGGTGGTCAGGCGGGGTGCAGAGCGGCTGAAAGCTCTGGACCCCGTGGTGGTTAGGGGGGGTGCAGAGCGGCTGAAGGCTCTGGACCCCGTGGTGGTTAGGCGGGGTGCAGAGCGGCTGAAGGCTCTGGACCCCGTGGTGGTTAGGGGGGGCGCAGAGCGGCTGAAGGCTCTGGACCCCGTGGTGGTTAGGGGGGGCGCAGAGCGGCTGAAGGCTCTGGACCCCGTGGTGGTTAGGCGGGGCGCAGATCGGCTGAAGGCTCTGGACCCCGTGGTGGTTAGGCGGGGCGCAGAGCGGCTGAAGGCTCTGGACCCCGTGGTGGTTAGGCGGGGCGCGGAGCGGCTGAAGGCTCTGGACCCCGTGGTGGTTAGGGGGGGCGCGGAGCGGCTGAAGGCTCTGGACCCCGTGGTGGTTAGGCGGGGCGCAGAGCGGCTGAAGGCTCTGGACCCCGTGGTGGTTAGGCGGGGCGCATAGCGGCTGAAGGCTCTGGACCCCGTGGTGGTTAGGCGGGGCGCAGAGCGGCTGAAGGCTCTGGACCCCGTGGTGGTTAGGGGGGGCGCAGAGCGGCTGAAGGCTCTAGACCCCGTGGTGGTTAGGCGGGGTGCAGAGCGGCTGAAGGCTCTAGACCCCGTGGTGGTTAGGCGGGGTGCAGAGCGGCTGAAGGCTCTGGACCCCGTGGTGGTTAGGGGGGGCGCAGAGCGGCTGAAGGCTCTAGACCCCGTGGTGGTTAGGCGGGGTGCAGAGCGGTTGAAGGCTCTAGACCCCATGGTGGTTAAACGGAAGGGGGGTGCAGAGCGGCTGAAGGCTCTAGACCCCGTGGTGGTTAGGCGGAAGGGGGGTGCAGTGAGGTGGAGGGAAGCAGAAGACCTGAGAGTGCGGATGGGTGTGTTGATGTGCAGGAGGTCGGAGAGGTACAGAGGAGTGGGGTTATGGATTTGACGGGGAGCCGGTGAAGCTGCTGACGAACAGGAGAGATGTGGTTAATGGAGGGGGTTCTGGTTTTGATGCGGGCAGCAGAGTTCTGGACCAGGTGAAGTTATGTGTCACAGTATCACCTCAAAATACAAGATACCAAACATTTTCAACCGTGACAATAAATAGTCCTACAAATATTTTAATTAGATTTCCTTCTTATTTTTGTCTAAGCTCAAGGGAGCCAGAGCAGAGGGCTTAGAGAGCCGCGGGCTGCCGACCCCTGACCTAAAACAGTTGTGTGAAATGTGTTGACATACCACATTTAATGAAAGTCAATGCTTCAGTTTTGTCAGTGATAGACTTGCCTTGCCTATAAACTACATTCTATCTTCAAAAGCTCCATCAGAGAAGTAGGAGTTAGTGCACCGTAATAAATGCTTTCCATTGATGCTCCTTAGAAAGAAAGCGTCAAGCTGCCATGCTGGCGTTTTGCCTTCGATCCATTCAGACAGAAAGGAGGTCTGATGATCTGAATCCTGCAGAAAGAGGGGTTTGTTTCACTTTCAATGAACTGGCATGGCAGCGCTTCAAATCCCCGTTCTCTGAAAGGGTGACGCGGCGCTTTCCTTTTTCTTTTGCACCAAATGCACACGGAAAGAAAGTTTCAACAGTTTTACGTACAAAAAATCCACGTTGAAGTTAATAAAACACATCTGAGACTACTAGTAAGACATTCGATGGCCATTGCGTCTACATTTAATAGAAACACACAAAAAAGACCAAACTGGAGACCACAAATCCAATGTTGTGATGAAGTCCACTTCTTCTGTACCGTCTACTATTAAGAAGTACTTTTACTCTCCTAAACAATATAAATATGTCATGTTTCAGGGTCAGAAGAGAGAGTGTGTGTGAGGAGGGTCACATGTTTATGTTGTGAAGAGACGGAGGTCATGTGACATGTGACAGATGAGTCTATCGTGTCCATTAACTCTCCATAATGAGCTGTGTTTCTGCACTCATTTCTAAAAATATTTAGTTACTTGATTCCCACTTATACCTAATAGTCGTACACCCTTTCACATGCTTTAAATAAGTCTTTAAGGTGCGGGAATGAGTCCTAAAACCCCAAAATGAGACAGTTTTTCAGACCAGAATTGCTCACTCGAGGTGTAGAAATACTCATTGCGTCTACATTTAATAGAAACACACAAAAAAGACTAAACTCGACACCACAAATCCAATGTTGTGATGAAGTCCACTTCTTCTGTACCGTCTACTATTAAGAAGTACTCTTACTCATGTTTCAGAGTTCAGAAGCGGGAATGCACTCGGAAAAGAACGAGAGCATTTGTACAAATTCAAAGTATAACATGCATAGGAGTCTTAAATATATATAAGGAAACACTGGCTCTAATTTATGGTACTTTTCTCAATGAATGGATTAATGTTAAGGTCTATAAAATGTCAACAACCAGGAAACAAAATCCAACGTAAAGTCTCTAAATGTCTTGTTGTGTCGGTTCAATATGTTGTTCTTCAAATCTCCGTATTTGAGGGTCTTAAAAATACTATCAATTAGGATTTTAAATGATTTCTGCATTTAAAAGTCTTAAAGCAACTCACACTTTGTTAACTATTCAGTTGAGTTGTAGCTCCAGAGAAATGTGTAGTTTTAATGAAGTTTGTTTTCATTTTGAAACCCTAAAGAACGAGATTATTTATACAAATTCAAAGTATAATATCCATTATTTCTGCATTTAAAAGTATTTGTTGTGTTAATAAGACGATATAAGAGTTCATAATGGCTTCATAATCCTGTTCATTTAAGATTATAAGACATTATTAGCAACCTGCTTCTATAAATACAATACAATAAACATTAATAAATGAGTTTCTTGTTACTTACGTCATTGTGCAAACTTTTCTGCTGCTTTATGAACTTCAGCTGCGTGGTAAAGAATACAAACCCATCATCTACAAGTGTTGTCTGTAAAGCTTTATGATAAAGTGATTGTAATAAGTTTTAAAAGGCCCTTATGAGAGAGGTGTTATTAGTATGTGTTAATAAGACTTTATAAGAACTCACAGCGGCCTCATAATCCATTATCTCTGCATTTAAAAGTCTCAAAGCAACTCACACTTTGCTCTTCAGTTGAGTTGTGTAGCTCCAGAGAAATGTGTAGTTTTGATGAAGGAAGTGTTTCCTTTGGCGTCGTATCCCCTTTGTTTTCATGTTCAAACCGTATTCAATTGTGGTTTGTAGGTCAAATAAATAAATGCATAAAAAGACCTTCACAGAGCAAGCGGTGGATTTACGGAACAAAAACTCACAAATGAATGATTAAAAAAGTCCGAAAAGTTGTGTTTTCTTTGGCCAGACAACACAACTTATAAATAAATAATAAACCTATATGTAAATGCACCGTGTTTATATACAAGTTTTTGTTGTTGCAAGTATATGATTCTAAAAGACAGGAAAACCATCCAAGAACACTTGTATATTTGAGTTGTGTAGTTTTGTCGTATCCCTTTTGTTTTCATGTTCAAACCCTATTAAGTTGCCAGTCGTGTGGCATTCATTCTTTGTATGAATCTGCTGAGTCATCCTGCAGATCAATAAGGTCTCTGATGGGAGAGAGAAATGCTTTGCTTGGCTGCACAGAGATGATAATGCAGGTCTCTAAAGTCTCATTTCATACAGATCCATCTCACTACCTCCAGTCCAATTCCAGCCCGAAGATGCTCCTGATATGCAGGAGTCTTCGAGCTGTGAGGGGGACACGATACGGAGCGTTTTCTGTTCACTTACAGGAGTGAAGAAAGTCATCAGATAAATCACTTCCTTCACGCTGTTTGTGTTCAGCCTCAGATGTCGCTGAGAGGACAGGAAAAACATCTAAGAAGAAGGTCATTTATATCACGCCTCGAATGCTGCACAGCTTCTTATAGTTTTGGTATTTGTGAAGATAAACATGAGTTTTATGAGCGTTATAAATTCAAAAAGTCAACATTTATTTAAAGATAGCTCACAGCATGTTTTATTTAACCAGATATTCTGCTTTAATGCATATTTGTTGTTTTGGGAGATGCCTCAAAGCATTGCTTAGTTGGTCTTAATTCTTCTAGCATTTGGAGACGGACGATCAACTCCAAGTCGTTCTTTTCCATCTTTGGCTTCTCTCTGAGCTTCATGTCTTATTGTGGAAACATCATAGAGGCAATAAAAGAAGTTGTGTTGTCCTATAATGCTCAGATTATTCCAAGTATTTACGTCACAACGAAGAGCAAAAGAAACGGATCAGCTGATCAACTTTTTCGCCGACTTTCCGAGTTGTTGTTCCGATTATAGGGTGCGTTGTTCTGGGATTGAATGCAGCACAAATGCTCTCTCTTGCTATTTTAAGAAAAGTGAAATGGAGTTGTGTATTTTCTCCGTGATTCGGATGCTTCTCAAATTGTTAAGAGTTCTTCCTTGTGCAATGCTTCACTCTTCCACCAGTTTTATGGAAATGAGGTCGGTAGTTTTTCTGTCACCCTGCTGGAAACAGAACTTCCTGTGCCGATATTTAATCATCCCTTTCTGTCTCAGAAGAAGCCTCTTCATCTACAGCATTGTAAATAGTCTTGGGATTCATGTGGTTCCTGGGTTTTTAAATGAAAGTCTTCCCAAGACCACTTAGTGTGGTGGAAAATCCACACTTAATCACCTTCTGGTAAGACAAGAACAAATACACAAGCTTAAACCAACGTTGTGTTGTTTAATAAAGAGTTATAGCATTTAACAGAATCTATTTCCAGCTGGAAGGACAGATAACCCACTGACGTAGCTCAAGAATCTGTTACAGAGAACAGCAATGACTTTATACAGCGAAGAGAGCAACAGGTGGGAAGGGGGACAGCCAATGAAATGGTACATTACAGCGTATTGAAGATTGGTGGCTCCACAGAGGTGAAGTGTCACAGTGGCACCTTCTGTCTGTTGGACGCTAACACAATGAAGCCCGTCTGTGTGTTGAAGGTGGGAAGAAGCTTGGGAGTGATGTAGCTTACATCAAACTGAAACTGTGGGAAAAGCTCAGAGAAGGAAGTTTATATCCTTAAATGAGACTTAATGATACATTTACTACAAACTAGCTTTTGTCCACTTGAAGAACGCACCATGTTCTTCGTTGTTAATTAAAACCAGAGCCGGTGCAGATGAAGTCCTGAAGTCCACTCCCAAGATAGAAACATTAACATTCCCCGCTGCAGAGGGTCTGTTTCCTGTGGACGTTCCCAGAGAGGCTGGGATGAGTCCTGGAGGTGTCGTCAGGACCTGCAGACGGATCACAGAGAGGCTGGGATGAGTCCTGGAGGTGTCGTCAGGACCTGCAGACGGATCACAGAGAGGCTTTTCTCCGCTCAGATGCTCCCCTGTGAGACTCACTCTGTTTGTCAGGACTTTTGGGGCGGAAGTTCAGTTTCTGCTTGCCAGGAATTTTCTATTTGTCTGTGTGTGTGTAGGAGTGTGTGAGGCCGGCAGATTTATCTCTGTAATGTTAACATCCGGTTTCAAATCAGTTCCTCTGTGCAGGAGGTTATGGTAAAGACTCCATATCCTCCCCAAAGTGTAAAGAAAGACAAACAGGGCTGTCTTTGTTCTGCGGCTGCAACAAGGAGTCCTGCAGATCCTTTAAAAGGTCCTAAAAGGCGTAATAAATCAGGCCGTAATTGGTATTTAAACACCTTAATTCAT
>NW_022987941.1:130000-155000 GCF_902827165.1 Trematomus bernacchii
GAGTCGTTATCTCCAGAGTGATAATTCTAATCTCCATCCAATCAGAGTGAGAGTTCTCCTCTGATATCCTCTGTAATGATCAGGGTGCAGATGCAGTGATTATGAGCTGTTGAACACTCTGAGGGTTATTACATCTGGAGTGATGAACACCATGCAGATCAGAAGTTTAACCCCGTCATGCCTGTCCTGTTTGTTAGCATTAGACTTGCTAATCAGATGCTAATGTTGGTGGGCATTGAAGCGCAGAAAACAGACTGGTAATGAGCGAAAAGGATCATTAAAGACCCCGGATATAGAAATCAATTAGTGTGATTTAAGAGGATTTTGAGACATTTCTTCAGGTCAATTTGTCATATTTTATATTAAAGTGAATATCCTCGTGTTTTGGACTGACGCTTCATCTTGACTTTATAACGCTAAATACCGGCATTTTCTGTGACTAATCTGCAGATGTATTGATAATAGCTCTGTCCCTGTGTCAGTGTGACGTCTGCCGTGTTGAAATGGTTGTGTGTTTGGATACGGATCATTAATACAGTCAGAGTTTTGACCGCCTTGTGAGTCTTTCAGAGAGCCTTCTGCTTATCCACGTTCACACACTTTAAAGTCACAGATCTCATGCCTGCTCTCATCGTGCTTCAGTGGCTGCCGTTAGGCCGTTTGCAGGACAAATAGAACAAATCAGTGTGTGTGTGTGTGACGTGTGACGTGGGAAATGAAAACAAATGAAGAACATGACGGCTGTACGAACATCAGTGACATTGTTTTTGTTGGAAGAGAACGAAAAGAAAGGACGAATATTTCTCCTGTGTTTTTAAATATTTCACGAAAAGTTTTAGATGTGTACTCCTTGCTTTGGATTTCATCATGGCCTCCTGTCACACACACACACACACACACACACACACACACACGCATACACACACACACACACACACACACACACACACACACACACACACACACACACACACACCTAAGGGTATTACCTAAATAGAATGAATTATTACCTGCTTTAACTCCCTTAATTGTTTTAGCTGGGCTTTTTATTCTGCCATCCATAGGCACAGATGAATGAGCGGGAAACACACACACACACACACACACACTCATGTTGATGGATGTCTCTTGTTTCCAGCTCTCTCTCCCCGAGGCTCGCAGAATAACGTCTCCCTCTTCAGTCTCACTCTAAGACTCTCAGACCTTCTTTATTTTCTAAAACAGCCTGGGAACCTTCGTCCTCAGGGAGCGCAGGAAGTCAGAAAGAAAGTAAAAGCACTTCCCCTCCGTCTTGATTCACACACTTAACATGCCGCCTTCTCTCCACCCAGCGATGGAGATCAGGTGTCCATTGTGACGGCTGCAGAGAGTTGAAGCTGCACACACACACACCTCCTGTCTTCGTGTTAAAGGCGTTCGTGTATTGGGGTTAGAGTAGAAATACTGAAAGGACCCTAAGTGGTGACTTTGTGACTGCACATGGGGTCCAACACTAGCAAGCCACATGAACGCCTGGGAGCAAAGTACATGCTACACAGATATGGCCAGGATCCGCTGAATACTCTGAATATTTGGTTACAGATTAGAATCTTCCAAAGGGTTCGTTTAGTTTGAAACACTTGAAATAACTAACGGACAAGTTAAACAAGAAAGTAGAAAGACTAGAAAGTGAGCAATGATTGAGAGTCAGAGCTAAACATTTCAGACGTGTGCTCTGTCACTTTAATGCATGTTCCTTTGTTGTTCATGTTTCATTATCTTTCACTCATATGTTTCTTCATTGTTGTAAAGCACTTGGAATTGCCTTGTGTTGAAAGGTGCTGTATAAATAAATGTGCCTCGCCTCCGACACCCAGATGTAATGTGTGTTCTGAGTGTTAACTGTTTATCTCTCTGCAGGTTTTTCTGCATCGTCTGGAGCTATACGCCGCCACCAGAATCGACAAGAACATCACGGAGGAGACGGTGAAGGTGAGGTCAGAGTGAGCGGCTAGTTTGGTGTTTGAGTCCAAGTTTCAAACTACTAGTCAATGACTAGTAGTGTTGAAGGCTGGATATGTGTTCTCTAGGTTCTGGCCTACAAAGCAACCTTGTTTCTTTAATCCCCACTAATATCAGTCTGGTACGTTTTCTCTCGTCTTCTAGTCCTTTTTTCCACTTAATTTGAAGTCATTTCTGAGCACGTCTAAGCTAAACACACGGTGACAAGTGGAGCTTCTGCAGGATTCTTCATTTTACAGATGCATTTCTTCCATGACCTAATGCACGAGTCGACGGCTGTGGTGGCGAAGTCGATAGGGACTTGGCTTGGCAACTGGAAGGTCACCGGTTTGAGTCCCGGCAAGACCAAGTGCTACCGAGGTGTCCCTGAGCAAGGCACCGTTCCCTACACTGCTCCCCGGGCGCCGGACATGATGGCAGCACACTACTCCTAACACTACGATGGGTCACATGCAGAGGAACCATTTCGTTGCCTAGTACCTGTACTGTGAAATGAGAAAAAGAGCAATTTATTTATTTATTATTTATTATACTTTAACTAGCTCTGATATTAGAGGCTTTTGACTCTTACTAAACACACTTAGTCTGGTGTTTAAGTCCAAGTTTCCTTTAGTCAATGACTAGTAGTGTTGAAGGCTGGATATGTGTTATCTAGGTTCTGGCCTACAAAGCAACTTGTTTCTTTAATCCCCTCTAATATTAGGAAACAAATCAAATTGCAATATCAGTCTTTTCTCTCGTCTTCCAGACCTTTTTTCCACTTCATTTGGAGACATTTCTTGAGAGCACATCTACAGTACACACACGGTTACAAGTGGAGCTTCTGCAGGATTCTTCATGTTACAGATCAATGACTTAACTAGCCCTGATATCAGATGCATTTGACTCTTACTCTGCTCACAGACCTTATCTTTGCAGTAATTTGATCCATAAAAGGTCCATAAGTGACCCTGTCTGTTGTTCTGGAGCTCTTCACCCTGAAACAGGGAAGTATTTCTGGATGCAGCGCAGCAGGAAGCAGCTGTGAATATAATCTATTTAAAGTGCTGCAGGATAATAAAGGAGGTAAATACTCATTCAGAAGGAGTTTAGTGACGTCCGTGTTTAGAGATACTTCAGAGTGTTTGGGAACACGCTGTTCACTGAGTTTAGAGAAAGAGGAGGGTCAGCATCGAGCAGCTGAAGGACATCCAGAGGAGGTTCTGCACGATACCAGGAACATTGAATGAGGATGTTGAATATTAGGATGATTTACGATAGATAAACACGCACAGAAAGTTAGTCCTGTCTTTCTTCTGCTTCACTACGGGGAAACTAACAACACTTTTCTTGTTGAATTTGAAGAAAGTGAAAGGATAAATGTCGTAAAGTGCAAAAAAACTCCACATTTCTTTATCATTTTAAAGGTTTTATTTTATTTGTTAGTGCAGTTTTCTACAGAGACTCTCTTCAAACTAACTCAAACACTGCAGTCCTACACAATGTGCTTATTGTGCAAGTTCACATTTAAAAATCTATATAATGCAGTCTTCCTGAAAAGCTTTGATGAAATTTCACCTGAGGCTGGATATCGTGCCTCTACTTGTTCTGCTACGCACACAATTCTTTATTATTATTCCGCCGGGTTATTTTGCACCTCTTCTTCTCCCACATTCCACATCGCAGAAACTCTGTTCAAACATCAAAACGTTCAGCTCGGTCGGGAATCGATGGCTATTACTTTTCTCATTCATAACTTTCATAATTCCAGAGATACATCCCATTTTTAATATGGAAGTCAATGGAGACATTCTTCAGACTTCAACAATCTTCATGCGACTTCAACTGCTAACTGTTCATTCATACTTTCACTCAGAAACCTCATTCCAACTTTAAAATGTTACACATCACATTATTCGTGTAACACAACTTTTAAATCTGTACTTTTAGAGATATTAAACATTGTTCAGAGCTTGGTAAAGAGGCCTTCTTCAGATTTTAGAGTGTCACAGAGTGGAGGACAGATTTTATTTTTTAAACCTGCCATAATTGTACTTTCTTTTCTTCTCTCATCACACATTCAAGCCCCCAGTGTTCATGTATCATTTCAATCTAAATTCTTCACTTTCTTCTTACACATTACATTTCAGCTTTTCAGCATAAAGCATTCCCACTAGCAATTTCTTCAGGAATTGCATTCTCTAGTTTCACATGTTTTACCACAAAAACAATCAGGTCTGCAGGTCTCCCTTGATCTCAATGGGACCATCTGGTTAAATAAAGGTTTGAAATGAAATGAAATGAATCAAATCGGGAGTAAAAAAGGCAGAGAATGCAACGCCATGCTGCGCCATGCAACGCCATGCTGCGCCATGCAACGCCATGCTGCGCCATGCAACGCCATGCTGCGCCATGCAACGACATGCTGCGCCATGCAGCGCCATGCTGCGCCATGCAACGCCATGCTGCGCCATGCAACGCCATGCTGCGCCATGCAGCGCCATGCTGCGCCATGCTGCACCATGCAACACAATGCTGCGCCATGCTGAGCCATGCTGCGCCATGCAGCGCCATGCAGCGCCATGCAACGCCATGCAGCGCCATGCTGCGCCATGCAACGCCATGCTGCGCCATGCAACGCCATGCAGCGCCATGCTGCGCCATGCAACACAATGCTGCGCCATGCTGCGCTATTGCAACGCCATGCTGCGCCATGCAACGCCATGCAACGCCATGCTGCGCCATGCAGCGCCATGCTGCGCCATGCAACGCCATGCTGCGCCATGCAACACCATGCTGCGCCATGCAACGCCATGCAGTGCCATGCTGCGCCATGCAACGCCATGCTGCTCCATGCAACTTCATGCTGCTCCATGCAACTTCATGCTGCGCCATGCAACGCCATGCTGCTCCATGCAACTTCATGCTGCGCCATGCTGCGCCATGCAACGCCATGCAGCGCCATGCTGCGCCATGCAACACCATGCTGCGCCATGCAATGCCATGCTGCGCCATGCAACACCATGCTGCACCATGCAACGCCCTGCTGCGCCATGCAACGCCCTGCTGCGCCATGCAGCGCCATGCTGCGCCATGCAGCGCCATGCAAACCATGCTGCGCCATGCAGCGCCATGCAACGCCATGCAACGCCATGCTGCACCATGCAGCGCCATGCTGCGCCATGCAGCGCCATGCTGCGCCATGCTGCGCCATGCTGCGCCATGCAACGCCATGCAGCGCCATGCTGCGCCATGCAGCGCCATGCAACGCCATGCTGCACCATGCAGCGCCATGCTGCGCCATGCAACGCCATGCTGCGCCATGCTGCGCCATGCAACGCCATGCAGCGCCCTGCTGCGCCATGCAGCGCCCTGCTGCGCCATGCAGCGCCATGCAGCGCCATGCTGCGCCATGCAGCGCCATGCTGCGCCATGCAGCGCCATGCAACGCCATGCAGCGCCATGCTGCGCCATGCAGCGCCATGCTGCGCCATGCAGCGCCATGCTGCGCCATGCAACACCATGCTGCGCCATGCAGCGCCATGCAACACCATGCAGCGCCCTGCTGCGCCATGCCAAGCCATGCTGCGCCATGCAACACAATGCTGCGCCATGCAACACCATGCAGCGCCCTGCTGCGCCATGCTGCGCCATGCTGCGCCATGCAACGCCATGCAGCGCCCTGCTGCGCCATGCAGCGCCCTGCTGCGCCATGCAGCGCCATGCTGCGCCATGCAACGCCATGCTGCGCCATGCAACACCATGCTGCGCCATGCAAACCATGCAACGCCATGCTGCGCCATGCAACGCCATGCTGCGCCATGCAACGCCATGCAACGCCATGCAGCGCCATGCTGCGCCATGCAACACCATGCTGCGCCATGCTGCGCCATGCAACGCCATGCTGCGCCATGCAGCGCCATGCAGCGCCATGCAACGTCATGCAGCGCCATGCAGCGCCATGTTGCACCAGATGCAACTCAATAATACTCTTTAATTAAAGCCTTCTCTGTTCTGATTGTGTTTCACCTTTAATATCTGACATAAAGTTCCTTTTTCCCATTAAAATATCTCTATTAATGTTTGAGAAAAGACCTCTTAAGCCCAGATGCCCGTCACAAAGGAGCCCCATCCCTCAGGGTTGATCTCTGGTGCAAGAGAACAGCTGGTGAATATTAAAAACACCCTTTATTTTGTATTAAAATCCAGTTTCGGTGTGTTTTCCTCCCCCAGGTGTTGTTCTGTAACATCGAGGAGATCCTGGCGCTGCACAGAGACTTCCTGTCCATGGTGGAGGGTTTGATGCTGCCCGAACCCAACGCCATGCACGAGGTCGGACGCTGCTTCCTGCACTTTGTGAGTTACAATACAAGATATTACAATATATTATAACGCATTACAATGATCTGATTTATCCAAAGAGACGGCACAACCGTCACTGAATGCTTCATGCGAGTTGAATGCTTTTGTGGGTCACATTTGAGAGGACACCTTGATAGATTTAATACAATATATATTAAGATGATTCACAAATATTAAGCAGAGGTAGGGAGGCGATTGTTTGGGAGCTCTTGGGACCTCTTGGGAGCTTTTGGGAGCTTTTGGGAGTGTTAAATCATCAGAATACTGTTTTAAATCTGTTTTGTGCTCCATTTAGAATAAAAGAGGAATAAAAAAACGAAAATATTTGTATTTATTGAGATGTGAAATAAAAGTAAACATTTACAATATACTTAAAGTAAAGAAGTTCAAGTAAAAAATTGAATTAAAAAGAACACAAATACATATATGGACATAAGAAGTAAAATGTCTAATAAAAAATACTTTAAAAATATAATTAAATATTCATATAAAGTCAGATTTAGCAGAAAAAGCATTACATTTTTTTACATAAACATCAGAAGTTATACATCAAATAAGACTTGCATAACAATAACAGATATAAAAAGCCTATTAACTTGAGCTTTTTAAGTTAAAAACTAACTAAATATCCGACTACCTTTTTGATTATCATGTTTAAACTCAGTCTCATTGATGCGTGCTCTGTCTTTGACTTATTTCAAGAGTTTTATTTCACTTATTTGCTGTCAGAGCTCAGATGCAGACATGATGGTAACTGCACATGTTATCAATGCATCTCTCCAATGATGAAGTGCACATGTGAGGTTAGCTTCATACCTGATGTTCGGGCGGCTGTGGCTCAGTGGATAGTGTGCTGGACTTCGAATCAGGGGGTAGCAAGTTCAAACCCCACTGCAGTCAGCATGTCGTTGTGTCCCTGAGACACTTCACCCCAAATTGCTCCTGTGGGGATTGTCCACAGTACTGAATGTATGTAAGTCGCTTTGGATAAAAGCGTCTAACAAATGACAAATGACATGTAACGTTCACCTCACTTCTCCTGAAGCACGCTGACATAAAACAGGTTTAGAAGTGGAATAAATCACATTAACTCTTTACAAGAGGAGTAAATCTAAACGTCATGAAGGCACTGATGTGTCCTCCTGCTGCTGATTCAGGTGGAAATAAAGGAGAGGGATATCAATCACATCCTAACTGACCATAAATCAGTCGTGAGGGACCGTGTGAGTCCCTGGAGATAAGACGTGTTTTATTCCCCTTATTCTGCAGATACTTCAAAATGTCCTTTCTTTAAGTGCCGTGTTGAAACTCCTCGTACCGAGTTACACCATGCAGGAACACAGAGGGGTTATGTAACGCTGGGTGAAAACTGAATCCTCCCTTTGGACCCAATCGGTTCCCAGGACTAAAAAATAACTCCTTTTTAGAGATTCATAACTGCATTTAGAAACAGGATTTAAAACCAGAGCTGTGCAGCTGGAGCTGGTCTAATGGATAGTGAGGTGGGCTGAAGATTGGAAGGTTGTGAGTTCAAATCCCGCCTGGAACACCACCACTAGTAAGGCACTTAGCCCTCAGTTACTCCAGGGAGAATGTCCCTGTAATTGGTCATTGTAAGTCGCTTTGGATAAAGGCGTCAGCTAAATGTAATGTAATGTACTAACAGAAGAAGAACTGAGTTTCCCCTCAGGTTTAAGTACTTCTTTCTGTCTTCATTAGCCGCTTTCACACCAAGTACTTTGCCGTACTTAGTTCCCAGCACTTAGTTCCTAGCACTTAGTTCCCAGCACTTAGTTCCCAGCACTTAGTACCCAGCACTTAGTTCCCAGCACTTAGTTCCCAGCACTTAATTCCCAGCACTTAGTACCCAGCACTTAGTTCCCAGCACTTAGTTCCCAGCACTTAGTACCCAGCACTTAGTTCCCAGCACTTAGTTCCCAGCACTTAGTACCCAGCACTTAGTTCCCAGCACTTAGTACCCAGCACTTAGTTCCCAGCACTTAGTTCCCAGCACTTAGTTCCCAGCACTTAGTACCCAGCACTTAGTTCCCAGCACTTAGTACCCAGCACTTAGTACCCAGCACTTAGTTCCCAGCACTTAGTACCCCACCTCCTCATCTCCACCGCTCCCATGTTTTCTTTTGTGTTGCCACAAGTTATTCTCTCTCCGTTGGTGCGCGGGGCTAATGCTAATGCTAATAATGCTAATGCCAGCTAATACAATGGCGGCTTCACAAAACCTTTCAGAGTTTTTCGGGGTGTGGTTTGCAATTCGCCCAGCCAATCAGAAATTGGTACTTGTTCCTCCCCAGGAAAGTACCACCTCTCAGCAGGGACTGAAATGGAGGTAAAAGTTCTCTGAACTAATATAAGTTCTCTTTTTGGTGTGAACGCAAAATTCCAGGCACTAACGGAACTAAACGGGAAAGGTACGGGTAAAAGTTCTCCGGTGTGAACGCGCCTATTTCTTTAAATAATGGGCTTTATTAGCAGGATTACATGTTACAATACATTTGAATATAAAGTATGATATATCACGAAGCACATGCACAAATTAAAACACACATCTGCAGAAAGGTGATTACGTGTATCAGCATAACGTGTAGAAATTATATCATGTAATTTACAGGAGTATTTACAGATGAATGTTTGTCAATGGCACTGTTTTGTAGTCCATGACTTAATATGGATAACCTCTGAATTAGCTTTTTGGTTTTCATTTAGGCAGATTTAACTTTCTAAACATCTTCCTTTTTGCATGCAGAAGGTGGATTAGTAAAAAACCCAGTGCACGCTTGATATGCATCAATATATCAATATCAATATACTTGTCCTTATTTGTAGATTTGATGTTGAGGTAAATCCAAAAGTAACGGAAAGTAATCAAGATCGAAATGTATTGTTGTTATAAATACATTTTTAGAGTTATCCTCCTGACTCTGTCAGAAAGAGAGCTGCAGGAGAGAGGGCACTATTTTCTCTGTGGTGACGGCGTAGTGATTTAAAGGCTGTGAAAAACACGATGCAGGATGCATTTGGCTGCAGAGTAGATCTGATGTGAGGTCTGTGTACATTATTATTATCTCACGATGAAGAGGAGAGAGTGGGGAGGAATAATATGAATCCTTAGAAATACACTATTTATATAGTTTGTACATTTCAAGTTTTCAGACTGTAGTGTAAATATGCACATTGTCATCGCTACGACCTCTGCTTTTACCACTCTTATTTGTGTCTATTTCTTACTGCAGTGAGAGTTGCCAAAGACATGTCGTTGTACTTTGTATGATGACAATACAAATATATTCTATTCTATAACTTCTGCTGATAAGTCATGGTGTCTTCCCGTCTTTTCCTCTTATGAATCCTATAACTTCTGCTCAGAACTCATATGTTTCTCCTCATGTTTCTCCCTCTCTCGCAGAGGAGTGTTTTCCAGATCTACGATGAGTACTGTGGGAACCATGAAAAGGCCCAGAGGCTTCTGCTGGAACTCAATAAGATCCGGAGCGTCCGCACATGTTACTGGTGAGACGCTTGGCTGTAAACACACACACATGATGTCTGAAATTAAACACACACACACATGATGTCTCAAATGAAACACAGACACACATGATGTCTCAAATGAAACACACACACATGATGTCTCAAATGAAACACACACACACATGATGTCTCACATGAAACACACACACACATGATGTCTCAAATGAAACACAGACACACATGAATCTCAATTAAACACACACACAGATTCATGAAACACACACACACATGATGTCTCACATGAACACACACACACACATGATGTCTCACATGAAACACACACACACATGATGTCTCAAATGAAACACACACACACATGATGTCTCACATGAAACACACACACACATGATGTCTCAAATGAAACACAGACACACATGATGTCTCAAATGAAACACACACACACATGATGTCTCACATGAAACACAGACACCACATGATGTCTCAAATGAAACACACACACACATGAATGTCTACAACACACACACATGATGTCTCAAATGAAACACACACACACATGATGTCTCACATGAAACACACACACACATGATGTCTCACATGAAACACACACACACATGATGTCTCAAATGAAACACACACACACATGATGTCTCAAATGAAACACAGACACACATGATGTCTCAAATGAAACACACAGTCTTTAAGTAGCAGGAGTCTGTACCGGATTGAATCCAGACTCCACGATTCATTTTCTGCGTAGACTCTGATGTATTGATTGGTCGCTCCTTTGACCGATCACTTTGTATTCTTGAAGAAAACCGGTTGTGTTTCTTGCATGCTTCCACATGGACGGTTGCATTTTAAAAACAGCAAAATATATCTAAGATAATCTACATTTTGGACTCATCTGGACATTTAGGATGCACAAGGACGAGGCCCTGGTTTCCTTAAATTCCTTATGATATTTTTCTATTTTTTAACCATGCAAAAGTTATCTACAAGATTTCAAAGTATATGAGTCATTGATATATAAGTAATTATTTGATGGGTGAAAGTATTCCTTTAAGTCCAGTTCCTGCAGTCATTAAGGCTAAAGAAGTGGTGTAATGTCAGTTCCTCGTACGTGTCGACCTGCCTGGTAATAAACCTGATTCTGATTCTTACAGCATGCATGTTATCCGTTAATAAACACTGCAGCAGCACAACACGTCCATTTCTTTAGTCCATCAGTAATGAAGGCATTTTTGAATCTGATCACTTCTTAAAGCCCTCTCCTTCCTGCAGAACTGCATGCTGCTGGGGGGCAGGAAGAACACGGAGGTTCCTCTGGAGGGTTACCTGGTGGCGCCCATCCAGAGGATCTGCAAATACCCCCTGCTGCTCAGAGTGAGGATACGCACACACACACACACACACACACACAGACAGACAGACAGACAGACAGACAGACAGACAGACAGACAGACAGACAGACAGACAGACAGACAGACAGACAGACAGACAGACAGACAGACAGACAGACAGACAGACAGACCCACACACACACACACACACACAGACACAGACACAGACAGAGTAACACACTCACACACACACACACACACAGACAGACAGACAGACAGACAGACAGACAGACAGACACACACACAGACCCACACACACAGACCCACACACACAGACACACACACACACAGACACAGACACAGACAGAGTAACACACTCACACACTCACACACTCACACACTCACACACACACACACACACACACACACACACACACAGACAGAGTAACACCAGCCTCCCCGCTGTGTTTTTAAACGTTGTGATGTGAAATGAAATCCTCTTTCAAAGCCGTGAGAGTGATCTGATCCTCTCTCCGGTCCCGTTAGGATCTATTAATTCACCCAGCAGCCTCAGAGATGTAGTAATATCAATGGGAGGGGGTAATCATCTGAGACTCGAACCATTTGAAGTCCTCCAGCTGCTGGGCGTCCTTCTTTAACCTGACACAGAAAGCATCAGGGAGATCTCAGTAAATCACCGTGAGGTGTTCAGATGTTCAAACTGAAGCAGTACGTTTAAAACCACTGACTGAAGAACCTCAGGAAGGTAAGCACGTGTGCAGAGGATAAGAATGACTTTTCATGTCTTGTGATCAGAAGACACACGTGCGTTAATGGGAATGCTAAATCTCAGGAATGCTTGGAGATGAATTCTCCAACTCAAATCTCCGGTTACTATCTGTTGCATTGATGCGAGAGCCTGAACCTGAAGATGCTGATTGCCAAATCCACGCTGTAGCTTTTATGCATAAGACAATAAAGCCTTTGCATTTATTGAATCTTGAACTAGAGCATGATTTTAGTTTAGTTTTCGGCAGTCAGTTTGGTTTAGGTGAGTTTCCGTCCACCAGTTCATGCACATTTTCATTTTTGTGCCTAAAAAAAGAGCAGAAAATCCCCAAATGTGCAAATAATAAATAAACCAAAGTTCAAATATATGCTTGGCTGAGGTTTATAGATACATAAATATAAATGATGACGTTCACGAAGCATTCAAAGTCTGTTTTGTTGCTGCACACAGATCTAGTATTACCTTTGTCACATTCATTTATGAAATGAACACTAATGTCATATTTCCATCCAGCTTTCTACATTTTCTTTTAACCGTATAAGTTCTGCTTTTTAAATAACATCATCCTCTCATCTGGCCATAACTCAATATTTACTGCTCCTATTATGTCCACTCCAAACGATAAAGGGATGATGTTTCTGGCAGACATGGTGCAGAGGCTGTGACTTTCTGTGAGCCACTAAATGAGTACTCACTAGTGTGGCTTGAAACACGTGATTATATAAAACAGATTCTACATTCATATGAAAGTTTGACATGACATTTGAACGTGCAGGAGCTTCTGAAACGGACCCCGAAGAAGCACAGCGACTTCCCTCAGGTGCAGGAGTCTCTGCAGGTGATGAAGGCCGTGTGCTCCAACATCAACGAGGCCAAGAGGCAGATGGAGAAGATGGAGATCCTGGAGGAGTGGCAGTCGCACATCGAGGGCTGGGAGGTGAGAGTGGACGAACATTGATTCATGAAATGAACACAAATGTCATATTTTCATGCAGTTTTCTACAAGGTCTGCTTCTTAAATAACATCATCCTTTTTTCAATATTTAAGACTTAACA
Organism: Trematomus bernacchii; assembly: GCF_902827165.1. NCBI lineage: Eukaryota > Metazoa > Chordata > Actinopteri > Perciformes > Nototheniidae > Trematomus > Trematomus bernacchii. The sequence continues at coordinate 143,039 of NW_022987941.1, forward strand.
ATAACTCTGGCTATAAATCAAGATGTACTGCTCCTATTATGTCCACTCCAAATGATAAAGAGATGATATTTTGGACAGACATGGTTTAGCAGAGGCTGTAATTGTTGTGTTTGTGTGTTTGCATGTGTTTGCTGTGGAGGAACTTCTTAAGAGAAACTGATAAATGATTCATGGACAAAGTTTAACAAAGAAAGTCAATATACAAATGAAATCGATCTCAAATGCAGGAACAGAGAAACTTCATCCTCAGGGTTAGGGGTGGCTGAATACACTCTGTGTTCACGTTGGTTTTGAGGACACATAAGATACAATGATCAGTACAATACAGTATTACATTCAAAATGACCCAACAGCCCTATCATGGTGTTACTGCACCGATTAGTAATGACATCAGGATGTATTCCATTAAAGGGGACCTATCATGCAAAATGCACTTTGTGATGTCTTTTATACATAAAGATGTGTCCCCGGTGTGTCCCCCCGGTGTGTCCCCGGTGTGTCCCCGGTGTGTCCCCGGTGTGTCGGGGAACTCACGCAACATCAGAAAATAAAACCCTCTCTCTTTTCCTCCGTACCCAAATCTCTAAAAACGGGGGAACAACGGAGCTGATCCAGATTTGCGTCCGATATGACGTAATATCTGAAATGTGGACCCACGGCCCTATCAGAAACGTTGCTATCAGAAACAATGCCCGACTGTTTTGGACGTAATATGGTCTGTGTTTACATTAGCATCGCTAACACTCAGAGCTAACCTGTACTGGAGAGCATGTGTGTGAAGAAGCAGGAAATAAAAAGGAACTCACCTTGTGGTATAACCGGCAAGAGAGAAAGCCTTTGAGCTCCATACTGTTTCAGAAACAATCCTTGATAATCCATGATATGGAGTTTCATCACGGCAGTATTTAGTTTAGACAGTAGCTGCTGGGTCCCACATGAGCTCAGACCCCTCCTCTTTAAAGCTTTATACCCAAATCAGCACTTTAGAAACAGGAAGTGAAATAGAGGGATATGAGGCATGGCTAGAATGATCTGTTTGGTGTTTGGAGCAAAACACTTCAGACATGTTTTTATATATTCTTATATATCTGAGACCTATGCTATTGCCTAAAAATAGCATGATAGGTGACCTTTAACACTTACATGTTTAAATACATTAAACGTGAAAAAAATGGTAATAATAACAAAAAACAATAAATAAACAATAATTGGTAAAACAGGCACAGAATAAGAAATGCATTAAAGTAATATAAAAATATAAAAATAAATAAATAAAACATGTGGTCGGGGGTCCGGGGTCTGGGTCCAAACTACTCTGTGTTTAAATTAAATCTCACACAGGACGTTACATGTCTGAGCAACTTTGAAAAAGCTCAAAGTCATGACGCATTAAAGCCACTTATCCTCCTGCGTGACTGCTGTCTAAAGCTTCTGGTTCTCTGGGAACAATGACCTGTATTCACTTCAGTGTTCTCTGCATGGATGAGCCTGGAGTGAAAGCTTCAGGGTGGGGGGTCTTTAGATTAAATAACTGATGATAATAAAGCCTTAATAAGTAGACCTGGTGGGGGATGGAAGAGAAATAGTAATTAGAATGGATGAGTATTGACCTCTGAAAACTTCATGCATCTTGTCTTTAAGTGTCCAAGAAGTCCATAATATATATATATATATATATTAATATGAAATGAAACAGAGAAACGCAGCAAATCTGACATTTGAGAGCATGTGTTTGTGACCTTTCTGTAAATAATGTTTAAGTTCAAGTCAATGTTTTGCCAGAAAAGACTGAAAATGTCCATTCCAGTTTCTCAAAATCCAAGGTGATGGTTTTAAACGTCTTGCTCTGCCAGAACTCAGATATCAACTTAAATATGATATGAAACTGAGAAAAGCCTTAACTCCATTCATTTGTGCATGAATTTCTCACTAAGATGATGAATCAATCATTAGAAAAGTTGGCGATTAGATTTCTGTGGATTGCCTAAGTGTTGCAGGGCATTAAGAAATACTTTCCAATTACATTTCCTTAACTTAATAGAAGGAGAAAGTGCAGAAACATATTGTTATCTTCACACAAACACAGTTTAAAGTGTGTGTGTGTGTGTGTGTGTGTGTGTGTGTGTGTGTGTGTGTGTGTGTGTGTGTGTGTGTGTGTGTGTGTGTGTGTGTGTGTGTGTGTGTGTGTGTGTGTGTGTGTGTGTGTGTGTGTGTGTGTGTGTGTGTGTGTGTGTGTGTGTGTGTGTCATTCCTCTCGTCTCTCAGCCACTTCAAGAACTTTCTCTCTCACATTCCCCTTTAATTAATGGCTGCTTTACCCTCGCCTAATTTCTTATTCATTTCTGCCGTTGTTATGTCTGGCTGCTGTCTGGATGTAAAAATAGAGGATTGAGATGAAACAGATTAGGGTTTAAAACTCTCTGTGAGGATCAGGATTAAAGTTTGGAGTGATGGATATATATATATATATATCATAAATAGAATATAGGATGAAAAAAGGGAGAAAAGGTGCAGTTTTTTGGGGTTTTTTGAAAGCTCGTTAAACACAGAGAGGAAGTGTCATTAGAGAGGTCTGGACTTTAAAGTGACCAGGACAAGTTTCCACATCTGTTCTACACGCACGCACGCACGCACACACACACATACACACACACACACACACACACACACACACACACACACACACACACACACACACACACACACACACACACACACACACACACACACACACACACACACACACACACATACACACACACACACACACACACACACACACACACACACACACACACACACACACACACACTGTCCAGCTGGAACCAGTTTAACATCTGGGGAGTCAAGAGGGAAGAAAGTGTGCACTGTGAGAGATAAAGGGAGGATGAAGAGGGGGAGGATGAGGAGGAAGAGAGGAGAAAGAGGAAATACGAACCACATTTTCGGAGTTATTTTTAGCCGTGATCAAACGTTGGACATAAATCCCGGAGCAGGCGAGGTGAGGCCGGAGGACACTGGGTGTAAGAGAAGAACAAATATACAAGTTTAAAGCAAAGTTCTGTTTAATAACAGAATCAAAGACAATAGAGCCTTTAAATCGATTGAATCTTCAACTCAAGCAGGATTTGTTTTGTGCAGTCAGTTTAGTTGAGTTGAGTTTCCATCAGTTAATGCACATTTTCAATTTCGTGCATTAAAAATGAGCAGAAATAAATAAACCAAAGTACAGTTATATGCTTGGCTGAGGTTTCCTACCTATGTCCATTAAGCTTCTTAACATTCACATGAAATGAAATGTAGTCAAATGACATTTTTAAATGTTGGCCATGAGGGTTGTGCAATAGGTCTCCATTGTCAGTATGTGCGTCTGTGTATTGTGTTTGTTGAAACGGTGTATGACTGATGATATGTGTATGTCTCTTAATGTCTACTATGCTTGTATATGTACATGTATGCGGAACTGCAGGACGGAGTCCAGAACAAATTTCCTTACGGAGACAATAAAGTATATCGTATCGTATCGTAACATCCATATGATAATGGCCAGACAATGGTCAAGGCGACACTCTTCTGTCTGAGAACATTTTGTAGTCAGGAAACCTATATATATATTGAATTATTATAAATTCCCATCATAGAGACATGGCTCCCACAATGCAACAGTGACTGCACGGGATGTTCTATGGACGCTAGTAACCGGAGTGCATTTAACGCAGTGAGGTGTTTCCACAGAGTCCTGAGAGGAAGGGAAGGACTATTCAAACACAATCTGTAAACTGGACTTTGGCATTTCAGAGCAGATTTGTCACATGGGGCGCAACCCACATACTCAGCTCAAAAGACATACAAACGTGCATTTTGCATGATAGGAGACCTTTAACTCAATAAGTAAGGACATGTGTGTTTGGTAAGTATTTCTTTGCTTCTTGGCGATACATGTCACACTGTTGGAAAGCCTGCTTCTCACCTTCAGAGCAGGAGATTTGTCACATTTTTCATGGGCGCAACCCAAATACTCAGCTCTGCTGCTTATCCCACAAATAAATGTTCCTCACAAAAGTGGCACCATTTGAAAGGTAAGAAAACAGGCTTTCCAACAGTATAAGATTTATTACCAAGAAGCATTGTTGCAACAAAGAAATCATCTGCCAAACACATTTCCTTACTTTTTGAGTTTAGTTCATAATGAAAACATTACATAGATAATAAATAAGATTTGGGGTTATTTATTGTGTCTTTTGGTCGTTGCGCATCTCTTTGGTTGTTTTCTTGTCTTGGTAATTATCGGTGTGTTTTTGGTCTTTCTGGTTATCTTGTGCCTGACATTAACCCCCTCCTGTTCATCTGCAGGGCTCCAACATCACAGACACGTGCACGGAGATGCTCATGCACGGCGTCCTGCTGAAGATCTCTGCAGGAAACATCCAGGAGAGAATCTTCTTCCTGTTCGACAAGCTGCTCGTCTACTGCAAGAAGAAGAACAGGTGATTCTGATATCCATGCGTTAACAGTGTGTGTCCCTCTTGCTCTGGACTCCTCTTGCAGAACATTCATCGCTTGCACTTATAAATAAACTTGTGCACTTAATATATAATTTACTGCAAGTATAAGAAAAGAGAGAACTGTGGGAAGGTTTTTATTTAGACCCATGGGAGGGATTGTTTCACTTGGGGACATTTGATCAGTCATGGGTATTGATCACAGTTTCTGGACATGTTGGTAGGTTTATCTTTCAGGTGATTAACTAAACTCAACGAGGACATAACTCTTTGAAATCTTAGCCATCCAAACGTGCTTTTCCTCCACACGTCACACGTGTGCTGATATTTGGTTTGAAATGGTTAATCACTAGCATATATAACTCCTAGTGAACACTGTATAAGGGTTAGGGTTTTTATATTGTTCTGGACTCCTCTTACACAACATTCATCGCTTGCACTTATAAATAAACTTGTGCACTTAATTCATTATTTACTGCAAGCATAAGAAAAGAGAGAACTGTGGGAAGCTTTTTAGTCTTTCCTGCAGAAGAGGAGACGAATGGGAGGGGGTTATTAACTTTGGGAAACAATGACATTTGATCAGTCTAAGTGGGATATTAATCACCTTTTCTGGATAAGTTAGTAGCTTTCAGGAGATTAACTAAACTCAACGAGGACTCGGAGACATTTTCTTACATCTCAATAACTTCTGTTTAAAGAATAAATACGTGAAGTCAACTCCAGATGCACTAAATGTTCGTAACCCTCAAAATGTGCTTTTTATCCGCATGTTTGCTGATATTTGGTTTTAAATAGTTCATCACTAGCATCGATAACTCCTAGTTAACACAGTATGAGGACAGCTGTGAGCAAATAGTCAAGATTTTGAGAGAAAGGGTCGACTCCAGCTGCACCAAAGCTTCTTTACCATCAAGTGTGCTTTTGATTGATCCACATGATTACAAAGTGTATTATTATTGCAGGTAACAACTCTTAAACACTATTTAAAGTCGGCTGTCATGCTGTGTGAAAATACTGTGGCACATGCACAAAAGTTGGAGAGACACCACCAAAGTAAAGTCTGTAAGTTCAGCAGGAGTGAATCCCAGAAATCAATGGGAACAAATCAAGGATGCAAACCAAACTAATATGCAATTTGTTTGTACATTGATCCCTGCAGGCATCCACCCTGCTCCTAAATTCAATGAGTTCTTCTTTGGCCATTTCTACTCACTTCCACCAAGTTTCAGGAAAATCTGGCTTGAGAGAGAACATAACCTATGTGACGGCAATAATAATCAAATGATATTGAATATGATCATGTGATCAGGAAACTCTTGCTGATGCAGAGCGTTGTCGTGCTGCTGTGCAGAAAACACCACATGAATCCCTCTTTGTTTCCCCCTATTACAATATCTCTTTTCCTCACAAAGAACAGTGCTCATCTCTGAGTTAACAACTATTATTTCTTTGAATTTCTCCTCATGAGCTGGTGCAAAAATTGCCGGACATGTAACAGGTTTTTATTTAGAAAAATCAGCTTTCTGTCTGCAGGTAGCACCGAAAGCCGATCACACAATGTTCTCTGTAATAACTGGAGCCTCTGTCCTCCCTTAACGCGGTACCAAACATCAGATGATCGTAGTTAGTCTCTTCACCCTACATGAGCTGCGACTGATACTGATTACACGCTGCGTTATAACATGCATGTCTTCTCTCTTTTAAAGACGTTTAAAAAACAGCAAGACGGCGTTGGAGGCTCCTCGCTTCCTGTTCAGAGGGAGGATCAACACCGAGGTGATGGAGGTGGAGAACGTGGACGACGGCACGGGTGAGGAATCCAGAAAAATGCATTTATTTCTGGACGCAGTTACACAGATATGATACTTTTGAATAGTGAATTTAAGATACTATACGACACAATTCGATATGTTACGATACGATACGATAGGATACAATTCGCTACAGTATGATACGATTTGATACTTCACGATACAATAGATATGTTACGTTCGATTCGATAAGATATATTTGCTACTTTACGATACATTAAGATTTGATAGGATACGGTTTGATTTGATACGATTTGTTACTTCATGTTACGAATAGTGAATTTAAGATACTACACGATACAATTCGATATGTTACGATACGATACAATAGGACACAATTCGATATGTTACGATACGATACTATACGATACAATTCGATATGTTATGATACGATACGATAGGATACAATTCGCTACGGTATGATACGATTTGATACTTCACGATACAATAGAATGTTACGTTGCATTCGATTCGATAAGATATGATTTGCTACTTTAAGATACATTAAGATTTGATAGGATACAGTTTGATTTGTTACTTCATGTTACGAATAGTAAATTTAAGATACTACACGATACAATTCCATATGATCCGATACAATATAATACGATACAAAATTACTCTAAATGATTTGATTTGATACTTCACAATACTATACTATTCCATATGTTACGATACGATTTGATAGTTTTTGCTACTTTAAGATATGATTTGTTAATTATTTGATTAAAATCTAAAACATACACGGAGCTAATGCAGTGTGGCTAAAACAGAAGTGGCCTTTTTAGGTATTCTTTAAACATTGATAGAAGAACAGGTGGAAGAGTAGAAGCCACTTCCTAAAGTGAAGCCTCTAACTCTGACCTCCTTAAGTGATGCATTTAGGGGATGAAGATGAAGATTGACATAAGAATGGCCCTTTGAGTTATTCCCATTATTTCTGTCCGTCTTCACACACACTCTTTATCTCGGTCTCTGTGGAACCTTTCTGAACACTTGGTGGTTCAGACCGCTGATGGATGGTTCCTCCTCTTCCTCGTTCAGCCTCAAGATGGATGCTGTTTGGGGGAACTGGAAAACACGCTCCTGTGTATAATTCATCCGACACTGGGCTCTCTGCTCTGCTTCCTGTGTGAGAGCCAATCACACTATATGATGAGACTTTATCTTTGAAGTCTGAAGTGTTTGTGCATCTCAGCGGCTCCTTTTGCAACATCAATATTAAGATAAGAAATAAGAAGACAAACATTTAAGCTCACATTACAATCACTAGAGACACGTCTTTATGACCCTTAAACGTAGATTTGATCTGGGACTAAACACGTTTTAGGCAAAATAAGGATTTCTTTTGAAGTGACTCGTTGTTGTCAATACATCCTTTATACATTGTGTGTGTGTGTGTGTGTGTGTGTGTGTGTGTGTGTGTGTGTGTGTGTGTGTGTGTGTGTGTGTGTGTGTGTGTGTGTGTGTGTGTGTGTGTGTGTGTGTGTGTGTGTGTGTGTGTGTGTGTGTGTGTGTGTGTGTGTGTGTGTGTGTGTGTTTCAGCGGATTACCACAGCAGCGGGAACATCGTGAACAACGGCTGGAAGATCCACAACACGGCGAAGAACAAATGGTTCGTGTGTATGGCCAAGAGTCCGGAGGAGAAGCAGGAGTGGCTGGAGGCCGTCATGAAGGAGAGGGAGCGCCGCAAGAGTAAGAGATCAATATATCTGTAGATCAAACAGCTCAGGCAAGAGTAAGACTCAGAGTTATCAATATCTGTAGATCAAACAGCTCAGGCAAGAGTAAGAATCAGTTTTATCAATATCTGTAGATCAAACAGCTGGTTGGTTGGCTGATTGGTTGATTGGTTGGTTAGTTAGTTTGTTGATTAATTGGTTGATTGGATGATTGATGGATGGATTGGTTGGTTGGTTGGTTAGTTGATTGATTGATTGATTGATGGGTTGGTTGGTTGGTTAGTTCATGGGTTAGTTCATGGGTTGGTTGGTTGGTTGGTTGGTTGGTTGGTTGGTTGGTTGGTTGGTTGGTTGGTTGGTTGACGAATTGGTTGGTTGGTTTGTTGATTGATTGTTGGGTTGGTTGGTTTGTTGGTTGATCGATTGATTGGTTTATGAATTGGTTGGTTGGTTTGTTGATTGATTGATTGATTGTTGGGTTGGTTGGTTTGTTGGTTGATTGATTGATTGTTGGGTTGGTTGGTTTGTTGGTTGATCGATTGATTGGTTTATGAATTGGTTGGTTGGTTTGTTGATTGATTGATTGATTGTTGGGTTGGTTGGTTTTGTTGGTTGATTGATTGATTGTTGGGTTGGTTGGTTTGTTGATTGATTGTTGGGTTGGTTGGTTTGTTCGTTGATTGATTGATTGTTGGGTTGGTTGATTGATTGATTGATTGTTGGGTTGGTTGGTTGATTGATTGATTGTTGGGTTGGTTGGTTTGTTGGTTGATTGATTGTTGGGTTGGTTGATTGGTTTATGGGTTGGTTGGTTGGTTGGTGATTGATTGGTTGGTTGATTGGTTGAACGATTGATGGATTGCTTGAATGATGAATTGGTTGGTTGGTTGGTAGGTTGTTTAATTGATAAGTTAATTGATTGATTGATAATCTCCCCCTCAGGTCTTCGGCTGGGCATGGAGCAGGACACCTGGGTGATGGTGTCAGAGAAAGGAGAGAAGCTCTACCAGCTGATGAGCAGAGGAAACCTCATCAAGGACCGCAAGCGCAAACTCACCACCTTCCCCAAGTGCTTCCTGGGAAGGTAAGACCCTCTCTTCCCCAAAACACTGAGTGTAGTATCATAGTGAGAAACACAGTCATTTGTTTATAAGCAGCGGGAATGAATATGTCTTTATATTTGATGGAAAGTACGCAGAGTTTTGAGTCCTGCAGAACATGCTGATACCTTCAGAACAGATTACACATTGTTTTAAGTTGGCAAGACTTTCTAAATACGGCAGCTGAAGAAGAAAGAAGCGTCGGCTCTTTTTGTGTGTGATGTCAGCTCATGAATCTGATTTAGGGATTATTGGTGTGGCATCTGGGGTTTAAATACCAGCCGTAAATCAGAGCAGAGATTCCTGCACGCTCTCCTCCTGTCTCAGTTACATCACAATACGTTTCTGCTAGAGTATCTGCAACATGTTCACAGACACATGAGTGCATTTGCTGCTAGGTGAGAATATTTACTGTAAATCCTGTCCTTAAGCTGTTTTTAAACATCCCTCCTCCCAGCTTTCATCAGATATCTCGCTGTCAGATCGCTTTTCATGCAAAGTATAAAGTTAGTTTGAGTTGAGAGCTTCCAGAGTTTAATCCTGCCCCGAAACACTCTTTGCATTTACAATATAAATACTTCAAAAGTCAATATTAACCCTGCATGGATTTGAAATCAGTGCTGATAGGATCCAAAACTGGAACAGCAACAATGAGTCATTATAGTTATTTATTCATGAAGAAATGTCATAAATGGAGATCTGCTGCCTTTCTCTGCTTTTTATGATGATAACGTGACATTTAAGGACCTTTTATTGGACTTTGAGAAACTGAGATGGACATTTTTGTCTATTTTCTAATAATAATATATTATATACTATTTTATTAATAGAGTGCTTTAAAAAGGTACTCAAACACACTCTAAATGTGCAGTTTAAATACATAGAAAAGCCGTTCTGAAAAGGTGAGTTCACACATGATATATTTGAACATGAGAGACGTTTTATTGATCATTTCCCAGTGTTTTTTTACCCGAAATCGACGCCTTTTCACACCTTTTTCTGGATAATAAAAGCCACAAACATCTGGCTGCAGCTGGACAAAATGATATGCATGCCCTACATTCAATACTTCAACAGATAAATAATAACTAAAGAACAAACCACACACAGTCGTCATCACAGATATATATAACATGTACCCCATACCCTTATAAAATGTCTATTACAGACTTTTTATACGCTGTGCAATTAAATAATAAAGTTTAACAAGACCTCTTCCTGTGTTCAAACCCCTCCCAACGCCCTGCAAACTCCTCTGTTTCCATTGGTTTGAATCTTTTTGCAGATGTATGTGTCGTCTGGTAATAATCACACGAGCTAAAACACAATCCCAGTTATTTTTAGGAGAGGAGGGGGATATGAAACCATCATGAAGCCATAGCTGTGGTCATGTTTGATGGAGAGGAGGACATGTCTCTGCAGGGCGAAGTAATCGATCACCTGAGAGAGATGATGTGTTTCTGATGAAAGCCACATCTCCACTCCCTCCATTGTGAAGCTTTGATTCCCAACGCCTCCTCTTTCTCCGTTTGATTGTTTGAACGCTGAGGGCTATTTCTGGATCTCCTCCTCTCCCTCCTCCTCTTCCAATCTGTGGTTTGGTCGCAGTGACAGTTTTAATTCATCAAAGGAAATGTGTGTGGCAGCCTCAGCTTTAACATCCAGTTTCAAATATAAAACAAAGGAGAGATTTGGAGAGTCGGCTCTCTGTGGGAAATGATGATGAAAAGGTTCTGATGCTCTTTGTCTCCGAGCAGAAACACCTTTTAGTCTGTCAGCAAACTGAAATGTTAAAGCATGTGGAGGGAGAAGTACGTCTTACTAAGAGAAAGGATATATGTTGTTCTTCTCACAAACCATTAAGATAAGACTTTGTTTATCCTGAAGGAAATTAGAGTTACAAAAATACAATAAACACAGCAGCATGATAATAAAACTGTCCACTAACAGTTCAGTAAAAGGAGCACTTCAATAACTACAGGTCACATCATTCATGTATATATTAACACAAGTTCCTCGTCCCCTCGCTCCATGTGCAGATCTAAACTCCTCAAAGTGTTTACAGCGTCTGTGACCCTGATCCTCTGCAGGCCATGAGAACCTCACCTCACAGACGCTGGGTGTTTTTCCTCCAGAGGTTGACGGATGGTTTCAGGCGTGTATTTTCAGAGTGACGGAGGAAGCTGTTTCTCTGAACACCATCAGACCCGTCTGCTGTGGTGCTGCGGCCATGTTTGTTTGTGTTTTTATAATAAGACATCAGGAAGTACTCTGTGGGTGTTTCTCAATGTGGAGTACGCTTGCTTGGTAGCACATGTCTTCTGAGCGTCTTGTTTCAGAAGCGAGTCAAGAATACTTCCTGCCATTTGGAAAACAAAGAGAGGAACAGGCTAGCAAGTGTGCATGTGTGCGTCATATGAGAGGCCCCGCCTCTTACATCTTCCGCCACAGATTTGGGGAAATTGGTCCGTGTGCAAAGCATTGTGGGGATTTTAAGACCGCGGAGTCTACTCATGTGCAGCCTCGATATTTCTCCAAACGGAGTACGCCGGGCTCGGTAGATTTCCAAGTATGCTGGAGATTGGAACAGTACTTCGGCGGCACTCGATGACGTAGCATGCTTGAAATAGTGGCTCTGAAGCAGCTTTACTCGCGATTGAGAAACACCCTCTGTCTCTGTGGAGTCTCTGAATGATGGAGAAGTATCCTCTTTATCTCATCCTGTCTGAGGATCCGATGCTGTTTGTTTCCTCTTGTCGTTGTAAAAGCTGCAGGGCTTCATCTTCCATCATCCCCAAATCCTGCTGAATCCATCGTACGTCTTAAATCCATGAAGTCAAACTCAGTCAAACTGAAGCCACAGT
>NW_022987941.1:162500-190000 GCF_902827165.1 Trematomus bernacchii
TGATGAGGTCTCTCTCCTCTCTGTTTCAGATCAGACCGACTGATGGAGGCTACGGCTTCACGCTGGAGGAGAGGAACAGAGTCCCCATCATCAAATCTGTGGAGAAGGGCTCCCCTGCTGAGGTGATCACACACACACACACACACACACACACACACACACACACACACACACACACACACACAGCACGTGTATTGATCTAATAGTTACAAAGTTCTCGGGTGTTTCAGATGTTAAAAAGTGGTCATGTGACTGTTCCTCCCAGTAGAGTCATTCCCTGTTGTGCTGAAAAGTATAGAATGTAATGTTTTTTACAGAATCTATTTCGTGCAAATGCTTCATTTTTTACAACATTTTAAATGAGAATAAAGTGATTTTAATGATATATCGCTTTTTAAGGCTTAGATTTGTGTTATTTTTCCTAAAGGAAGCTGTATTTACACATCATTTGTTCAAAGAGTGTCTGAAATGTGAACATTGTAACTTGCCTGCCGGCGTGTATCATCTGTTGCATTAAAGCAGCTGCAGGACGTCTTTATGCTCAGACTGTGGTTCCCTCTGTTATGTAACATCCTGCTGCTGCTTTTCAGTTGTCAGAAGTTATTCTTAAAGCCTTGATCTCAGTCCCCAGAAGCCCGTTGTTGTTGAAGTGGTTGGATCATCAGTCAGAAAACACAAAGGTCTGCTTCACGCTGATGAACACGGACGCTAACGTTAGACGCAGAGACTTTAAAGAGCGCTTTATGTTTGAGGTCAGCTTTGATCTGCTGGATGGAAATAGGCTAATGTTTGAAGGCAGATCAATCTGAGCCCACATCCCATCATGCCCTGCAGCCCTAATAGATATAAAGTATAGCAGCATTGAAAGCAAGCCTTGAAACTTGAAACTTGAAAGAAAGTCTGGATCGCATCGAGGCTGCAGGAGAGAAGACATCCAGACAATCAAATCAAATCAAATCAAATCAAATCAAATCGAATCAAATCAAAATGTATTATAGCCCCAAATCACCAGAAAAGCCTCAAAGGGCTGCACAAAGCAAACAAAAGCAAAGACAAAAACAAAACACAAACGTCATAGCATAAAGATTATACATTCAAATTCAATTCAAAGGTTGTATTGTCTCATGCACAAAGCTACAGTGGAGAAATAGCAATGCAAATCTTCTGACCTGAGCTCCTCCAACAATCCAGACAAATAATGTAATAATAATAATATGATCAAACATTATACAGAAGTATTGCCTTGTGATGAAAGTGATGCTCATGTGGATGGAACGAGGTGATGGAGATGAGTTGAAGAAGAAGACAGAGATGGGTTTTGAGTTAAAGGAGTCAACGGAGATAGCTTCGGATCTGAAATGGAAGACGATTCCAAAGGAGAGGTTCAAGGTTCAAGGCTTTTATTGTCATTTGTACAGCAGCGACAACATCTGAGGTCACAGGCTCCTCCAACAGAGCAACACAATACAACAGATACAATAGTTAAAGTGGACCTATCATGCTATATTTGAATAATATAGTGTAGGACCATACCTATATAAGGCATATTTATACTTTTTTTTTTTCAAAATACCAAACAGATCATGCATTTTAGCCATGCCTCATTTCGCTCTATTTGAAAAATGTTAGCTCTGTTTTTGCAAGGGCTGATTCAGTGAGAACAGCACCATCTACAGGCCTGGCATATGTACTACAGCGTCTCCAGCGCTTTCGAACGGCAATGGCCGTGGCTGTCTCCTCCTGATTGGTGGAGTTGGCCCAATAGCCGTAGCGCCACCGTCCTGACGTCAGGACAGTGTTCAAATCTGGATCAGTTTTGATCAGATCCGTTGCAGCCCCTTTTTTAGAGATTTGGGTATGGAGGAAAATAGAGAGGGTTGTGTTTTCTGACACTTGGTGAGTTCCCTGGAACACCGGGGACACATATTCATGTAGAAAAGACGTACACAAGTGCATTTTGCATGATAGGTCCCCTTTAAAATAGTGCAAGGAGAGTCCATATTCAAGTAAATGGAATATGATATATTAGATCAATATTAAGGTGTTCAGAATGAAAAGGCTCTTCCCCCTACGGATGATTTGTGAAACAATGAAAGCTGCATGTTCCTAGATAAACGTTACTACCCCATATTTACTGTCTTATATAGAAATCCTTTAGGGACCTTTGGTGGTCTTATACGACCTCGAAAAACGACACCATGCCTTTGTTTTTAGCAGACTGGACTACTGTAATAGTGTTTTCACAGGTCTCTGTAAAAACATCTATAAAACAACTCCAACTCATCCAGAACGCTGCTGCCAGTCCTCACCAAAAGAGAGTTCACCACATCAGCCCAGTTCTCAAAGACTGGCTTCCTGTCACACAAAGGACACACTTTCAAACCCTACTTTCTCCAAAGCACTGGATTGGGGCCAGATGTCAGACATGCTTCACTGTTGGAGCCAGAGCTCTCTTCTCTTCTCCAGAGTCAGAGCTACTGAGGCAGCTTTTAGCTTTTATTCAACCACAAGGAACAAACTGCCTGAAACTCTGAGTTCAACACCTTTCTTTTGAATGCAGCTATCCTGAGATCCTTTCAACCGTTCCTTATCGATGCACTTTGAGCTGCAGCCAGTATTTTATCGCTTTTATGAATTGTCTTTTTTTCGTTTTGTTTTTCATTATTATGTGTTAAAAGCACTTTGAATTGCCTCTGTGTCTTAAGATACATAAACTAACCTTGAACCTTGAACCTTGAACCTTACACCATAAACACCATATTATTTAAATGGGTTCTCCCCTAAAGATGGCGGGTCTGGAGACGGGGAAGAAGCTGTTTGCTATAAACGGAGACCTGGTGTTCCTCCGGCCGTTCTCCGAGGTGGAGATCCTCCTGCAGCGGTGCTTTCACAGCAGGGGGCCCCTCAGGGTCTTAGTGAGCACCAAGCCTCGAGAGTAAGTCACATACACACTTTCAAACGTGCATAAAAGTGATGGTTTGCATGTTTTAAAGTGTGGTTATATGAAGTTCTTCTCCACAGTCAGTGTGGTACCTACAGTGTGGAGACAGCAATGCACTGCACTGATTTGGGCATATTTAGGAGAACTAAAGCATATTTATATACGTTTTTTAGACGATTTGCTCGTTTACTTTGCCCTTTTTGATATTTGGATATTAAGTCTTTATTTATATTCTCCCTCCACAAGACATTGACTCAAACAACGCAGTATCAAATGTTAGAAAATATTGAATGATGTGCATCCCAGTGACTCAAGGTCCAAGGTGAGGTCTTCAAATGCCTTGTTTGTAAATTATCCAGAATCTTGAGGCTTAAAATGGCATTTAAAAACATTTCTGCATAAAGAAAGTGACGTAATGACCAGCTGATTGTTAGAATAGATGATAAAATGCAATGCAATGACACATTTAGATCTATTGACACATATAGATCTATTGCTAACTGTAAAAGAAAGGTTTTTTTTGCAACTATGGAGAATAACCTCAAACAACCTCATGTAAAACTATCCATTCCACCTGCATCTATGAGTAAAGGTACGATCTTAGAGATATTTTAAAGAGTCCTCCTCCTCCTCTTCCTCTCAGGACGGTGAAGATCCCGGACTCGGCCGATGGTCTGGGTTTCCAGATCCGAGGCTTCGGCCCGTCAGTGGTGCACGCCGTCGGCAGAGGTGAGAGGTCTCCACCTTTACGCTGATTCATCAGGAAAGCTCTGCACCTCTCCTCCCCTGTGTTGTGCTTCACAGCTGGAGAGCAGATGCTATATTCCTGGATGTGTGTGACTTGGCCACAAGAGTCAGATTCCACCTGCTTATGCTCTCCGTGTGGCTCAAACACCGACTCATTTTCCACATTGAGAATCATTTCCACGTGCCTGCTCACATTTTTCTGCTAGCGGCTGGATTCCTGTGTGTTTTGAAGGAGAGCGTGTGTGTGTTGGTGTTCTAGCATGTGTGTGTGTTGAGGTGTGTGTGTGTTGAGGTGTGTGTATGTGTTGAGGTGTGTGTGTGTGTTGAGGTGTGTGTGTGTGTTGTTGTTCCAGCGCAACACCACCATCAGAGCTGGAAAAAAACAGAGTGAAATCAAGAAACAATCCTTTCAAGGCGTTTCTCAGGGGATTGGATCTTGTTTTGTTATTCGCCTGCAGCTGTGTGTGTGTGTGTGTGTGTGTGTGTGTGTGTGTGTGTGTGTGTGTGTGTGTGTGTGTGTGTGTGTGTGTGTGTGTGTGTGTGTGTGTGTGTGTGTGTGTGTGTGTGTGTGTGTGTGTGTGTGTGTGTGTGTGTGTGTGTGTGTGTGTGTGTGTGTGTGTGTGTGTGTGTGTGTGTGTGTGTGTGTGTGTGTGACACAGAGCTTCTAATGATGTCGGGGGTGTCTAATATCTGGAGCTGCTAATAGCGATCAGAGGCACTGGGAGATGTTACTGGTTTTAATACCAGTCCTGCAGGGATACGGTGTTGCTTTTCTGGTCCCTGAAGGCAGCATCTCTCTGGTCCAATGGGATTTGAGAGTCTGTGAGAGGTAAACAACAACAGACACACATGAGGAGTTTCACTGCTAATTAGAAATCCACTTAGAGAGCAGCGACCTTGTGCAGTGATGCATTCAGGTGCTTCTTCAAATCCTTTCATCCGAGTTGGAAACTTGTTTATCCGATATTCATGAGCTTTAAGTCGTACAATATGGACGCTATAGAGAATATGTGTTGTGTTTTATTGCTCAGAGTGTTTAAGGTTGCTTTTACTACTTCAGTGGGGGATGTTACAGTCTGAGACTTGTTTGTGGATTATCTGACACCACATGAATGCATTATCCTGCATTAATAACAGAAGTGCAAACTAGACGTGTATCCCAGCCGTAATTCATGTCTGTTTCTTCAAAATGTAATGGACTCGTCCTCGCATCATGCTACATCCCTCCATCACGTCTCATTCAAATCAGTTCAGGAGGTTTTCTGTTCTCCTGCAGGTAAACACAAGCGCCTCTGTGCAGGTGATGAAGCTCAGATGTTGAAGCATCACACAACGATCTGCACCTTCACTTTGCTCTCAGACATCCCTTTTTGACGGGGATATTACGTCTTTATTTATATTCTCCCTCCACAAAACATTGACAAAGACAGCGTAGTATAAAATGTCTGAAAATATTGAAAGAGGTGCATCCCAGTGACTCAAAGTCCAAGCTGATGTCTTCAAATGTCTTGTTTCGTCCAAAATACATATATTTCTTTTAATATGATATAAGCACGAAATATGAGAGAATTGAGAGGCTTAAAGCTGCACTTCTTAAACACTTGTGCTTAAAGAAAAGGACTTGATGACCAGCTGAGGAGTGGATATGCTGCATATCTCCGTGTGAGGAATGCATGGAGTGTGTTTAAGGAGTTGTGAAAACAAACGGGAGGAATCTTTAGTCCGTAACGCACTTCCTCCTGCTCGCTGTAAACCTTGAAGTAAAGTCTGAATCCCTGTGAGAGGACGTCGCCTAACGGATAAACAACTTCCTCCTCTGAGCCGCCAAAACAGGAAACACACGTGTACACACAACGACGAAAAAGGAATGTTGTTGAAGACATTTTTGGGTACAGGAAGTGGAAAAATGTGATGTATATTCTAGTCCCCAGAAGCCTGTTGTTGTTAAATGTGGTTCGATCATCAGTCATTTTCCCACGATGCTGTGGATAAGAAAATATGAAGGACAGACCATCTATTTCCATTTGTTTATTTTTTGAGAAAGGGGCAGGTAACATAAGATGAGTTTCTTCTCCCTGCTCCTTTTCGGGTACGGTGTGTTTATAGAGACATGATCTGTAAGTAATTGTTATACATTAAGGTGTGCATACCATGAAGGAAACAAATACAAATTAAATTAAATAAAACACAAATCTGCTTCACGCTAGGGCTGAGCAATTTGAAATTATGCAATTTAAAAATCGCAAAGCCTGCGATTTTTAAAAATGTTTTTCTTGTGTGTCAGTCATCCACACCAATCAGAAGTGCTGTGCTCCACATGTACCAGCCATTGTTAACCAATCAGAAGTGGCCCATGATAGAAGGTGATAGACAGATTGATCCAATCACCTGCCAAGTATTTTTGAAAGTGCCTGCCCTTTCCAAATGGCTTCCAATGGAGCTCTCCTGATGGTTTGGTGAAACAAACCACCTGAGTCAGGTTAGTAATGCTCCATCACATGTTCTATTACAGGGTGAACCTGAAACTGAAGCTTGACTTTAAAGCAACCCAACGGAAGTTTCATGTAAGTTTAGTTCTTTCACTCGTAGCTCGGGCTGCGGGGGTGCTAGAGACGGGAGCGCGTTGATACGACCTTCCTACAGTAGCCGGCGATATGGCCGCATTTCACAATAAACTTCCGTTGGGTCGCTTAAAAACAAAATCGCAAATCGAATCGCAATATCTGTCAGAAAAATCGCAATTAGATTATTTCCCCAAATCGTGCAGCCCTACTTCACGCTGATGAACACGCTAACATATGTTTCTGGTGTTTGTTTCACCTGCATGGTTCTTTATTGGCGTGTTTGTCTGCTAACATATATATGTGTGTGTGTGTGTGTGTGTGTGTGTGTGTGTGTGTGTGTGTGTGTGTGTGTGTGTGTGTGTGTGTGTGTGTGTGTGTGTGTGTGTGTGTGTGTGTGTGTGTGTGTGTGTGTGTGTGTGTGTGTGTGTGTGTGGGTGTGTGGGTGTGTGTGTGTGTGTGTAGGTACAGTAGCAGCTGTTGCCGGCCTCCACCCCGGTCAGTGCATCATCAAAGTGAACGGTATCAATGTGAGTAAAGAAAGCCACGCCAGCGTCATCGCTCACGTCACCGCCTGCAGGAAGTACCGCCGACCCACACAGGTGAGAGGGAGAACACATCTGCAAATCAATTATATATAAATACCATTTGTAATTTTTAGAAACACACAGATATCAGTAACCGATACAGTTACTCCATGGGGCTTTTATTCTGAAGAAAAGGGCTTTGTCTGGACCTTCCTGTGATAGTAGGTTTATTCTGAAGAAGTCTCAATTGACCCTTCTGTTAGGGTTACTACTGAGGGATTTTGTTTTATACTGTACAGTTATTGTCCAGTATTTCCTGTAAGGATATAGTAACTATGGGGCTTTTATTTTGAAAAGCTGGCCTCCTGAGCTTACTGTAAGGACACACTAAATCCACTGGTCTTTTATTTTGAAGGGGTGAGCGCAGGGAAGTGTGTAAGTTGAGAAAGAGGGGAAACGAGGACTAGTTTATACCGTGTGTGTGTGTGTGTGTGTGTGTGTGTGTGTGTGTGTGTGTGTGTGTGTGTGTGTGTGTGTGTGTGTGTGTGTGTGTGTGTGTGTGTGTGTGTGTGTGTGTGTGTGTGTGTGTGTGTGTGTGTGTGTGTGTGTGTGTGTGTGTGTGTGTGTGAGCTCAAAGACCACAGGCACAGCAGGCAGCCTTGGCAGAAACCTGCTGTGGGCTTGGGTGTTCATGGGGAAAGGACAAACACACACACACACACACTCTGACTGCAGTGTGTGTGTAGATGGTATTGGCTGTGTCTCCTGTGTTTCCATATGTCGGTGAAGGATTTTCACCGTGTGTTCTGCCAACCCAACTGTGCCTCCATATCTGATCATCTGCTACACACACACACACACACACACACACACACACACACACACACACACAAAATCCTCAATATTTGTTTGAATATTTCCCATTTTACGTCAATTTCTCTCTTAAAATGAAAATAAGCACTGATACAAAGATGTTTTTTTTTTTGCTTTACATTTTCTGTTAAAATTCTGAAATATTTGTAATTAAACACACGTTGTAATCCCTGCAGCAAGAGTCCATAAAGTGGGTTTACAACAACAGTGAGAGCGCTCAGGAGGAGAACCAGAAACCAGACCAGAGAGCTGAGGAGAGTGGAGAGGGATTCCAGTGCAAAGTGGAAGGTGACACACACACACACACACACACACACACACACACACACACACACACACACACAGACACACACACACACACACACACACACACACACACACACACACACACACACACACACACACACACACACACACACACACACACAGACAGGTAACACCCTGAGAATCTGGGGGAAGTAATTGCTCTGGAGGCGTGTGTGGATGAAATGCAGGCATGTTCGCGGGAACACAAGTGAGACTCATCTGGAGTGTGAGAAGTCTGAAACTGAGCCGTGACTTTCCCATGAACACAGGGCCCTCCCCGGACACACACACACACACACACACACACACACACACACACACACACACACACATAATATGCAACTAGGTACTTTGTAAACATCTCTTTAGGGCTACTCTAAATACTCAGTTTCAGCTTTCATTTGCTGCTCTTCTGCTCAGTAGAGAAATATATTTTTGACTGTTAGATCATTGAATCTAAAAAGGTATAACACACACACACACACACACACACACACACACACACACACACACACACACACACACACACACACACACACACACACACACACACACACACACCTCTGATTTATGGCTCCTCACAGGAAAGTGTTCCCTTCAGGATTTATTGGCCCGTTAAGTCGTCGCGTTAGTTATCGTAATGCTGTGGAAAGTGCTCATCATGTGGAGGGTCTTCCTCTGAACTGCAGACCCCCTACGGTGCAGAGAGGAGGCAAACACACACACACACACAAACACACACACACACGCGCGCACACACACACTGCAGACCCCCTACAGTGCAGGGAAGGATGCACACACTTTGTGGTCGTTCCTCGGTTTATTACAGAACATTATCAGGTCATCATTTAGGTGTGAATTCAGGAAACATTTCATGTGATGTTCCAAGTTTAAAGTTTAAATCATACTAGTTTTCACCCCTCTGCTTATGACTTTTAAACAGATGTAAAAAGGATCATCTATTTTTGTTGGTAGGGATTCACGTGTTCTTCCTGGTGGGTTTTAAATGTCTTCATGCACTCTGAATACAAAGGGACCACAGGGGGGAAAACAGAGGCTTTTAGTCCGATTTAAAAAATGGATTAGTGTGGCACTCTGACTCCAAACCACCCTGACATCCTCTGTACTTCTGTGTGTTTCTGCATCCTTTAGAGGTGATGGATAAGTTCAACACGATAGCGATTATTGACGGGAAGAAGGATCACGTGAGTCTGACGGTGGACAACGTGCAGCTGGAGTACGGAGTGATGTACGAGTACGACAGCACGGCCGGGATAAAGTGCCACGTTCTGGAGAAGATGGTGGAGCCCAAAGGCTTCTTCAGCCTCACTGCCAAGGTACTCTGTCCAGCAACGTCTTTCATTTAGTGTCTGTGCATTTAGACCCAGATGAAAGAACGTCCGGCAGCTGATTAAAGCGCTGCAGCGGCGAGTGGGAAACCCAATATTTTAGTTATTTAAATGAAATAAACGTAAATAAAACCTGTGTTTTCTTGTGGCATAGTTACTTGTATTATTTGTATTTGATTGTATATTTAAAAAGGTCTTAAAGGTAACTACATTTGTACTTAAACATGTGGACAAACCAGACTTTTACAAGGTTTTTCAAAATGAAATCTCATTGTTATTCTTTATCTTGCTTTTCGGGTGGATTGGAAATGTATTCATAATTTATTTAATATGATTTATTGAGCATCTTCTGGTACAGGAAATCCTCCAACGTCAAATAACATTACTACAAAACAATACAAATAATAATACTTTAATTCATTTCATTAGAATAAGAAATAAATCAGATTCTCACTTATAATTTATTACTTTTTATGGCATTTTCCTCAAGTTTTAAAGCACTTTTTTTTACGTTTAAATACCACAGAAATCCTTAATGTAATCTCATTAATAACTGATTTATTAACAGTGCTTTTTCATGGCATTTTTATGCGCTTTTTAATGTTTGAATCCCACAACAATCCTTCATTTAATCTCTTTAATAAATCTGATAATTCACAACTTGTTATGGCGTTGTATATTCCACATGCACACTGTGTTGATGCACTTTCACATCCCATCAGTATTGATTTATAACACAGAACACAAAGAGGATTTCTCATCTCTCCTCTTTGTGGTGAATTAGCAGAGATTTACAGCCCTTCACATTTTAAATGAAAGCTAACGACATGCAGAGGAATACAACTCTGACTACGAGTCGTTTCCCGTTCCCTGGAAGTCATTATTATTACAAACATCTGCCCCACATGTCCTCTGAGATCTCACTGAATATGAGAGACTTCCTGTGGGGACCTTTCCTCTTTCTGCTTCCTCTGTTGATCTCCGTGGATTTATGAAAAGCACGTTTTAGATATCTGTTGCAGAGGAATTCTCCCGGTGTCTTTCATCCACCTGCAGCGTTTCCTCAGTGCATTGTGGTTGTTGAAACGCTGCTGAAATGTTTGTACATGCTTTTATTACTAGTCGCTTGGATTATTGGAATTCTCTGTTTACTCGTCACCCTAAAAAGATCCATAAAGAAATTGCAATTAGTTCAGAATGCTGCGGACAGGATTTTAACAAACTCAAAAAAGAGACCACATTTCTCCAGTGCTGGAATCACTGATCTGGTTCCCTTCAGAATCTTAAAGTGATTT
Source organism: Trematomus bernacchii (assembly GCF_902827165.1). Lineage (NCBI taxonomy): Eukaryota > Metazoa > Chordata > Actinopteri > Perciformes > Nototheniidae > Trematomus > Trematomus bernacchii. The sequence goes on from NW_022987941.1 coordinate 173,100, forward strand.
TAATGATTTTCAAAGCTTTGCATAACCTTGCCACAACATTTTTAAGACTGTCTCTCATTTGATCAACCTGTAAGACACTCAGATCCTCCAATATTTCACTTTTAGAGGTTTCTAGAGTGCATTAAAACTGGTCTTAGAACAGCAACCTCAATTGGAATCTTCAAAAGTAAATTAAAGACTTATCTTTTTCATTTGGCTTATCATTTGGGGTAATTTGAATGTTTTAGTAGTGTCACTGTTCATGTTTTAGTAGTGTCACTGTTCATGTTCTAGTAGTGTCACTGTTCATGTTCTAGTAGTGTCACTGTTCATGTTCTAGTAGTGTCACTGTTCATGTTTTAGTAGTGTCACTGTTCATGTTTTAGTAGTGTCACTGTTCATGTTCTAGTAGTGTCACTGTTCATGTTCTAGTAGTGTCACTGTTCATGTTCTAGTAGTGTCACTGTTCATGTTCTAGTAGTGTCACTGTTCATGTTTTAGTAGTGTCACTGTTCATGTTCTAGTAGTGTCACTGTGTCACTGTTCATGTTCTAGTAGTGTCACTGTTCATGTTCTAGTAGTGTCACTGTTCATGTTCTAGTAGTGTCACTGTTCATGTTCTAGTAGCGTCACTGTTCATGTTTTAGTAGTGTCACTGTTCATGTTCTAGTAGTGTCACTGTTCATGTTCTAGTAGCGTCACTGTTCATGTTCTAGTAGCGTCACTGTTCATGTTTTAGTCGTGTCACTGTTCATGTTCTAGTAGTGTCACTGTTCATGTTCTAGTAGTGTCACTGTTCATGTTCTAGTAGTGTCACTGTTCATGTTCTAGTAGTGTCACTGTTCATGTTTTAGTAGTGTCACTGTTCATGTTCTAGTAGTGTCACTGTTCATGTTCTAGTAGTGTCACTGTTCATGTTCTAGTAGTGTCACTGTTCATGTTTTAGTAGTGTCACTGTTCATGTTCTAGTAGTGTCACTGTTCATGTTCTAGTAGCGTCACTGTTCATGTTCTAGTAGTGTCACTGTTCATGTTTTAGTAGCGTCACTGTTCATGTTCTAGTAGTGTCACTGTTCATGTTTTATTGTTTTATGGTTCAGTGATTGTTTACACCTTGTTTTTGACGTTCCTCATTTGTTATTGTCATTTCTGTCATTAAGCACTTTGGGTTGCGTCAAGCATGAAAGGTGCTATATAAATCAAGTGTATTATTATTATTACAGGGTTCTTACGGTCATTAGAAACCTGGAAAAGTCATAGAAATTCAAAAAGCTAATTCCAGGCCCTGGAAAACAATATTTTCCCCAAAGTTTTGGAAAAGTCATGGAAATGTGACTAAAGTTGCATCAAATATAATTTATATTTTAGCTAATCGCCGAAATAGTAATACTATAATGATAATACATACTGTATCGTATAGTAATGAAACATAAAATGGCATTTAACTGACGAGGTGTTTTGCTGGTGAGAGATTGTAGTTGCTTTAGCGTGTAGAAGCTAGTAAGCCTATTGGATTTGTTTTAGATAGGCACAACATGTTTCATATGCAGACCTTATTTTCCTGTTCCATGTTCAAATAAACCATTTTCAGTGGTACCGCTGAGACAGAGTAATCTTTTTAGTCATGGAAAATTAGGTAAAGGTCCTGGAGAAGTCATGGAGAAGTCATGGAGAAGTCATGGAGAAGCATTGGTGAAAAAGTGTATGAACCCTGTTATTAGTATTATTATTATCCTCTCTCTCTCTTCTCAGATTCTGGAGGCGTTGGCGCGTAATGATGACACGTTGGTGCAGATGTGCGCCCGGCTGAGCTCCAGCTGTGATATTCTGCCCGAAGATCTGCAGATTCGCTTCAGCTCCATGTGTTCAGAGAGGGTGGAGCACATCGCCCGGAGGAGCACCAACTACAGGAAGGTAAAGGTTTCTGCTAGAGAGGCTCAATTAAGGCCTCTTTTAGCTAATTATAAAACATATATTAAGCTTGGAAGGACTTCTACTTATTGCAAACACGTTTAGACACCCCAATGACCAAGGGTGAAGGTTTTATACCAACAGTAGTTTGTCGAGGACTTTCTTACAGCAAAGAAAAAGAGGTCAAAACTCTTAATTTCCTGCATTTTGTTGCAACTTTATGGAGAAAATGTCTTCATTCCTGCTCAGAGAAACCCAGTGCATGCACCAGGTGACAATTCAAGGATATAAAGATATCATTGAATGTATTTTGTATTCAAATATTGATGATATCATGTATGCATGATTTACTCTGATCCCCTATAAAAATGCATGCATACATTAATTATAACCCCCTGGACTCTAATGGCTCATGTGTTTTTGTAATGAAATCTATATTTATCCCCACCATAACTTAAGATTATAAACCGTTTTCTGGCAGAGGATGCTAGTTTAAGGAAATAATATGATATAAATATGTGTTTTAGGAGCTAGTTTTTTAAATAAACCCATGACCAAGGGTATGAAGTGAACAATTTGGATGTCAAACACTTAATTTCCTGCATTTTGATGATTTTGATGCAGCAATTCATGTTATCTTTGCTAAATCAACACACGTTTACTCTGCTTTCCTACAAAGAGCTGCTGTGTTTGAATCACTGCAGAGAGGAAATATTTAGACGTCTGTCATTGAGTGTGTGAACATGTGTGATAGCTGTGTGTGATCTGGTGTGTGTTACAGCTCTGTGTGTGTGTTACAGCTGTGTGTGTGTGATCTGGTGTGTGTTACAGCAAGGTGTGTGTGTGTGTGACAGGTGTGTGTGATCTGGTGTGTGTTACAGCTGTATGTGTGTGTGTGTGTGTGTCAACTTCACATCTGTGACCATGAGCCTGGATGTGTTTCTGTGCGTGAGAGGAGCGATCTGACTGAAGGGATTAATCACACGCTTTATAAATAGCCTCAGACGGGACTTTTGTTTTGTAGGAACGTGGAGGAATTCAGCTCACACTTCCCATCCTGTTTTTACAAAGAGACTCTAGCTTTTTGTTGCCTTTAAACATTCACATTTCTCTCAAATTCTCCCTGATTTATTACAATTTCAGCACATTCGTTTGCCTTTTTCAAAATAAAAGCCCTATAGTGTTGTTGTATCCTTTAAGGAAGCCCAGTATGAAGGTTGTTTTCCAAAATAAAAGCCCCATAGAGTAACTATCCTAACAGAATGATTAAGATGAAGCCTTTTTTTCAAAATAAAAGCCCCCAGAGTAACTGTATCCCTAGTGAAAGCTTAGGATGGCTATTTTTCAAAAATAAAAGCCCCATAGAGGAAACATACCCTTGCAGGAAGATAGGAGGCATGTTTTTCAAAGTAAAAGCCCCATACGATAGTATCTGTATAAAAGTCCCATAGTGAAAATGAATCCTTATAGGAATCTCATGTAGAGGTTTGTTTTTCAAAATAAAAGCCCAATGAACTGTTGCAGGGCAGAATTATGCATTCATTTATACACATGTCTTAAAAAATGTAATTCTCACACGTGTTTCACATCTGTATTTTGGGGGGTAAATATTTGAGCTGCCACATTAAAATGTAGGAAATGTGAAGTAATGTGTGTTTATGATTATCTTCTAGCAGCTGGAATATATTCAATATATTCATATAAATTATGTTGACAGATGTTCTGTTTCACATCTTTCCAGACTTTTGAAGGCAATCTAATTTCCATTTCAGTTCCTATTCCTCACTTTGATTATTATTGATTTTAAACCCAGCTGTCAATAGTCTCATAAAATGGGCTTGTTTTCCACACAGTGCCAGTAACAGGAGAGTAAGATCTCTCCCCACATGTCTCACAAATTAGGCTTCCACTTAAACACAAAGTGTGTACGGACATCATTTTTGTTTAATTTTCACTCATTTTGGCATTCATTCGGCAGTGGAAAGTTCTTTTTCTTAACGTTTAGGAATTCTCCTGTAGCTCCGTGCAGCTAATCAAAAGCTCTGTCTTCAAACTTGTATATTTCAATATTTGACACCAGATGTAGACATGTTCTAGGGTTATGTTATCCACAAGTAAATACAACTATTACAAATGGCTTCTCCAGAGGAACCCTCTCTTTATATTAACCTAATCGACTATATCTGACTATATATATATATATATATATATACATGTATATATATATATATATATCAGTTTCATTGGGAAAATAGGATTGTTATAACATATAGGATCTTACCAAAGTCTTATTTTCTTTGACTTGTTTGTCTTAGTTTTTCACTTTAAATGATTATGCTGTAATGTCGTAGACTTCACCTGTTCTATGTGATGAGAAAGGGTACATACCAAAGCACCGAAGCAACTTTTCTTAAAGGCGTGCACACGGTTTAGAGCACGGGTGTCCAAACTTTTTTCACCGAGGGCCACATACAGAAACATATACAAAGGTCTGGGCCGCTCACTAGAGGTTTATCGCCTCGTAAGTTCTGTTTAAGTTGGAAAAATCTATCAAATGTAGGTCAATTATTCTCGATACTTGAAAATGCTTTAAGAGAAAATCAGCTCTCCAGAGGGTTTAATTGATCGTGTTAGCAGCTCATTCCTTAAAACAGAAGCTTCAGATTGCTGATAATGAGAGGAAATATGAAGGGTTGATTTCAAGGTTGTTATGTAAATAAGTTATTGGGCTTTTTTATCATCAACTAAGATTTGTTAGAACATGTTTCCAACTTTAATTGACTTAATTTATTAGAAAATTGGGCTTATTAACACATGAATACTACTGGGTAATATATTTTAACATATATTTAAGAAGACAAGCAGAAGTTAATTATACTTAAAGTGGACCTATCATGCTTTTATCAGATCCGTTGCAGACCCTTTTTTAGAGATTTGGGTATGGAGGAAAATAGAGAGGGTTGTGTTTTCTGACACTTGGTGAGTTCCCTGGAACACCGGGGACACATATTCATGTAGAAAAGACGTACAAAAGTGCATTTTGCATGATAGGTCCCCTTTAAGTCATTATACTTTTTTTATTTGCTGAGGGCCGATTCAAAATGGTCCGCTGGCTGCATTTGGCCCCGGGCCGTAGTTTGGACACCCCTGGTTTAAAGCACACATATTAAATGTTCCTCTCTTTGTCCCCCTGTTCCTCAGTTTGCTCGGGTGCTGAAGAACCGGGCCTGGCCCACCTTCAAACAGGCCAAAGCCAAGGTGTCTCCGCTCCACAGCAGCGACTTCTGCCCCACCAACTGCCACATCAACGTGATGGAGGTCTCGTACCCCAAGACCTCCGGCTGTCTGGGCAGTGCCTTCGGGGTGCAGCTGGACAGCAGGAAGAGCACTCTGGAGAGGGGGGGCCGCGCTGAGCAGGGTGAGCACGACTTCTGCCCGGCAACAGTAGTGCATGCGTTTTATTTTCTCAAAATTCTGACTTTTTCTCAAAATCTGAAAATTCTGACTTTTTCTCAAAATCTGAAAATTCTGACTTTTTTCTAAATATTCTGACTTTTTGAATTTTTCTCAATACTTAAAATTGTTAATAATCACTGGTCACAGGCTTGAGCTTCAATCTCAGGATCCATGTATTTGTGATCCTCTCCAGAATGGAAGTAGTCATCACATACAGAGCATCAACTAGTTCCTGAACAGTGTCCTTCACATGCTGATATCCAAGAGAGGGAGTTACACAGTCACAAGATGGAGGAATATGCGTGGAAGTGCATGCTCTTGAATCCCTGATGTTCACAGGTGTTTCCCCCCCAGGTAAGATGACCCCCCAGGTGAAGGTGCAGCACTCCATCCTCAGCATGGCGGCTCCTTCGGGTCACAGTTTGGGACGAACGGAGGGTCACGGCCTGCGTTTCCTGCTGAGAGAAGAAGACCTGCTGACGCTGGACAACTACCAGAAGCTTCTGAACAAGCTCTCTGCGGGGGTGAAGGAGATGGAGACGCACGGAGGACATATTCATGAGTGAGTGAGGATATCTGAGGATCAAAACACAGTGTGTCACTTCATTCTGTGTCTCAAAGTCCAAGGAGCAGTCTTTACATTCGCTGTAAGGTAGTAGCATTTAAAAACAGTCATTAAAAAGAAAAGATAATACAAGAAACATTAAAAGAAAAAATACATGAATAAAAAATACATGAATAAAAAGTACATGAATAAAAAGTACATGAATAAAAAGTACATGAATAAAAAGTACATGAATAAAAAATACATGAATAAAAAGTGACAGTGCAGTTTAAGATGTGAATAGTTCAATTAAAAGCAGCGGCAAAAAGATAAGTCTTCAGCCTGGATTTAAAAGTAGTCAGAGTTGCAGCGGACCTGCAGGTTTCTGGGAGTTTGTTCCAGATATTTGGAGCATAATAACTGAACTTTGAAAGTATTTTGAAATCTATTATTTGACACACAGGAAGCCAGTGTAAGGACTTCAGAACAGGAGTGATGTGATCCACTTTCTTAGTGTCATTGAGGACTCGAGCAGCAGCGTTCTGAATCAGCTGCAGCTTTCTAATAGATATGATGAAGATGTGATGAAGATGTGATGAAGATGTTGATGGTTTAATGTGTAAAGTGGGTTAAATACAGATTAAGAGATTTCTGCTGATAAGCGTCCCCCTTTTTCACCCAGAGGCCCCAAACTGTGCTCCTTTCCTTTGATTAAGCGTCGGCCAATCAGAGAGCCTGCACAGCTTCAGTAATGAGGGCAGCGTGTGAATGGAGAGGAACGAAGAGAGTTTAAAATCATAAAAACAATCAGACGTGAAGTTCAGAAACTCAGCGGAAAAGAGGTGTTGGTTCAACAGAGAAGGGTCCTTAGAAGGGTCCTTAAAGGGGACACTTTATTCCCCTTTATGGTTGTATTTTGGGTTTCTACTATCATTTCTACAAGCTCTAAGGCTGGGAAAACACCTCTCACTCTGTCTACCTGTGTTCCCCTCTGTCTGAAACGTACATATTATCGCTTGTTTAAAATGAAAAACACCCCATTTTTGCTCTTAAAAATGTGCAAGCTTTCCACGAAAACTGTCTATTTCTGCTGTGTCTATATCTTCACACACTCACACACCTCCCCCCCTGACTTTAAGGCTTTTTAAATTGTTTTATTTGAAGGGAATTAGAGAAAATACCAGTTTTCTTTGAAGAATTTGAGTTGAATAATTGATATACAAATAACCATACTGCCTTTGAAGCTGGTGTTACGAAAGTGGAAAATGTGAGCGGACACACATTACATCGAGGCAGAAATTGTGTGTGTGTGTGTGTGTGTGTGTGTGTGTGTGTGTGTGTGTGTGTGTGTGTGTGTGTGTGTGTGTGTGTGTGTGTGTGTGTGTGTGTGTGTGTGTGTGTGTGTGTGTGTGTGTGTGTGTGTGTGTGTGTGTGTGTGTGTGTGTGTGTGTGTGTGTGTGTGTGTGTGTGTTTTGGGGGGGGTTAGATAACAAGAAACTCCAACGTTTGCATTTATTGGAAATCGGCTTTAAATACCAACATGTGTTTCTGCAACTGTGAAAATATCCAGTCCTCTTCCTGCCGACACAGAGCCGTGTTGACCCAGCTGCACGTTTAACATATTAATATCCACACACACACACACACACACACACACACACACACACACACACGGTGAGGAGCTTCCTGCAGCATCAGCCGATCAAAGACTGTCTCAGATGTCCAAGTTTTTATTCTCCCTTTAGTTTTTGACATGACAACCCAAACAAAATAAACAATGCAATACAGCTATAGATACAAATACAGAAATAATATAAAATATAAATTGTATAAATATAAATTACACATTCTCATTTGACCATTTGTCAGTTCCTCTCAATCAGTCAGTATTCCTTGTCGCTGGTTTCAATCTTAAACATTGACCATTTCTCCCATTTCTCTTCATATTGTGTTTCTTGCAGTCTCAAGTCGATATGTCAGTTTTTCTTGCCAGCTATCAAAAGTCTTATCTTATATCTCTCTATGTAGTGAACATGCCCAGATAGAGCACCATGTAGTCCATATAGGAACCTCGTATCTCTGTATCTTTTGCAAAACCTTGTGTACCGATTCCCAAAACGTAAGTATGTATGTCCGATTTGTTTTAAAGTAATCTCCCCCTCTCCCTCTCTCTTTCTTCAGCCTCTTAGCCTCCATCTCTCACCCCCCCTCCTCGGAGACAAGGACCCCCGAGAGCTTCATTTCTGTAGAGAACGAGGGCGAGAAGGGCGAAAAGAACGGGAAGAAAGTGTGTTTTAACGTGGCGGGCGACGAGCAGGAGGACTCTGGACACGACACCATCAGCAACAGAGACTCCTACAGGTAGAAGAGTTACTTTAAGTTCATTTCAAACAAGAATAAAGTGTGTTTCTCTGTGTCCTCAGTGACTGTAACAGCAACAGAGACTCCTACAGGTGGACACATACGGAAAAGTGACTTTAAGTTCATTTCAAACAAGAATAAAATGTGTTTTCTGACGCTCTTTCTGTGTGTTTTCAGTGACTGTAACAGCAACAGGAACTCCATCGCCTCGTTCACCAGCATCTGCAGCAGCCACTGCAGCTCCTACGTTCACAGTGACGACATGGACTCAGGTACACACACACACGCACACACACACTCACTCACTCACTCACTCACTCACTCACTCACTCACTCACTCACTCACTCACTCACTCACTCACTCACTCACTCACTCACTCACTCACTCACTCACTCACTCACTCAGTCCAGTCCAGTTATTTATCAGAAACATTGCCATAGCTCATGCTGGGTTTAAAACACGAGCTAATGGGATTATTACATAGTGCAAGTTCGACCACGGGATCATTTTGTATTGCTTCCCACCAGGAGAATGACATGTCTTCAGTACAAGCCATATTCAGTTCCAATAAATAACCAAAAAAGATCCCAAAATAACTCCCTATCATGATGGCTATTTGTAAAAAAGCTCTCAGACTCTTTGGTAACTTTTCCGGACGTTTCTGATTCAGTAACTTCAGTTGAACTTGACCCTAAATGGCTTCAGTTTAATTTACATCGCCCACTGGGAATTCTCTTTTTGGGAATAAGAGGAAGCTGTAATAACTGCAGCTTCTATACCCTGTACTTACATCTTAATAAAGCAGGTTTATCAGATATAGTGGAGGAATGTCCTGAGAGGAGAATATATCGCTCTCCCTCTGAGACGATTAAACATTGATTCAATTTAGATCTTCCTCCCTCCCCTGGTGCCAATTAGCGTCTGTTGGTGTCTCTGCATTACAGAGAAGAGAGGTGAAACCACATCTGACACCTTCATCGATTCCCTGCATGGCCTCCATATGGCAGCAATCTATAAAATCAAGATGGTGCACATCTGAGCGTCATAATCAACAAACCCAATCACACACACCGAGGCAAAGTACTCCCAAAAGTGACGAGTCATGATTACAATCCACCTGGCAGGATGACACCTTGAAGTGGAATCTGATTGGATGTGACATCTCAGCTGGATTTATCATTAACAACACAGCTGTGCATCCTGACACACACACACACACACACACACACACACACACACACACACACACACACACACACACACACACACACACACACTGCAGCTGTATTTCAGATATACTCTTTTTCTTTATGCTAAAAGCTGAGAACATTTTTGAGAAAGACGGTAAACAGACCCTCAGTGTGTGTGTGTGTGTGTGTGTGTGTGTGTGTGTGTGTGTGTGTGTGTGTGTGTGTGTGTGTGTGTGTGTGTGTGTGTGTGTGTGTGTGTGTGTGTGTGTGTGTGTGTGTGTGTGTGTGTGTGTGTGTGTGTGTGTGTGTGTGTGTGTGTCCTGCAGGAGATGAGCTGCCCTGCAGTGTGTGGCTGTCTCATGATAAGCAGAAGAAGCTGCACAGTTTTCTGGAACATCTGTTCAGCCAGGTGAGACACACACACACACACACACACACACACACACACACACATCTGTACACATCAGGTGAATGTGAGGTATTAGAGAAAACCCTAAAAACATGTATTAAATCCAGTTTGCAGCTAAAATGTGTACATTTTAATATTTTAATGGAAAAAAGGAATGCATTTACAATTTGTGTTTTTGTTAAAGTGAAAGTCAATTATTGTTATAATTGTTACCCATATGGAAGTGAAGCAGGTAGAAAAGGAGCAGATCTCCAGATTCGAGAGGCTTGAAACGCTTTCTCTGACATTCTAGCATGAAAGAATGAACTCTAGTAATCAAAGTTTTAGGAGATGGTTTCCTGCTGATTATTTGACTAATAGTTGCAGCCGTACACGCAGCAGGAATTGTGTCTGGTTCTTTTTTGACTCGTGCACAATACGTTTAAATTGTGCTATTTTTAAACTGACCCCTGACCTTTCTGAGACTTCAGAGCAAAGGTCAACCATATCTGATTTAATGTGTTTTATGAGGATGTTTCCATCTGCTGTCTCTGCACTTCCAGCTGCTTCCTGCCGTTCCTCTTATCGCTGTTCCCCCCTCTCTGTACTCACTATCAGCTGTTCCCCCCCTCTCTGTACTCACTATCAGCTGTTTCCCCTCTGTGTACTCACTATCAGCTGTTCCCCCCTCTGTGTACTCACTATCAGCTGTTTCCCCTCTGTGTACTCACTATCAGCTGTTTCTCCCTCTGTGTACTCACTATCAGCTGTTCCCCCCCTCTGTGTACTCACTATCAGCTGTTACCCCCTCTGTGTACTCACTATCAGCTGTTCCCCCCTCTGTGTACTCACTATCAGCTGTTTCTCCCTCTGTGTACTCACTATCAGCTGTTCCCCCCTCTGTGTACTCACTATCAGCTGTTTCTCCCTCTGTGTACTCACTATCAGCTGTTTCCCCCTCTGTGTACTCACTATCAGCTGTTTCCCCTCTGTATACTCACTATCAGCTGTTTCCCCTCTGTATACTCACTATCAGCTGTTTCCCCTCTGTATACTCACTATCAGCTGTTTCCCCTCTGTATACTCACTATCAGCTGTTTCCCCTCTGTATACTCACTATCAGCTGTTTCCCCTCTGTGTACTCACTATCAGCTGTTTCCCCTCTGTGTACTCACTATCAGCTGTTTCCCCTCTGTGTACTCACTATCAGCTGTTTCCCCTCTGTGTACTCACTATCAGCTGTTTCCCCCCTCTGTGTACTCACTATCAGCTGTTTCCCCCTCTGTGTACTCACTATCAGCTGTTTCCCCTCTGTGTACTCACTATCAGCTGTTTCCCCTCTGTGTACTCACTATCAGCTGTTTCCCCTCTGTGTACTCACTATCAGCTGTTTCCCCTCTGTGTACTCACTATCAGCTGTTTCCCCTCTGTGTACTCACTATCAGCTGTTTCCCCCTCTGTGTACTCACTATCAGCTGTTCCCCCCTCTGTGTACTCACTATCAGCTGTTTCCCCCTCTGTGTACTCACTATCAGCTGTTTCCCCCTCTGTATACTCACTATCAGCTGTTCCCCCTCTGTGTACTCACTATCAGCTGTTTCCCCCTCTGTGTACTCACTATCAGCTGTTTCCCCCTCTGTGTACTCACTATCAGCTGTTTCCCCTCTGTGTACTCACTATCAGCTGTTTCCCCTCTGTGTACTCACTATCAGCTGTTTCCCCTCTGTGTACTCACTATCAGCTGTTTCCCCTCTGTGTACTCACTATCAGCTGTTCCCCCTCTGTACTCACTATCAGCTGTTTCCCCCCTGTGTACTCACTATCAGCTGTTTCCCCCTCTGTGTACTCACTATCAGCTGTTTCCCCCTCTGTGTACTCACTATCAGCTGTTTCCCCTCTGTGTACTCACTATCAGCTGTTTCCCCTCTGTGTACTCACTATCAGCTATTTCCCCTCTGTGTACTCACTATCAGCTGTTTCCCCCTCTGTGTACTCACTATCAGCTGTTTCCCCCTCTGTGTACTCACTATCAGCTGTTCCCCCCTCTGTGTACTCACTATCAGCTGTTCCCCCCTCTGTGTACTCACTATCAGCTGTTTCTCCCTCTGTGTACTCACTATCAGCTGTTCCCCCCTCTGTGTACTCACTATCAGCTGTTTCTCCCTCTGTGTACTCACTATCAGCTGTTTCTCCCTCTGTGTACTCACTATCAGCTGTTCCCCCTCTGTGTACTCACTATCAGCTGTTTCCCCTCTGTATACTCACTATCAGCTGTTTCCCCCTCTGTGTACTCACTATCAGCTGTTTCCCCTCTGTGTACTCACTATCAGCTGTTCCCCCTCTGTGTACTCACTATCAGCTGTTTCCCCTCTGTGTACTCACTATCAGCTGTTTCCCCTCTGTGTACTCACTATCAGCTGTTTCCCCTCTGTGTACTCACTATCAGCTGTTCCCCCTCTGTGTACTCACTATCAGCTGTTTCCCCCTCTGTGTACTCACTATCAGCTGTTCGTGTTTTTGCAGCAGCTTCTGCTTCCCTTGTTTTTTCTTTGCTCTAATTTTGGAAGTGTACTCTCAGTTGTAGTCCCTTTATGCTACACAAGGACAACAAACAAACAAACAAACAAACAGGGCATTCCTGCGTGGCATTTCTTGATGTAGCATTGCTCTTCGTTATATTGTCTGACTCACGATGTACACTAAATAGACGCTGCTGAATGATCTTTGTGATTCCATGCGTTCCTCCTGGTGCCTACATTTCCCACAATGCATCACACATGACACCTCACCCAATGAAACCTCTATAAACTGTGATTCTGATGGTGTGTGTGCAGGTGGAGTCGATCTGCAGCCTGCTGAGAGGATCTGTGGTCGCCCGAGCCTTCGAGCAAACAAAGTGCTTCACACCGGGGCGAGGACTGCAAGGTGAGACACCGGGACCGTGGATCAATAGGGGGTCTGAACGCATGGGACTGTGGATCAATAAGGGGTCTGAACGCATTCATCTTTCAGGAGTGCTATGCCATGGAAGAAGGGGTTTTATGGATCATTTCTGTCTGACATTGTAGTTCCTTTAAAGGGGACCTATCATGCAAAATGCACTTTTGTACGTCTTGTCTACATGAATATGTGTCCCCGGTGTTCCAGGGAACTCACCAAGTGTCAGAAAACACAACCCTCTCTATTTTCCTCCATACCCAAATCTCTAAAAAAGGGGCTGCAACGGATCTGATAAAAACTGATCCAGATTTGAACACTGTCCTGACGTCAGGACGGTGGCGCTACGGCTATTGGGCCAACTCCACCAATCAGGAGGAGACAGCCACGGCCATTGCCGTTCGAAAGCGCTGGAGACGCTGTAGTACATATGCCAGGCCTGTAAGTGGTGCTGTTCTCACTGAATCAGCCCTTGCTAAAACAGGGATAAAAAATGTCAAATTGAGCAAAATGAGGCATGGCTAAAATGCATGATCTGTTTGGTATTTTGAAAAAAGAAAAAGTATAAATATGCCTTATATAGGTATGGTCCTACACTATATTATTATAATATAGCATGATAGGTCCACTTTAAGGATAAGTACAACAGAAAGCAACGTTTAGGTGGCAGAGAACGTGCTCAGTGCAGTGTCTCTGCTAGATAACAACAACATGGATGAGTGCAAGTCACTCAAAGCCAGCAGCGGGCAGACCGGGTCAGTAGGGTTTCTTGCTTTGCAGCTTTCTTGCTCGAACATTTCTATCTTTGTACAGCATGCTCAGTGCAGCCTTGACGCTGACTGGTGAGGGAATGCTTACGTGCAAATTCAATAAAAATAGGTTATGACAAAGATCTTGCAGCATGGATAAAAACTGCTCCCAGGTAACGTAAAATAAGCTATCCCAACTTCAAAACGGTCTTAAATTTCAATCAGAGCGGCGTTAAAAAGACTGAAGCTGTACGTCCTTTCCCGTCTTTCTTCTGAGTCGTCCTGTTTTACTTTCCTCCCAGAATAATCTCTCTCCGCTGCAGAAGAGTGTGTTTCTTTAGCTTCCTGGGCCTCACTGCACGGTGTGTGTGTGTGTGTGTGAGGGAGGAAAGATAAGTGTGTGTGTGTGTGTGTGTGTGTGTGTGTGTGTGTGTGTGTGTGTGTGTGTGTGTGTGTGTGTGTGTGTGTGTGTGTGTGTGTGTGTGTGTGTGTGTGTGTGTGTGTGTGTGTGTGTGTGTGTGTGTGTGTGTGTGTGTGTGTGTGTGTGTGTGTGTGTGTGTGTGCACAGATGTTAGGATGTGCTAAATGTGGATTCCAGCTCCTAAAAAAAACACATTTCTCCTCCCTTTTTGTTTCCCTTAGTCTTTTTAAAGCCGGTGTTGAGTCATGGTCTCTTCTTCACCTCATCGTAGTGGAAAAAGTGACTTGTTTGTTTTCTGATCTTTTAGTTTATTCACTTCCTCAGTCTGTTCACCTTCCTGTAACATCTCCTTCACCTTCCTGTCGTCTCCAGACAGGAAGGTGAAGGAGATGTTACTGGAAGAGGCTCAGTGTGTCCAGCTCAGTGTCTGCTAACATGAAGCAAAGTGGCTCCAAAGCAGCAGCTGGCTTTCTTCTGGTGGTTCCCAGCTCAAGCTTGTTTATATAACCAGAACAGCCTTTCATCATCTGGTACAGGAAACACATCTTATGTTCTGCTCTTGAATGTGACGTAAAGTGTGAAGAGCACTGAAAGCAGATTATCAAAGACGCAGTTATTCTGCTCCAAACAGCTCGACCCAGTCGCACTCATCTTCAAGAGATGCTTCAACTGGAAATAGGTCTGCTAGAGTGTGTGTGTGTGTGTGTGTGTGTGTGTGTGTGTGTGTGTGTGTGTGTGTGTGTGTGTGTGTGTGTGTGTGTGTGTGTGTGTGTGTGTGTGTGTGTGTGTGTGTGTGTGTGTGTGTGTGTGTGTGTGTGTGTGTGTGTGTGTGTGTGTGTGTGTGTGTGTGTGTGTGTGTGTGTAATTGCCCTCAGGAGGGATGTGCAGGCCTTGATCAGAGTTGATCCATCTCCACTCCAGTAATGTGTTGATAACAGAGCAAATAGGATTATCTAACGAGAGGAGCGTTCCTGCATCTGATCACACACACGTACACACACACACACACACACACACACACACACACACACACACACACAACCCTTGAAGCCTCCTCAGTCTTGTCAGATCTTTTTTTCTCTCCTCTCCAAAGTAAACTTTATTAGCCTTTCTGTTGAGTTTACATCAAACTGACAGATTTGACTCTGAAACATCAGCCTCTGTATCCTGATGTCTGAACTATAATTGCTCAGAGAGATGGAGAGGAAACATAGTTCAACTGTCAGAAGAAAGATGGAGGAAGATGCTTTGAAAGGGAGTGAAACAAGACGAGTTGAATCAGTTATTACCTATTCCTTTCGTGTGTATTGGTCCTATTTTTGCACGAATAATCTTTGCTAATATACGTAATAATGTATTTTGCAACTTATTTTTCTCCGATTGTTTTTTGACAAATGCACGAGATGGATTAGAGGCAGTTTGACGTATAAATCCTGATGCTACTCTATTTGTGTGTGTGTGTGTGTGTGTTGTGTGTGTGTGTGTTGTGTTGTGTGTGTGTGTTGTGTTGTGTGTGTGTGTGTGTGTGTGTGTGTGTTTAGAGTTTCAGCAGGAGTTGGATCCTAAAGTGAACTGCACAAAGAAGCTCCGCCTCCACGTGAAGCAAGATCCCTGGAACCTGCCAGGCAGCGTGCACACACTCACACACACCATCGCTAAATATGTAGAAGGTAAGCCAATCACAACAGAGCTGGCCAGCTGACCAATCAAAGCATACAAGTAGAGACACTACATACTGATATACACCTGAAGATTAGCAGGAGAGGACTCTTTAAAGTAGAGACACTACATACTGATATACACCTGAACATCAGCAGGAGAGGACTCTTTAAAGTAGAGACACTACATACTGATATACACCTGATCATCAGCAGGAGAGGACTCTTTAAAGTAGAGACACTACAAACTGATATGCACCTGAACTTGAGTAGAATATGTCCTATATAAAATAATAATATCAGTTTCTCAGATCTGTTTCAGTGAAGCCTCCTGTCTCATATGCTCATGTGTTCCCTGGCTTCTCTCGCACATTAAATCTCTTAATGAAACCTTAAACCCTGCAAATCCTCCACCTCTATTAGACAGTGTACAGTTCACGAGGATGGGAGAATAGGATATACAGATAAAACAACCCTTAAACACACACACACACACATTGTGTCCTGAGGTCATATATTTCAGTATGTATAGCCAGGCCTGGGGAGGTATTGTACGTTAAATCGACCAACTCTCCAGTGAGCCTGGTCGTATGTATGGGATGTAATAATGTTGCCGAGTGCTGTAACTGCTCGCTTTAAAACGTTCAATCTAATAGCGTCGGGGGAGGAATAAAGTGCAGCCGCAGAGATCGAAGTCACACAATAAAAGTGATGGAGAAAAAGCAGGAGTGTGTGTGTGTGTGTTATCATGCAGATTCACACACAGATTGGTCACATGACACTCCTGGGAAAGACAAACGGTCACTAAGAGAGTCCAGATAATAAGAGTTATATTAATGTGTGCAGCTCTCCTATATGAACACATGTGGATTGTTATCTGTGCCTCTGGGGGCTCTTCTGAGGCTGTCTCTCATCACATGTGAAGATCAACAGCTGATGAGTTCATGGATCATCGTGAGGAGATGATCTCTCACTGTTTGTGTTATTTGCTTCTTGCAGAGGTGAAGACACGGCTGCTCCTGGTTCTCCTGCAGTACACAGGTTGGTCTTATTCATGCTATTGTGCAAAAGAAAAGGACATAAAAACATACCCTTTATATACTTGTGTTCCAATGTTAAGGGTAGAAAGAAACACCTTAAAAGTGACAATCAGAAAGAGAGATTTATAAACCAAAGAAAATATGGTCAAAATGTATTTTAGCAGCAAATTTTGAATTTTTTTCTTACTGAAAAATATGAAAAGTGACCCTCATCAATAATGAAACTCCCTTATTTATACAAAACGTGTGTATTGCTCATATTCTGCT
>NW_022987941.1:192500-205000 GCF_902827165.1 Trematomus bernacchii
ATCTCGTCACACAGTCAGAAAACATGTCTTGTTTTTGCTCAGATTTCGAAGTGTAACCTCAGTTGTAGTCCCTTTATGCTACTGTACACAAGGACAACAAACAAACAAACAAACAAACAAACAAACAAACAAACAAACAAACAGGAGGGCATTCCTGTAGTGCATCTCTTGATTTAGTTTCTTAGCAGACTCACGACGGACACTAAATAGACGCTGCAGGACCAAAGGGAATCATCTATTGCTTTTCAATGCGTTCTTCCTGGTGCCTACATTTCCCACAATGCATCAAACATGTCACCTGACTCTACGACCCCTATATAAAGGGTTATTGTTATTGTTTCTGTGCAGACGGACGAGCAGGCGATGCTGGAGGACTGCCAGGTGGCTCTGATGGATTTGGAGAAGGTCACTTTCTACTTCCTGCAGTTTGAGGGCGAGCCGCTGGTGGCCAGTACGTCACCTTCAGAGTCACCTGACTCACACTGAGCAGACCACTGCACTGCTACTGTGGCTTAAACATCCTCTCATACTCTCCTTTCCTTGTCTCCTCATCTCCTCTTCTCTCTCCTCTTGTCTCATCTTCCCCTTTATTCTCCTCATCTCCTCTGTCCTCCTCTCCTCCTTCCCTTGTCTCCTCTCCTCCTCTCCTCCTCCCTTCCTGTAGACATGCCCATGTCCTTCCAGGTTGAAGGATCTCGTCAGGCGTTGAAAGTTTGTTTCCACCTGGAGAGTTTCTACTTCCTGCAGCTTCCCCCCCGCCTGAGGAGTGGAGGAGGAGTGAAGATCTGCCCCGTGCTCTTCACTCAGGGTAAAGACACTTCTCATACAGCACATGCAGCTCAACGTGCTTTACAAAATGACACAAGTAAAAAACACACAATAAGGAATTCCCCTCAGATTATTTGTTAAGAACTTTAAAAGGTCCGTGCAGCAAAATATAACATGTGATCAGGTTGAGGGACACCAGGAGGTCAAAGGTATGATAATACAAATCAAGTAAAGAATGGTTTCTCTCTCAGATGAGACACAAGACGACTGGGTCGATGCAACAATATCAAATATAACAGAAATACAAATAAAAAGATAATACTATTACAAATGCCATCATTCTAATAAAGGTTAAGGTAATTAAGAAGTAAAATAAAAAATAATTTAAGTTAAAGGGGACCTATCATGCAAAATGCACTTTTTGATGTCGTTTATACATAAATATGTATAAACGCACCGATATGACGTAATATCTGAAATGTGGACCCGCGGCCCTATCAGAAACGTTGCTATCAGAAACATTGCTATCAGAAACAATGTCCGACTGTTTTGGATGTAATATGGTCGGTGTTTACATTAGCATGGCTAACACTCAGAGCTAACCTGTACTGGAGAGCATGTGTGTGAAGAAGCAGGAAATAAAAAGGAACTCACCTTGTGGTATAACCGGCAAGAGAGAAAGCCTTTGAGCTCCATACTGTTTCAGAGAGAATCCTTGATAATCCATGATATGGCGTTTCATCACGGCAGCATTTAGTTTAGACGGTAGCTGCCGGGTCCCGCATGAGCTCAGACCCCTCCTTTTTAAAGCTTTATACCCCAAATCAGCACTTTAGAAACAGGAAGTGAAACAGAGGGATATGAGGCATGGCTAGAATGATCTGTTTGGTATTTGGAGCAAAACACTTCATAGACATGTTTTTAATATATTCTTATATATCTGAGACCTATGCTATTGCCTGAAGATAGCATGATAGGTGACCTTTAAGATAATTACATAAGAAGTACTTTCTTGATCCCAATGTGTGAAATGTTTGCGTTTGCAGCAGCTTAAAAAGACGAGGCGTTGAACATTAGAGAAATTAAAAGACTGGAAATAAACAATCCAAAATATCAACATCTCAAATAGAATAAATATTAGATTGAATATAAATGTTAAATGTACAGTATATATACATTGAAGTAATAATGATATAATCTATTTATAATTGTAAATGTTTATTGTGTGTAGGCATACATTTAGATGTAAATATATATATATGTTAATAATGTAGTTTTTGGGAGAAGGGGTGTGATTAAATAAGTGTAACTTCTTCCCACCCCTTCTCAGATGTGTAATTAGATCATTTGTTTATATATCATTTAGAGTCAGTCATATGTTTGTTTATCAATCTGACACTGCTTCAGTTTGTACAGCATCATCATTCTCTTGGTTCAGTATTCTTATTATTTCTTTGTATTATTGTTTTACACATTCAAATCAATTCAAATCAAATCAAATCAAATCAAATCAAATCAAATCAAATCAAATCAAATCAAATCAAATCAATTCAATTCAATTCAAATCAAATCAAATCAAATCCAGTGGGAGTTTAAGTCCAGTTATCCAAGAGAGGATTATATATCAGCAGTGATTGTATCTTATTGATCTTGTGTTTCAGCTCTGGAGAGCATGGAGGGTTATTACTACAGAGACAACGTGTCTGTGGAGGAGTATCAGGCGCAGATCAACTCCTCGTCTCTGGAGAAGGTCAAGCAGTACTACAAGAGACTGAGGTACACACACACATCACTACATCATTATCACTTTAGAACCAATCAGCCACTAACGAGCGTTACTGACGACATGCAATCACTGAGGACTCTGCAGGTCTGACATCGAAACAGGGACTCTCAAAAGGACTCAGAAATAGCACATCTTAGTCGATGCTATATTTGCTTTTAGAGGTTAGTTTCAGGCGTGCTTTTCTTTAGATTCAATATCAATCTGGAGGACCTTCCATCTACTCACAATTATGTTTGCCCTTCAAATTATGAAATGAAAATCTGATTTTATCCTAAAGAACTTCAACTGAAAGACAGAAAAATATATAAAAAAGTAAGATGTATATTTACATGCATCTGTGTGACACAATCTGAGTCGTGCTGCAGCTCAGTTCCAATTAACTACAGATGCTTTAATACCAGGATTAAAACATATTTACTGATACCTTCGTAGATAATAGTCCCACTCTTTGGAGAGCGTTCAAGCAGTACTACAAGAGACTGAGGTGCATACACATATCACTCATTATCATCACTTTAGAACCGTCCAATTAGACACTAACGAGCGTTACTGACGACATGCAATCACTGAGGACTCTGCAGGTCTGACATCGAAACAGGAACTCTCAAAAGGACTCAGAAATAACACAACTTGCATTGCTATATTTGCTTAGTTAGCAGTTCTTTTGAGGGTTGTTTGCATCTTCTTTAGATGTCATGTAATCATGGACGACCTTCCCTTTACTCGAAGTCTATGAATCTGAGTTTAGTTGCAGCTCAGTTCCAATTAACTACAGATGCTTTAATACCAGGAGCATATTTACTGATACCTTCGTAGATCCTACTCTTTGGAGGGCGTCCTCTCTCGACACCTTCCTCTAAACATCTGCTGCAGATGTGGGTAATTAAACAGAGCTTCAAACGTTATCGTGTCATTCCAACACAGTCTCACGGCATTTCGTGTTATAGTCACGAAATTAATCTATTGATTCGTGTTCACCAACACGATTTCGCCATTTTTTTCGTGTCACACAGAACGATTTTAAAAGCAACGTAATAATAACAAATTAGAAGGAAAAACACATTTAAAAAAATACAGATTTCAGTATTCTGACACAGAACGATTTTAGAAGCAATGTATTTCTATTGGTAGTATGTTTCGTGCCTGCACCAAATAATAACAAATTAGAAGGAAAAAAAGATGACATAAAATACAGATGTCAGTATTCTGAGGCTCTGAGACATTTCTTTTCCTCACTGACGGCAACAAAACTCAGACATTATACAATTTAAAATAAAAGGGATAGGGTTAGGCTTAGGGTAAGATATTGAGTAAGAACATGTTTTTATGAACCACACAGCTTCTGGTCTTCCAAGACCCGACCGGACAAAAAGACGTGTTGCAGGCACGAAACATACTACCAATAGAAATACATTGCTTTTAAAATCGTTCTGTGTGACACGAAAAAAAGGTGAAAATCGTGTTGGTGAACACGAATCAATAGATTAAGTTAATTTCGTGACTAATAACACAAAATGCCGTGAGACTGGGTTGGTCAATCAGGGACAACCTTCTTCTTCTTCTTCTTCTGAAAGCTTTAAATCAGATCCTGCACAACAAACACTAAAGCACCCTGGGACCCTTTCCACGAGGGGTTTTCATTCAGTCGTAGCGTTGTGCTCGATGAGTGAGAGGAATTTGAAGCATGAATTTAGAGAGTGGGATTTCCCAAAGTGTGTTCGTGGATATCAAATGTCCTGTGTGCGTCAGGCTCTCTGTCTCTTCAGGACTGCAGGGTCTTCTGGGACTCCTCAGCTCTTGTGGTGCATCGTATTTTATTCATTTGCCTCTGTGTTTGCAGACTGCAGTTTTATCAGTATGCAAAGAGTCACTATTCTAATTTCAATACCTCAGCAACACATGTGCACGTGCACGTTCTGCAGCACCTTTCAACAGCACAGGGTCTTTGAGTGGTGTAATCACGCTGAAGTGTGTTTCTGCAGCAGCGGGGGAACTGTCAGTCTTCACCTGAGCACAGATTTGGTTCTGAAGTCGCACACGGCAGAAGAAGCTGACAGGAGAGAACTGGAGTTACTGAGGGGGAGATGTGTGATAGCAGCACGCTCCAAACCCCCCCCCAAAACCCAACTGGATTCAATACAGAAGTTACTGAGGGGGAGATGTGTGATAGCAGCACGCTCCAAACCCCCCCCCCCCTAAACCCAACTGGATTCAATACAGACCCACTTGTTAGCGGCCGAAACAGACAGATAACTTCAGTCCAAATTCAAGACACCGTCCTGTCTCCTGCTGTTTGTAGTGGATAAGAGAATTAGATAAGAAGCACTTATTCGTCCCCAATGTAGGACATGTTTGCGTTGCAGCAGCTTAAAAAGACTGTAAACGTCTCAGAATAGAAATAAAATAGCAGGATATTAAATGAACATTAGTTGTGTAAGGAATGGATTCTTAACTATTACATTGAATATAAATGTTAAATCTACTCTTTTATATTGAAACCAGTGCATTCACTCAGTCTCTACACGATTAGATATCTTTTTCTGATAAACATATCATTGTGTGAATTATTCTGCTGCTTTCAGACTCTTAAATGAGGACGTAAATAATGATTGGTTTTGAAGTGAAAAAAACCAGACATTTAAATCAGCTTGGAGTTTTTCCAATATTAGCTAAATGTCTAAAGATCAAACTAGTATTTGTTCAATCTAGGAATCATTTTGCCAGATATTTCCATATGCACAACACAAGTACTTTGTATTTTCCTAATTTCGGGTATACGCCTGAAAAAGGACAGACGGACGAGAGAGATATTGATATTGATTTATAATCAGTGGCATTTCTACAGAGCTCTGAGTCTCTGTTTCATAAAGAGAATTATTTAGAAGAAGTTTGAGTGGAGTAGAGTTTCTTTACAAAGAGAGGCAACGTTGAGGCAACAAATAACAGCAGCCACACACGAGCTTTGTGCTTCCTCACTTTGGGGAACCCAGCTTCATACTGTGCGTTCTTAACGAAAAGCACATCAGGGTTTAGTTCAATGCACATTGATGTTGCATGTTCTCATTTCGCTGCAGCAATGATGTAATGAGGGCCAGAAAACGTTCCTATATTTTGCATTTTCTAAACTACTCGTCTCCAGGTCTTCGTCACAAGCTTTGAGATGCATGTCGAAGAACATATGTTTAGTGAGGAGGAGGAAACATGATGTTCAGAGACTTCTCCTCCAGGACTGTGAGAGTGAAGAGGGGAAATTGAGAGGGGAATACGTAGAGCCAGAGGAAGAGGAAGAGGAAGGATGTGAGGGTCTTTTATTCAAAGACAGATTACTCTCATTTCTCTCTATTTTGTGTTTTTCAGGACATGTGTTTTTCTGCACGTTATTCTCATTTCATATTCACATGTTGATGCAGCTGAGTGTGTTTCACTGCAGGCATTCAGCGATCTGTCCTTATTCAAATGCACGTGGCAGTAATGAGGAAATGTTTGTCAGTTTGTTACCAGACAGTCGTTACGTTTCTCATGGTACACGCCGTGATGCATACTTAAATGATCTGACAGATGGTGTGTAATGACGGAGGAGGAGAGATCAACACATGGATTTATGATGCATGCTGTGTTAGTTAAACAGATCATTAGTGTTCCCATCAGCCATTGGGAATCTCCGCAGTGCAGTCTCTCTTTTGTAATCACAGATACTGCTTTTGTCTGGAAGCCAGATCCATCCTCTCTGTGTTTTCAGGGAACAAATGCAGAGATGGTTCAAGTACACACATCCTTTACTCAAGTAGAAGTACAGATACTCGTGTTTAAAAGTACTCTGGTGAAAGTAGAAGTACTGACTAAACTTCTTTACTCAAGTGAAAGTAAAGAGGCTTTGAAATGTACTTCAGTAAAAAGTACCCATAACTAGCAGCTGTTTTAAAGAGTACCTGAGCTCCCTTTATATTAATAGAACAATAATGTCATTGTTAGCTAATGAATGTTTCCATGCTGAACAACGGCAACATGACAACGTTTTCATTGGTCCCTCTTCTTTAGAGAAGACCAGGAAATGATGGATACACGGATCGTGTTCAAATCAATAGGCACGCAATGACTCTAAATAATAATGATCACGCCACCAAACACACATTCAAACTAAAGGAACCAGCCTGTTTGGAAAATGTGAGAAGTAGAAAGTACAGGTATTTGTGTTCAACATGTAAGAAGTAGAAAGTACAGGTATTTGGGTTCAACATGTAAGAAGTAGAAAGTACAGGTATTTGTGTTCAACATGTAAGAAGTAGAAAGTACAGGTATTTGGGTTCAACATGTAAGAAGTAGAAAGTACAGGTATTTGTGTTCAACATGTAAGAAGTAGAAAGTACAGGTATTTCTGTTCAACATGTAAGAAGTAGAAAGTACAGGTATTTGTGTTCAACATGTAAGAAGTAGAAAAGTACAGGTATTTGAGTTCAACATGTAAGAAGTAGAAAGTACAGGTATTTGGGTTCAACATGTAAGAAGTAGAAAGTACAGGTATTTGTGTTCAACATGTAAGAAGTAGAAAGTACAGGTATTTGTGTTCAACATGTAAGAAGTAGAAAGTACAGGTATTTGGGTTCAACATGTAAGAAGTAGAAAGTACAGGTATTTGTGTTCAACATGTAAGAAGTAGAAAGTACAGGTATTTGTGTTCAACATGTAAGAAGTAGAAAGTACAGGTATTTGGGTTCAACATGTAAGAAGTAGAAAGTACAGGTATTTGTGTTCAACATGTAAGAAGTAGAAAGTACAGGTATTTGTGTTCAACATGTAAGAAGTAGAAAGTACAGGTATTTGTGTTCAACATGTAAGAAGTAGAAAGTACAGGTATTTGTGTACAACATGTAAGAAGTAGAAAGTACAGGTATTTGTGTTCAACATGTAAGAAGTAGAAAGTACAGGTATTTGTGTACAACATGTAAGAAGTAGAAAGTTCAGGTATTTGTGTTCAACATGTAAGAAGTAGAAAGTACAGGTATTTGTGTTCAACATGTGAGAAGTAGAAAGTACAGGTATTTGGGTTCAACATGTAAGAAGTAGAAAGTACAGGTATTTGGGTTCAACATGTAAGAAGTAGAAAGTACAGGTATTTGTGTTCAACATGTAAGAAGTAGAAAGTACAGGTATTTGTGTACAACATGTAAGAAGTAGAAAGTTCAGGTATTTGGGTTCAACATGTAAGAAGTAGAAAGTTCAGGTATTTGGGTTCAACATGTAAGAAGTAGAAAGTTCAGGTATTTGAGTTCAACATGTAAGAAGTAGAAAGTACAGGTATTTGGGTTCAACATGTAAGAAGTAGAAAGTTCAGGTATTTGGGTTCAACATGTAAGAAGTAGAAAGTTCAGGTATTTGGGTTCAACATGTAAGAAGTAGAAAGTACAGGTATTTGTGTACAACATGTAAGAAGTAGAAAGTACAGGTATTTGTGTTCAACATGTAAGAAGTAGAAAGTACAGGTATTTGGGTTCAACATGTAAGAAGTAGAAAGTACAGGTATTTGTGTACAACATGTAAGAAGTAGAAAGTACAGGTATTTGGGTTCAACATGTAAGAAGTAGAAAGTACAGGTATTTGGGTTCAACATGTAAGAAGTAGAAAGTACAGGTATTTGTGTACAACATGTAAGAAGTAGAAAGTACAGGTATTTGGGTTCAACATGTAAGAAGTAGAAAGTACAGGTATTTGTGTACAACATGTAAGAAGTAGAAAGTACAGGTATTTGTGTACAACATGTAAGAAGTAGAAAGTACAGGTATTTGTGTTCAACATGTAAGAAGTAGAAAGTACAGGTATTTGTGTACAACATGTAAGAAGTAGAAAGTTCAGGTATTTGGGTTCAACATGTAAGAAGTAGAAAGTACAGGTATTTGTGTACAACATGTAAGAAGTAGAAAGTACAGGTATTTGTGTACAACATGTAAGAAGTAGAAAGTACAGGTATTTGTGTACAACATGTAAGAAGTAGAAAGTACAGGTATTTGTGTTCAACATGTAAGAAGTAGAAAGTACAGGTATTTGTGTTCAACATGTAAGAAGTCAAAGTAAAAAGTCATCAGAAAAATAAGTAGTGGAGTAAAGTACTGATACCGGAAAAATGTACTTTAGTACAGTAACGCAGTATTTGTACTCCACTACTTCCCACCTCAGAGTATTAGCTAGTTGATGTCATATATGTATAACTAAAAGAGAAATGAGCTAGAGTCCAGAGAAAACACTTTCACTAATGCATCGAGTGAATCAGTTGACGAGGACTAACTCAGGTGCTTTAATTGAAACACGTGTATCGTGTGCATTTCCACAATCGTGCAGCTCAACCCCTGAACACACACCTCTTTACTTGTATATCGACTCTTCTGGCACTATTTCTATTTTATTTGTATTTACTCTCAAAACATTCTCCTGCTCTATTTGATCTGTTTTATTGTCATAGTTTTGAATTGCCACACCTCCACTGAAGCTAACGTGCAGATGATCATAAAGCCTTGAATTGAATGGACAGACAGCGGTGTGAATCACTCTCTCTCTGCGGTGCACTCTCACACAACAATAGATGTGTAACATCCCTTCAACATGAATCAGCACAACAACAACAACAACACAAATCTGAGCTCCACAGGAACCATGTGACTGATGGCTCTCCTCCTCTCGGGCGGTTATGATTAATAACACAAAACATCCTCCATGAAAGGTGCGTTAGTGGAGCAGTGAGGAGATATGACTCGTTCTCTAACAGAATGAAAAACATGTATTATCTGATGTGTCCTGGCTTCAGGAGCGAGTCAGAGGCTAGGCACAGATCCATTCATCCCCTCTCTGATTGGTTCATTGAGCGGCTGAACGATGACACGTCCTCTCAGTGAGGCTTTGCATCGTTAACAGCACTCTTCTTCTTGCATCTGTGATCTACACCCTCTGTATGTTTTCCTCCAGGACAGCATCTTTTAAAGGACGAGACAAGGTGCTTTTATTCAGTCTGAAACAGATAAACTAATCTTCCAAACAGATACCATTACAAACCTTTTAGATACAAGTTTGATTTACAATAACCTTTCCTTTGTGAAGTGTTTCTTATCTCATCTCAACTCTCCCTGTGTTTCACTGGTTTACATATTCATGTTCACACACACGGAAACGCCTCCACTGGACTACACCCTGTATAAAAGGCTCTGTATGCAGAGGTGGGAAGAAGTGGAGTACAAATACTTCGTTACTGTACTTAGTACATGTTTCTGGTATCAGTACTTTACTCCACTACTTATTTCTCTGACGTCTTTTTACTTTGACTTTTTGAACCCAAATACCTGTACTTTCTACTTCTTACATGTTGAACTCAAATACCTGTACTTTCTACTTCTTACATGTTGAACACAAATACCTGTACTTTCTACTTCTTACATGTTGAACCCAAATACCTGTACTTTCTACTTCTTACATGTTGAACACAAATACCTGTGATTTCTACTTCTTACATGTTGAACCCAAATACCTGTACTTTCTACTTCTTACATGTTGAACCCAAATACCTGTACTTTCTACTTCTTACATGTTGAACACAAATACCTGTACTTTCTACTTCTTACATGTTGAACACAAATACCTGTGATTTCTACTTCTTACATGTTGAACCCAAATACCTGTACTTTCTACTTCTCACATGTTGAACACAAATACCTGTACTTTCTACTTCTTACATGTTGAACACAAATACCTGTACTTTCTACTTCTTACATGTTGAACCCAAATACCTGTACTTTCTACTTCTTACATGTTGAACCCAAATACCTGTACTTTCTACTTCTTACATGTTGAACACAAATACCTGTACTTTCTACTTCTTACATGTTGAACTCAAATACCTGTACTTTCTACTTCTCACATTTCCCAAACAGGCTGGTTCCTTTAGTTTGAATGTGTGTTTGGTGGCGTGATCATTATTATTTAGAGTCATTGCGTGCCTATTGATTTGAACACGATCCGTGTATCCATCATTTCCTGGTCTTCTCTAAAGAAGAGGGACCAATGAAAACGTTGTCATGTTGCCGTTGTTCAGCATGGAAACATTCATTAGCTAACAATGACATTATTGTTCTATTAATATAAAGGGAGGTCAGGTACTCTTTAAAACAGCTGCTAGTTATGGGTACTTTTTACTGAAGTACATTTCAAAGTTCTTTACTTTGACTTGAGTAAAGAAGTTTAGTCAGTACTTCTACTTCTACCAGAGTATTTTTAAACACGAGTCTGTGTACTTCTACTTGAGGAAAGGATGTGTGTATTGTTGACATCTCTGTTGTGCAGCATAAGCACCTTTCTATTGATGTACCTGTGCATGTGAAGGTCTTTCCCGTCGTAGTAACTCATGTCCGACATACAGCTGGTGATAAATCAGGAAGTGTAAATAGGAAGCGAGGAAGTGACCTCCAGAAGCAGTTCTCCATCAAACCCTGAGGACGCTGCAGGGGATTCTGGGAGATTTAATAACGCAGAGTGTCACTCAGTGAGTGATTTACAGGGACCAGCATGCACCTCTGCAGCCTCACGCACACTGTTATAAATATATAATACATCCTGGACACTTGTGAGGCGTCTCAAGGATTCAAGGCTTTTATTGTCATTTGTACACAGTGTAGTTTTGTCAATGAACATCTTAGGCTCCTCCAACAGAGCAACACCACAACAGATACAATAGTTCAAATATGCATAGTGCAAGGAGACTCTACAAGTCATTTGAATCCCTTGACTCCTGCTTCCTTTCCCTCCTGAACTCCCTTTCCTTACTCCCGAGACTTCCTTTCCTTACTCCCTTGACTCCTGCTTCCTTTTCACTCCTGAACTTCCTTTCCTTTCTCCCTTGACTCCCTTTCCTTACTCCCTTGACTCCTGCTTCCTTTTCACTCCTGAACTCCCTTTCCTTTCTCCCTTGACTCCCTTTCCTTACTCCCTTGACTCCTGCTTCCTTTTCACTCCTGAACTTCCTTTCCTTTCTCCCTTGACTCCCTTTCCTTACTCCCTTGACTCCTGCTTCCTTTGCCCTCCTGAACTCCCTTTCCTTGCTCCCGAGACTCCCTTTCCTTACTCCCTTGACTCCTGCTTCCTTTTCACTCCTGAACTTCCTTTCCTTTCTCCCTTGACTCCCTTTCCTTACTCCCTTGACTCCTGCTTCCTTTTCACTCCTGAACTTCCTTTCCTTTCTCCCTTGACTCCCTTTCCTTACTCCCTTGACTCCTGCTTCCTTTTCACTCCTGAACTTCCTTTCCTTGCTCCCGAAACTCCCTTTCCTTACTCCCTTGACTCCTGCTTCCTTTCCCTCCTGAACTCCCTTTCCTTGCTCCCGAGACTCCCTTTCCTTACTCCCTTGACTCCTGCTTCCTTTTCCCTCCTGAACTCCCTTTCCTTACTCCCGAGACTCCCTTTCCTTACTCCCGAGACTCCCTTTCCTTAATCCCTTGACTCCTGCTTCCTTTCAATTCAAGATGCAAGGCTTTTCTTGTCATGTGTCCAGCAGCTACAGTGTGGATTTATCAATGAAAACCTGAGGTCACATGCTCCTCCAACAGAGCAACACAATAACACAGATTGTGTCGAATGATATAAATCCATTTCTCCTTATGTAGCCATGCAGTTACATTATAGCTGTACCTTAACATAATATATTGTGTTTATTATAATGCTTTCACAGGTTCACAACTCACCTTTTAGCAACCTCAAACTGTATCCTACAATTGTATTTTTTATTTCCGCTGCAGCTGGTGGATTATATTTGATGCTTTGAACATTCCCTCCTGTCTGTCGAGGTGTTTCTTCGTGCTGTTTGGATGCAGGATAATGTGGATTTCCCCACGCTGCATCTCTAAAATAAAACCTCTTCTTCTGTGGTGTTTGGAGCTGTAAACGGCCTCCAGCGTCCTTTTGTCATGACGAG
>NW_022987941.1:207500-217500 GCF_902827165.1 Trematomus bernacchii
ATATACACCTGAACATCAGCAGGAGAGGACTCTTTAAAGTAGAGACACTACATACTGATATACACCTGAACATCAGCAGGAGAGGACTCTTTAAAGTAGAGACACTACATACTGATATACACCTGAACATCAGCAGGAGAGGACTCTTTAAAGTAGAGACACTACATACTGATATACATTTAGAGCTTCTTCACTTCCTGTTTTGCTTCCAGTGCTTTTTACGAGATGCAGTTGAACTCGTTTTATACTGTGAGCATCTTATAAATGACACGGCCCTCTTGAAACAGTCACACGGGCTGTTAGCTCTGAATTCTCCGCTAACTCAGCTCCTAGTGATTTAATAAAGCATGCCAAAAGGTTAAAGGGTAATTTGCTCACAGAGAGATTAAGCACCTGGAAGACTTCAACAAGTGGAGGAGATGTGCATCTGAACATCTGAGACGTATGAGCTGCTGCACACACTGCCTTAGCCTTCATGGCTGCAGGGACCTAAAGGGATACTTTAACCCATACAATAATTACTTATATATCAATTACTCACCCCATGATACTTTGACATATTGCAGGTAACTTCTGCATGGTTCAAAAATATCAAAGAATGAAGAAATATGAGGGAATCAGGTCCCCAACTCCCTCATTCTTGTGCCTGAATCCTACTTGTCCAGATGAGTCCAACATGTATTTAAAATGTAGATTATCTTAGATATATATTGCTTTTTTTTAAATGCAACAGTCCATTTGGAAGCATGCAAGAAACACAAGCTGTTTTCTTCAAGAATAAAAGGTTATCTGTGGAAGAAATTGATATATAAATGATTATTTTGGGGGCTGACTCTCCCTTGAAGTGCCTTTTCATATCTACGTCATGTACTGTTTCCTGCAGTGCTGCATTATAAAGTATATAGTTCATTGTTTGGCGTGCATGCTTCTCCATGGCTTTGAATTCCTTCATAATCAGTCTCTTGAATCAGGGAGACACAGCTCGGAGAGATGATTCCTCTTCAACCTGATTTCAGAAAGCAGGTCTCCTCTCTGCTGGAGAAGAAGTGATTACAGCGGGTTCATCATGGCGTTTCTATTTATATCTGCTGGATTACTCACTTATATATGCTGACTGCTGAGTGTGCACTTCATTGGGACTCATCAAGTGCTGCCCCCTGTGGAGAGAGAGGGAATGACTCCCTCTGTTCTGCATGAATGAATGAATGAGTTGGAGTGACGCCCAGACACCGAGATGCTGAGAGTGTTTCTGCTGAGCTGGACCCCAGTTACTCAGCTGATGGATGCTGCAGTGTTTCATGCTTCACACACACAGATGTGCTTTTATTCACATGTGTGTGTGTGTGTGTCCTCAGGGCTTTCTACCTGGACCAGTCCAATCTGACGCCAAGCTCCACTCCTAAAGCTGCTCTCATCGATAAGGTGAGAGAAACTCATGATGCTTTCAGGACAAGACACAAAAACACTATCTTTGAATATGATATAAAACAGAAAGGGCAATTACAAAACCCCATTGTTGTTATTTAGGCATAAAAAAGGACAACTCTGTATAGAGTTCAGAGTCATATACAAGTCACAATGCATCTCCCTCTGTAACTGTAAAAGTCTAAAGTCACATTTTGGAACTATAGTTGTTAACTTTGGGTCTGAGTCTCATACAAGTTGTTAACTTTGGGTTTGAGTCTCATACAAGTTGTTAACTTTGGGTTTGAGTCTCATACAAGTTGTTAACTTTGGGTCTGAGTCTCATACAAGTTGTTAACTTTGGGTCTGAGTCTCATACAAGTTGTTAACTTTGGGTCTGAGTCTCATACAAGTTGTTAACTTTGGGTCTGAGTCTCATACAAGTTGTTAACTTTGGGTTTGAGTCTCATACAAGTTGTTAACTTTGGGTCTGAGTCTCATACAAGTTGTTAACTTTGGGTTTGAGTCTCATACAAGTTGTTAACTTTGGGTTTGAGTCTCATACAAGTTGCAATGCATCTGTAGTTTAGTTGAGTCATTGGTGTTTAGTCCAAGTTGCAGGTCTTCTCTCATTTAGACCAAACTCAAAACCTATTTTTGAAGTGTAAACTTTGATCACAGGTGGGACTAAGTCATTGTTTACACGCCGTAGCAGCCAAGTCAAACATCCTAAAGTTTAAAGAAATGTGTTTAGTTAGTGAAGTATACATTCTGCTTTGTGACTTTTTCATTGTTTTGCAAGTCACTAGTCTTGCACCTAAATCCCTAGTCCTTAACTTTCCTTGTCAAGTCACAATTCATCTCTCATCACAAGTCAGGGTTTCAAGTCAGTTATAACCTCATATAACTCTGGAGTCCATACTCTTGTCTATCTACCGGACAGAGGACCTCAAGATCCTAATCAGCTGATCTTCTCTCGTTGCCCCTCCCCAGCTGATGCGCCCCCTGAACGCAGTGGAGGAGTTGTACCGTCTGATGGAGAGTTTCATCTCCTCCCGGCGGACCCCCCCCTGTCAGTTCACAGCCTGCGGGGCGTCGGGGGTCGGGCTGCTCAGCGTCTCCTCAGAGCTCTGCTCCAGACTGGGGGCCACGCACATCGTCATGTGCAACAGCGGGGTGCATCGGTGAGTGTGTGCACGTTCATTTATTACCCTATAATCATCCCTCTACTTCTACTCTCTTCAGTTTTCTCCTATTAGACTGTTTTCAAGCAGATATCTCAGATCAATACAAAACCTTGTCTAGAAGTGTTTTGCTCAAAATACCAAACAGATCATTCCAGCCTCATCCCCCTCTGTTTCAGCTGTTACTAAAGTGCTGATTCTGGGTCTGTAGCTTTAAAAAATATATATTGATTAAACTCCATCATGTTCCAAACCACATGAAGGATTCTCTCTGAAACAGCATGGAGCTCAAACTCTTTCTCTCTCTCAGGTTTACCACAAGGTGACTTCCTTTTGATTTCCTGCTTCTTCACACATACTCTCTCCAGTACAGGTTAGCTCTGAGTGTTAGCATGCTAATGTAAACACAGACCATATTACTTCCAGAACACGTCTCATTGTTTCTGACAGCAACGTTTCTGATTGGCCCGTGGGTGTAAAGCCCGCCCACATTTTAGTAATGTGGTCATGACGCAGCAAATCGTTTTTAGAGATGTGGGTACGGAGGAAAAGAGAGAGGGGTTTGTTTTCTGACACTTTGAGAGTCGCTACATGTTGATGTAGAAAAGACATAGAAAGTGACTTTTGCATGATAAGAGACCTTTAATACACACTTCTGTGCATTAATCACCAGCAGCATATTCCAGTTAAGAGGACCCTTTGTCTCCGAGGGACTTTCAGACTCTCTGGAGAAAGACAGGTCAATTACTCGCATAATTATTGAGTTCTATATTCGGCTGCTGAGGGCTTGATTCCTCCAGGCACCAGGACAGAAATATCCGGATCGTTTGTCACCCCCCATTCCTCTCTTAGACCCGACACACTCCATATCTCATGTCTCACACACACACACACACACACACACACACACACACACACACACACACACACACACACACAGAGCAGGAGTGATGGTCTGATAAAGCGAGGCTGAGCTCTAATAGAAAGTTCCTGTCTGTGCACGGACCGCTGCCACTTTACTAACCTGTGTGTGTGTGTGTGTGTGTGTGTGTGTGTGTGTGTGTGTGTGTGTGTGTGTGTGTGTGTGTGTGTGTGTGTGTGTGTGTGTGTGTGTGTGTGTGTGTGTGTGTGTGTGTGTGGTGTGTGTGTGTGTGTGTGTGTGTGTGTGTGGTGTGTGTGTGTGGTGTGTGTGTGTGTGTGTGCGTGTGTGTGTGTGTGTGTGTGTGTGTTGCAGCAGGTGACAGGTAGCTGCCATATTTAGGATTATTTGTGCACTTCCTTAAACACTATCTGGCTTTTAAAGCTGCAGACTGACGGCGTGTGTGATTCACAGGAGAGATGTTTAGCGAAGATTTGAAAATCTAAATCCACGTCATTTATTTTGGGCGAAGTATTGCAGTATATCCCTCTCAGGGTCCATATGCATCCTTAACAAGTCCTCTAAAGCAGTGATTGTTGGTATTAAAAGGTCTTCAATCAGTGGTTTGAATTGTTTTCCAAATGCCTCTTGTGTTCCCAGGACACAGATCTGAAAAGCGTTAAGAAATCATCAATAAAAAGTTCTTTAATTCTTTATAACTTGCCTTAAACTGAGGAAACACTGCCTTCTGACTCCATACAGAACACAGGTGATATATGAATGACAGGCCTTGCAAACATGTAGTTAAACATAATGTAAGCCTCCATAGCTTCAGACTGACAATGTGTTTTAGACTTTGCATTGTCAAATCTCAAACTAAGATCCATTTGATGTATAATTGAACACATGTTCTCGTGCAGAAACTGTCTCACAGACCGGACACGCTTGAAGAATGTGGCATTAAGTCGTCTTAATTCCCCATCCTGCAGACAGAGTACAGATGATCCACTTAACCCATTTCCCTGCTCTCTCTGAAAGCCCAAACACTCCGTGCTCTGCTCACATAACGCTGAGTCTGCAGAGAGAAGCTGTAATTGAAAAACCTTAGAAACCAGCCAGGATGATAGTAATGAGTAAATTGCATTATGAGTGTGTCAGCTTCTCTATCGAAGGGATTACTTCTCCTGATGGATGAGCTTTAATAACATGTTTAGGGTATTTTAGAATATGCAGCCCTCCTCTCTCTTTGTGTCCATCACCACACACACACACACACACACACACACACACACACACACACACACACACACACACACACACACACACACACACACACACACAACACACACACACACACACACACCACAGACACACACAGACACACACACCGACACAGACAGACACACACACACACACACACACACACACACACACAGACACAGACACAGACACACACAGACACCACACAGACACACAGACCACACACACCACACACACCACACACACCAGACACACCACACACACCAGACACACCAGACACACCACACACACCAGACACACACACCACACACAGACACACACACACACCAGACACACCACACACACACCACACACACACACACCACATACACACACACACACACAGACACACACATACACACACACACACAGACACAGACACAGACACACACACACACACACACACACACAGACACACAGACACACAGACACACACCACACACACACACCACACACACACACACACACACACACACAACACCACACACACACACACCACACACACACACCACACCACAACACACACACACACATGGTGCTCCAGCTGAAGAGATATTTAAAGATCCTCTGTGGGACATTCTCCTCCTGCTACCGGTGTGTGTGAACCTCTAAATGGTGCTTTGAACAAACACCAGACGTTTTCTCCTGCAACCGGGGAGGGAAATTATTTTGGGATTGAGTTCATTACTTTTATCACATCATGCTCATGAAGTTATGCACTCCAGGGGGCGTTTAACCCCTCCTCTGATTGAGTCCCAGTGATGGCTTCTGGCAGCAATAAGCTCTGCAGCTTTGCTTGAGCTACGTGGTGTGCTCAGTCCGTGTGAGAGTTCAGATCAGAGAGCTCTTATTTCCCAGCAGACGAGAGAGAGAGAGGCTGGAGGGTCTCTGGACAGTTTCATCTGCAGCGAGGAGTCTCAGGATCGATGTACGAGAGCAGCTCGTTATCACAGGAAGGTCAGCGCTGACTCTCAGGGTTTTCTCCTCATTCTGTGACAGAGAGGAAGTGTGTGTGTGTGTGTGTGTGTGTGTGTGTGTGTGTGTGTGTGTGTGTGTGTGTGTGTGTGTGTGTGTGTGTGTGTGTGTGTGTGTGTGTGTGTGTGTGTGTGTGTGTGTGTGTGTGTGTGTGTGTGTGTGTGATTCTGCTGAGTCACTGTCACACACCAACACACACACACACTCTCACAAACACGCCTTTGCCTCAGGAGAAGCATTGATCCTTAGGGGCACAAAGAGATAAACACAAAGACTGTGTTTCTGGGCTGTGCATTTCAGAAAGAAAAGCTTATTGTGTTCGTTTTGACTAACATTGCGATATGATTCATGGTATTGGAGGAGCGCTACAACAAACCAAAACCCGTCCAGAAAGAAACGTTCTGCAGCTTCAGAAACGATGCAAATGTTCCAAAACACATGAAGAAACCTCTTCACTAACAGATGCCACATTTAGAAGACATTCACAAAGATGTATTTTGACCATAGACCTCCATTAAGCGACACAACGAGCTAGCTCTCAGCGCCTTGCAGAGGGAAACGTCCCTGTTTTTCATATCTGTGAAAGCACCAAAAGAAACGTGTGGTTTTGCTCGATCCAAGCCTTCGTCTGCGTTTGGTTTGATGCTCTGAGGTCTTAGTGGTCTTAGAGGAGAGTTATGAGTCAGCCTCCTAGGGCTTTTATGCACAGTCTACTTCCTGTGATGTGGAGTGATGTCTTTGAATGTTTAGAAGATGAATGACTTACTGGTTCTGGTCACTTTAAGCAAGATCCAAGCCTTCGTCTGCGTTTGGGTTGACATTTCGTTAACAGCAAGGGGTCAACTTAAAACAGTAAATGCAGATAGTGGGAGTAGAGGAGGGTTATTAGAACTGAAACAGTCTGCTTCCTGAAAGTCTAAATCATTTCGTTGCATTTTGAGAAAGAGAATGAGGTTAGGTTGGTTTGGTCACTTTAAGATGTTATTACGTCAAAAACTAAGCTTTATTAGTACAGTGTGTGAAAAACAGTAAGGTGTGTTTCTTTGGCATGACAGAATTGTATTCCCAAACCTGAACTAACAACACATTATAGTGTCTAATAAAGACTATGATTGAAAGGTACAGTAGGAAGATAGTATTCTGGATTGTGGGAAGCGGTATTTCGATCTCTCTGTCTGTAAGATTGACAATAAAGTTGACTTTGACTTTGAAGATGTACAGGTTTCCTGGTATAAAAGAAGTCTGCATTAAGAGGATCCTTATTCTGCAGATGAACAGCATGTGTTTCCTCTCTGCTCCCTCAGCTGTACCCTCAGTGTGACTCTGGAACAATCCATCCTGCTGGCCCGAAACCACGGCCTGCCCCCCCGCTGCATCCTGCAGGCCACTGACGTCATGAGGAAGCAGGTGAGACACACACACCTAAACACACACCTAAACACACACCTACACACACACCTAAACACACACACCTGCACACACACCTGCACACACAGAGGTGGGAAGTAGTGGAGTACAAATACTTTGTTACTGTACTTAAGTACATTTTTCTGGTATCAGTACTTTACTCCACTACTTATTTTTCTGAAGACTTTGACTTCTTACATTTTGAACCCCAAATACCTGTACTTTCTACTTCTTACATGTTGAACACAAATACCTGTACTTTCTACTTCTTACATGTTGAACCCAAATACCTGTACTTTCTACTTCTTACATGTTGAACACAAATACCTGTACTTTCTACTTCAACATGTTGAACACAAATACCTGTACTTTCTACTTCTTACATGTTGAACACAAATACCTGTACTTTTCTACTTCTTACATGTTGAACACATACCTGTACTTTCTACTTCTTTACATGTTGAACACAAAAAAACCTGTACTTTCTACTTCTAACATGTTGAACCCAAATACCTGTACTTTCTACTTCTTACATGTTGAACACAAATACCTGTACTTTCTACTTCTTACATGTTGAACACAAATACCTGTACTTTCTACTTCTCTCATTCTCCAAACAGGCTGGTTCCTTTAGTTTGAATGTGTGTTTGGTGGCGTGATCATTATTATTTAGAGTCATTGCGTGCCTATTGATTGAACACGATCCGTGTATCCATTCATTTCCTGGTCTTCGTCTAAAGAAGAGGGACCAATGAAAACGTTGTCATGTTGCCGTTGTTCAGCATGGAAACATTCATTAGCTAACAATGACATTATGGTTCATTAATATAAAGGGAGGTCAGGTACTCTTTAAAACAGCTGCTAGTTATGGGTACTTTTTACTGAAGTACATTTCAAAGCCTCTTTACTTTGACTTGAGTAAAGAAGTTTAGTCAGTACTTCTACTTTCACCAGAGTATTTTTAAGCACGAGTATCTGTACTTCTACTTGAGTAAAGGATGTGTGTACTTTTGCCCTCTCTGGTAACACACCTGCACAACAACACTGTGAGCATCTCTGATTGAGCTGCTAGGAGTGAAGTGAAGATTTACCTGATGAAGGTGTCTTTATATCCCTCTCAGGGTTCATATGCATCCTTAAAAAGTCCTCTAAAGCAGTGATTGTTGGCATTAAAATGTCTTCAATCAATGGTTTGAATTGTTTTCCAAATGCCTCTTGTGTTCCCAGGACACAGATCTGAAAAGCGTTGAAAAATCTGCAAAGAAAAGATCTTAAAAGTTGTACAACTTGCCTTGAACTGAGGAAACACTGCCTTCTGACTACAGACAGGAAACAGGGGCTTTGTGTTTTATTCAGAATCATTAAATAAACAGCATCGAGTCAAACGAGGCAGATTTATCTGACATTTCGAGCTTCTTTGGTCATTATTTGATTCCTCTCAGACACTAGGAATCCATTTCTTAAAGCAGCCGGCAGTACAAGAATATTCTCTGGTGTTGAAAGAAGAAATCGTTACCCCTTCTTCTGTCCACATTATCATTTACTCCACATCTTCTGCTTCACCCCTATCTGATTCCAATCTAATCCCATTTGCATTTCTCTGCAAGCTGAATGTGAATCAGAATCAGATGAGACGGTGAGAAAACAGAAAACAGGAGAAGGAGAAAGTGTTTGGGGGAAAGGGAAGACATTGGCGTTACTCTCAGAGAGTTCACTTCTTAAGATAACATTTATTCATTCAAATCAAGTTCAAATTCAGTAGTTTATTTGATATTGAAAAACAGGACGGCACATATTCACACAACATTAAAGATTAATACAATTAAAGATCAAATTAGAGTATTAATAATAAATGGTATTTGTAAAGCACCTTTCATAAAAGTAATCCCAAAGTGCTACAAGAGGCGTCATAGAAAACAGTTTAATCAAAGGCTTTTTTTAAATAAAGGTTTTTAGGCCTTTCTTAAATTTGAAATTAAAGACAAAATAAATATGATATACAGTTAACTCACTTTTAAAATAAGAAATGAATTAAATGAACATATATACATATTTGGGCCATATATACATATTACATATATTTACATGTATTTGAGCAGGTAAAAAGTTATTGTGAAAACAGTGTATATTTGATGTACAGTAACTTTACTTGTATTACTTTGTTGTGCAGCCTGATGGCACAAAGGATTGTACTATATTTATATTTAAATATATATACTGTACTGTAACGTCCCTGGCTTGATCTTCAATATCAGGATCCATGTATTTATTATCCTCTCAGTTATTCTCGGTAATCATACATCCTGTCATGTACAAAATACTGAGTTTTTCTCAAAATATTGACTTTTTTCTGAAAATCTCAACATTCTGACTTTTTCTCAAAATCTAAAAATTCTGAATTTTTCTAAAAAAACTCAAAATTCAGATTTTTTTTCTCAAAATTCTGACTTTTTCACAAAAATCTGACTTTTTCACAAAAATCTGACTTTTTCACAAAAATCTGACTTTTTCACAAAAATCTGAAATTTCAAATTTTTTCTCAAAAATGTGAAGTAGTCATCACATACAGAGCATCAACTAGTTCCTGAACAGTGTCCTTCACATGCTGATATCCAAGAGAGGGAGTTACACAGTCACAAGATGGAGGAATAGAAAGCAGTATTCAATGTTTACTTCAGATTAGCTCCACGTCAGAAATGATCATGCTTGTCATATGTCTATCTCCATAGAGGCTGAATCATCATGTTAATCACATAGCTATCATATGCCTCAAACAGTCCTGATGCTCTTCTAGGTAATCATACATCCTGTCATGTTCACAGCTGCAGTTGGGATACCTTTGTTATCATGTTACTCTCATGTTGGAAGAGGA
>NW_022987941.1:222500-231801 GCF_902827165.1 Trematomus bernacchii
TCCACAGTCAGTTTTCCTCATGGCGTCTCCGCAACAGTCCCGGATCCAGTCCTATCTGGAGAAGAACAAAATCGGACGGCTGTTTGAGGTGAGTGCCAAGTTTAGGAGACATGAAGAGAGACACGCACGGTGTCCACTCCCTCTTTACTCTGTTTTAAATCCTCTGCTGGTGCACTCTGGTTTCGTTAATGTGAGATCATGTAGTGCAGGAACTCAGCAGGATGAATGATGCACATGTCCATGCAGCATTCTGCACGTTTAGGGAGGATTCTGCAGGACGGGATACTCTGAGGGAAGTTATAGAGGCAGTTGTAATCGGGATGTGTTTAACGAGCCTCTCACTACCTGTCAGTGCGTGTGTGTGCGTGTCACTCGGGGATGTCTGTGTGTCAGTCAGAGATGTGTGTGTGTCAGTCAGAGATGTGTGTGTGTCAGTCAGAGATGTGTGTGTGTGTGTGTGTGTGTGTGTGTGTGTCAGTCAGAGATGTGTGTGTGTGTGTGTGCATCCCGGGGTGATTCTCAGCATGACTTCATCCTTTTGTTTGCTGCTGGATCTCCTGTTGTTGGCACACAGGTGTGAGGGAGGGATGGAGAGAGGAGACATGCATCTGCTTACATCTTGTACAACAAAAAGCAGTTTTTTTCTCTATGTCCATGAAATAGGATGACATGCAGTGTGTTTTATGGCATGATGTGTGTTTCACAGAATGCTGACATGTCACTTTGTAGCAGCAGCACACGGGCTGCATGTTAATGTGAGAGGTGTGTGTGTTCGTGTGTTTTCTGTGTTTGTTTTTCCATCTCCCCGCTCCACCTGCCCCCCCCCCACCCCCCCCACCCCCCTCTGTGCATCACTTTGTGTTTCCTCTGTGCACAATTACATGGTGTCGCCTTTATGTGACAACTGGAGCTGATTAAAGCAAAGACCACAGCTTTGATATATTCCCTCGTCCTGCTGTGTGTCCTTTACACACCCAGCAGAGGTGTTATTCACACCAACAAACACACGAGCTGTCCCAGTGAGTTTCAGAATGGGTGTGTGTTCCCCCTCTGAATGAGAGGATATCTGGAGTTTCTTCCACCTCTTGTTGAAACGCTTGAAAAGCTTCTGGCCGTCTCGTTGTTGTCCCGGAGAAGAAGTCATCCATGTGCACCGAGCTGTGCAGAAACAAGCCTCTCTCTCAGGAGCAGAGGGATCTGTCATTTCCCTTTTCTATCTGATCCAGAGGGTTGGCAGCAGAAGTAATGATACAGATGTTCTGCTGGGTGCGTTTACTGAAAGGAGGGATTTGCAACTCAAACGTGAGTCTGGGGAGATGACAGAAATCTATTTCAAAATACAAAGCAAAGTAAAGAAATGTCGGTGTTTATCACTCGATGATCTGGCTCACTCTTGGACCGATCAGCCCTTTATTCTTACTGTTTTTTTATGACTATATTTAATTTATCAACAACTACTTCAGGAGCAAACGGCTAAACATTACCCTCTTTTGTCGTGGCCCAAAAACTGAAACCAATACAATAGTTTGTCTCTTATTAAACCAGACTTTCTGCAGATGAATTACATACCTTATGATATGGTACATGTTGGCACAATAAATCCACCTTTATGTTATCTCTGCCGTGGCTTGATTGTAAGGAAGCCTGCAGGGACAATCGGGTGAGATTTGAGAAAGATTGAAGGGCT
This sequence comes from Trematomus bernacchii, assembly GCF_902827165.1. Classification (NCBI taxonomy): domain Eukaryota; kingdom Metazoa; phylum Chordata; class Actinopteri; order Perciformes; family Nototheniidae; genus Trematomus; species Trematomus bernacchii. The sequence continues at coordinate 224,188 of NW_022987941.1, forward strand.
TTATTATCACATTTATTTGAGCTAAAGTGTCGTTTTTTGGGCAACAGAAATCTAAAGTCCCATGCTCCTCAATTATTGTGACGTACAAAATACTTAGGACATAAAGAAATATGGAAATGAAATAGAGCAAGCGACACAATGGTGCATATAAACTGCTCAAACGCAGCTAAAAAGTGAGAATTTGACGCTCTGAACGGATGATTTTGGGCTTTAAACTGAACCTAATCTCAACAATGAAGGAGCTAGTTCCTCACAGACACAGAGTGGACAGTAAATGAAGTCATCTCCACAGGACGTACAATAAATGATCCCTCTGGTTGTTTCCATGAGAGCAGCAAAACCCAAATGTGTCTGAGCAGCATGACTCTCTTAAAGGTCATCTTACTTGGTGTATTTCTGTAATATGATGAGTCCAGCATCCTTCAAAGCACCTGGGTGTCCTGCAGGAACTAAGCTGCTCTCTAATGTAGACTTTCTGTACTTCCTGTTCTGTAAACTCCACCTGATCGATGCATTTCTTCATCATTCCTCTCGAACATCCCCTCCCTTTCATTTACTCTGACGAGACGCAGCTGTGATTCCCCTTCACATTGACCCCCTCCCCAAACCCCCTAATGAAATGGTTGCTGTGCAGAGGTCTCAAGTCCTCCAGAAATCCTCCAGAAATTGAAGAAGAAGCAGCTTTTTCTTGATAATTGAAGTAATTGCACGTCAGCCACTTTATGATTAATTGATTTTCTTTGCAAACACCTCTTTTCCAATGACTGCAGTGCAGCAGGAGGAATTACAGCCATTACAGAAAGCTTAGGGATGCTGCGTGTGATGCACATATTGATGCAAAAGTGTGTGTAACTGGATCGAAATAAATTAAGAAGGATTTACGCATTTAAACTCGTAGAAAGCGACTAGTTTGAGGTGTAAAACCCTCTCTTATTCGTCCGTCAGTCATATTTTCTGTGATTTATTTGATGCAACACGGAGATGATGGATCATATGAGAGAGTCTAAATCAAAGAATGTCCTTGGATTGAACTGTAATTGCTGAAGAAGTCAAATTGTAAGACATAACACTGTTTTTGTGGAATAATAAGAGTCATTTTGAAAGTCTGACTGTCTCCTAAAAGCTTGAAGATATGTCTGATAATATCTATAATTCTGCCTCAGCTCCGTCATGACTACTTGCTGATATAAATGATTGGATCTGATTCATTAAACTGAGAGGGTAACATACATAACATGTTCAATAATCAGTGTCATGTAATCAGATGAGATGTGCTTAATTGATCCCTGATTGGTAAAGGCTGCAGCAGGCATTGCATATGAGGGAATAGAGATCAACAGTAGAGAGAGATAAATCTGTAGTTTCTGTAGAAAACACCCCTAACAAATACAGAAATACGTGTTTTTTCTTGTGTATTTCTCTGTTGTAGTTAAGAAGTGTAACAGCCTCACACTTCCTCTCACACAACAGGAGGAATGATCCCAAGTAGTTTACAGATTTAAAATCGATGAGAAGGAATCAAAAACGCCGTGGAGCTGAACGTCCAATCAGCCGAGACGTTCAGGTGCAGTGAGGCTGCTCCGTCAAGTTTAATGACTTTACACACACACACACACACACACACACTCACTCACTCACTCACTCACTCACTCACTCACACCAAACACACGCCCACACACAACCACTCACACACACTACCACACACCCCACACAACTCACTCACTCACTCACAACACACACTCACAAACACACACACACACTCACACCAAAAACGCCAACAACACTCAACTCACTCACTCACACACACCTCACACAAAAACAACACCACACACTTACTCACTCACTCACACAAACCCACACACTTCAACAACACTCAACTCACACACTCACTCACACACACACACACACACACACTCACACCAAACACACACACACACACACTCACACCAAACACACGCCCACACTCACTCACTCACTCACTCACACACTCACTCACACACTCACTCACACCAAACACACACACTCACACCCTCACACCAAACACACTCACTCACTCACTCACTCACTCACTCACTCACTCACTCACTCACTCACTCACTCACACACACTCACACCCTCACACCAAACACACACCCACACACACTCACAGTCTGACATATTGATCCCCTCAGAGGTCATTTATCGGACTCTATGATTGGTCTTGAGAGTTCTTCCCCTGCAGCAGTTGTTCTCTGACTTCCTGCACGTTATTTCTGCATTCATGAATTTGTAATCATGCACAATATGGATTTGTTTAAAAGCAAACACCACTAACAGATAATGACCTGCTTCTCAGGGCTGATAGCATAAGATTAGAGATCATTTGTGTTTTAAAAAGACGTTTGTATTGTGATATCAGTATGTAGTGTCTCTACTGTGACACGTTTCCATGCTTTAATGTTCAAACAGCTCTTTGGACTCTGATTGGTCGACCTGAGAGCTAGAAGTTACAGCATTATCCAGATCTCTTCAATGAAAGAGTGGATTGTTTTACTTTTGAAGGTGTTAAATCCATGTTAAGCTAAATATGACCCATAGTAGAGTAGTGTTACCTACTATAAAACATGTCTGCATGCTTTTCAACATATAATATTAAGCATTTCTGGTCTGAAAGAAACCTAAATGTAGTCGAAACATCAATAATTCAGTCCCCTTTTTACTCATGCAGAGAAATGACACTCGCCATATTTCTTATTCTGTTTAAATATGTAAGCAATGATGGAAATGGACTTGAGGCGAAGCTGCAGGATGAGGGAGGGGATCTATTTCCTGTGAGTATCAGTGGGCATACAGCTTCTCCTCTGATGAGTTAAATGATCATATCATCATTTCAAACATATCGTCTTATACTCTGATTGCCTTTTACTCTGTTCAATTGTATTTGTAGTCTTGTATGTTTTTAACAGAGACGTATGTTAAGGATTTACATTTCAGGAAGTGTAAAGGAAGTGAGAGGTGGATTTACAAATGGTTAAGGACGAGGGGGTTTAATGGTTTGATGATGGGGTGTTAGATGATGCCTAAGAGAATGTAAGGGTGGGACCAGTTGGATATTCTCTCTACTATATAGTGTTTCTGTTAGCTGTGTTCAGGCCATGTTATCCTCTGAGGATGAAGCTGCTCTGATCCTGCATTCAGATCCATTTCACTTGTATATTGACTTTCTTTATTACTTTATTAAATATAGCAAAAGACAAACTTTGTCCATGAATCATTGATCAGTTTCTCTTGAGACTTGCCTCCACAAACATCACGTCACTCTCCTCTCTTCCTCCGATAACGACCTTTCTCCGCATGTGACCCTGCATTCCCTCGTTCCTCTGGCAAACAGGAGGTAAATCAGACGTCTGAGGGACAGGGAGACTCCTGGGGGGGTGGAGGAGATGTTTCTGCATTTTAATGTTTTAATACAAGGACACGCATCCCCAGAGAGTCTGAGTATCGTTCAGGAGACGCAGAGGAACATGTGATGCAAATGCATGCAGTATATTGCACACAGTAGTATCAGTATATTCAGAGATGGTAAAAGTACACACATCCTTTACTCAAGTAGAAGTACAGATACTTGTGTTTAAAAATACTCTGGTGAAAGTAGAAGTACTGACTAAACTTCTTTACTCAAGTCAAAGTAAAGAGGCTTTGAAATGTACTTCAGTAAAAAGTACCCATAACTAGCAGCTGTTTTAAAGAGTACCTGACCTCCTTTATATTAATAGAACAATAATGTCATTGTTAGCTAATGAATGTTTCCATGCTGAACAACGGCAACATGACAACGTTTTCATTGGTCCCTCTTCTTTAGAGAAGACCAGGAAATGATGGATACACGGATCGTGTTCAAATCAATAGGCACGCAATGACTCTAAATAATAATGATCACGCCACCAAACACACATTCAAACTAAAGGAACCAGCCTGTTTGGGAAATGAGAGAAGTAGAAAGTACAGGTATTTGAGTTCAACATGTAAGAAGTAGAAAGTACAGGTATTTGTGTTCAACATGTAAGAAGTAGAAAGTACAGGTATTTGTGTTCAACATGTAAGAAGTAGAAAGTACAGGTATTTGTGTTCAACATGTAAGAAGTAGAAAGTACAGGTATTTGAGTTCAACATGTAAGAAGTAGAAAGTACAGGTATTTGTGTTCAACATGTAAGAAGTAGAAAGTACAGGTATTTGTGTTCAACATGTAAGAAGTAGAAAGTACAGGTATTTGTGTTCAACATGTAAGAAGTAGAAGTACAGGTATTGTGTTCAACATGTAAGAAGTAGAAAGTACAGGTATTTGTGTTCAACATGTAAGAAGTAGAAAGTACAGGTATTTGGGTTCAACATGTAAGAAGTAGAAAGTACAGGTATTTGTGTTCAACATGTAAGAAGTAGAAAGTACAGGTATTTGGGTTCAACATGTAAGAAGTAGAAAGTACAGGTATTTGTGTTCAAAATGTAAGAAGTCAAAGTAAAAAGTCGTCAGAAAAATAAGTAGTGGAGTAAAGTACTGATACCAGAAAAGTGTACTTAAGTACAGTAACGAAGTATTTGTAATCCAATACTTCCCACCTCTGAGTATATTGCCTCCCTCATGCAGTATATTGCACACACAGTATTCTAGTATCAGTATATTATATAGAACTTGTAGCTCAATATTCCCAAGGTGCGTGCAAGAGCTGAGCTTGAATTTCAGCAGGTTTACAAAAGGAAAAGAACAAAGCAGCGCCACAGAGATCATGCTCTGTCAATATCTCCAGTTGTACTGCTCATGCACCTCTCTGTGTGACTAGAAAACACACCTGTTGGGATGCCATGTTTTCCTACCTGTGCTACTGATTACACTGGATACGTGCAAGGAAATATATCTGTTGTTGACACTCAACATTCTTATTGTGTGTCTTTTGCTTTTGCTTCATATCAAAAGTCTCTTTAAGGTGTATATCAGTATGTAGTTGTCTCTACTTTAAAGAGTCCTCTCCTGCTGTGTTCAGGTGTATCTCAGTATGTAGTGTCTCTACTTAAAGAGTCCTCTCATGCTGATGTTCAGGTGATATATCAGTATGTAGTGTCTCTACTTTAAAGAGTCCTCTCCTGCTGATGTTCAGGTGTATATCAGGATGTAGTGTCTCTACTTTAAAGAGTCCTCTCTGCTGATGTTCAGGGTGTATATCAGTATGTAGTGTCTCTACTTTAAAGAGTCCTCTCCTGCTGATGTTCAGGTGCTATATCAGTATGTAGTGTCTCTACTTAAAGAGTCCTCTCCTGCTGATGTTCAGGTGTATATCAGTATGTAGTGTCTCTACTTTAAAGAGTCCTCTCCTGCTGATGTTCAGGTGTATATCAGTATGAGTGTCTCTACTTTTAAAGAAGTCCTCTCCTGCTGATGTTCAGGTGTATATCAGTATGGTAGTGTCTCTACTTTAAAGAGTCGCCTCTCCTGCTGATGTTCAGGTGTAGATCAGTATGTAGTGTCTCCTACTTTAAAGAGTCCTCTCCTGCTGATGTTCAGGTGTATATCAGTATGTAGTGTCTCTACTTTAAAGAGTCCTCTCCTGCTGATGTTCAGGTGTATATCAGTATGTAGTGTCTCTACTTTAAAGAGTCCTCTCCTGCTGATGTTCAGTTGTATAATCAGTATGTTAGTGTCTCTACTTTAAAAGAGTCCTCTCCTGCTGATGTAGCTGTATCAGTGGTAGTGTCTCTACTTTTAAAGAGTCCTCCTCCTGCTGATGTAGTGTATATCAGTAGTGTAGTGTCTACTTTAAAGAGTCCTCTCCTGCTGATGTTCAGGTTATATCAGTATGTAGTGTCTCTACTTTAAAGAGTCCTCTCCCTGCTGATGTTCAGGTGTATATCAGTATGTAGTGTCTCTACTTTAAAGAGGTCCTCTCCTGCTGATGTTCAGGTGTATATCAGGATGTAGTGTCTCTACTTTAAAGAGTCCTCTCCTGCTGATGTTCAGGTGTATATCAGTATGTAGTGTCTCTACTTTAAAGAGTCCTCTCCTGCTGATGTTCAGGTGTATATCAGTATGTAGTGTCTTACTTTAAGAGTCCTCTCCTGCTGATGTTCAGGTGTATATCAGTATGTAGTGTCTCTACTTTAAAGAGTCCTCTCCTGATGTGTTCAGGGTATATCAGTATGTAGTTGTCTCTACTTTAAAGAGTCCCTCGCCTGCTGATGTTCGCTGTATATCAGTTGTAGTGTCTCTACTTAAAGAGTCCTCTCCTGCTGATGTTCAGCTGTATATCAGTATGTAGTGTCTCTACTTTAAGAGTCTCTCTCTGCTGATGTTCAGCTGTATATCAGTATGTAGTGTCTCTACTTTAAAGAGTCCTCTCTGCTGATGTTCAGGTGATATCAGTATGTAGTGTCTCTACTTTAAAGAGTCCCTCCTGCTGATGTTCAGGTGTATATCAGTATGTGTGTCTCTACTTTAAAGAGTCCTCCTGCTGATGTTCAGTGTATATCAGTGTGTAGTGTCTCTACTTTAAAGAGTCCTCTCCTGCTGATGTTCAGGTGTATATCAGTATGTAGTGTCTCTACTTTAAAGAGTCCTCTCCTGCTGATGTTCAGGTGTATATCAGTATGTAGTGTCTCTACTTTAAAGAGTGCTCTCCTGCTGATGTTCAGGTGTATATCAGTATGTAGTGTCTCTACTTTAAAGAGTCCTCTCCTGCTGATGTTCAGGTGTATATCAGTATGTAGTGTCTCTACTTTAAAGAGTCCTCTCCTGCTGATGTTCAGGTGTATATCAGTATGTAGTGTCTTCTACTTTAAAGAGTCCTCTCCTGCTGATGTTCAGGTGTATATCAGTGTGTAGTGTCTCTACTTTAAAGAGTCCTCTCCTGCTGATGTTCAGGTGTATATCAGTATGTAGTGTCTCTACTTTAAAGAGTCCTCTCCTGCTGATGTTCAGGTGTATATCAGTATGTAGTGTCTCTACTTTAAAGAGTCCTCTCCTGCTGATGTTCAGGTGTATATCAGTATGTAGTGTCTCTACTTTAAAGAGTCCTCTCCTGCTGATGTTCAGGTGTATATCAGTATGTAGTGTCTCTACTTTAAAGAGTCCTCTCCTGCTGATGTTCAGGTGTATATCAGTATGTAGTGTCTCTACTTTAAAGAGTCCTCTCCTGCTGATGTTCAGTGTATATCAGTATGTAGTGTCTCTACTTTAAAGAGTCCTCTCCTGCTGATGTTCAGGTGTATATCAGTATGTAGTGTCTCTACTTTAAAGAGTCCTCTCCTGCTGATGTTCAGGTGATATCAGTATGTAGTGTCTCTACTTTAAAGAGTCCTCTCCTGCTGATGTTCAGTGTATATCAGTATGTAGTGTCTCTACTTTAAAGAGTCCTCTCCTGCTGATGTTCAGGTGTATATCAGTATGTAGTGTCTCTACTTTAAAGAGTCCTCTCCTGCTGATGTTCAGGTGTATATCAGTGTGTAGTGTCTCTACTTTAAAGAGTCCTCTCCTGCTGATGTTCAGGTGTATATCAGTATGTAGTGTCTCTACTTTAAAGAGTCTCTCTGCTGATGTTCAGGTGTATATCAGTATGTAGTGTCTCTACTTTAAAGAGTCCCTCCTG
>NW_022987941.1:231901-256901 GCF_902827165.1 Trematomus bernacchii
GGTTCCTTTAGTTTGAATGTGTGTTTGGTGGCGTGATCATTATATTTAGAGTCATTGCGTGCCTATTGATTTGAACACGATCCGTGTATCCATCATTTCCTGGTCTTCTCTAAAGAAGAGGGACCAATGAAAACGTTGTCATGTTGCCGTTGTTCAGCATGGAAACATTCATTAGCTAACAATGACATTATGTTCTATTAATATAAGGGAGGTCAGGTACTCTTTAAAACAGCTGCTAGTTATGGGTACTTTTTACTGAAGTACATTTCAAAGCCTCTTTACTTTGACTTGAGTAAAGAAGTTTAGTCAGTACTTCTACTTTCACCAGAGTATTTTTAAGCACGAGTATCTGTACTTCTACTTGAGTAAAGGATGTGTGTACTTTTGCCCTCTCTGGTAACACACCTGCACAACAACACTGTGAGCATCTCTGATTGAGCTAGGAGTGAAGTGAAGATTTACCTGATGAAGGTGTCTTTATATCCCTCTCAGGGTTCATATGCATCCTTAAAAAGTCCTCTAAAGCAGTGATTGTTGGCATTAAAATGTCTTCAATCAATGGTTTGAATTGTTTTCCAAATGCCTCTTGTGTTCCCAGGACACAGATCTGAAAAGCGTTAAAAGATCTTGAAAGTTGTACAACTTGCCTTGAACTGAGGAAACACTGCCTTCTGACTACAGACAGGAAACAGGGGCTTTGTGTTTTATTCAGAATCATTAAATAAACAGCATCGAGTCAAACGAGGCAGATTTATCTGACATTTCGAGCTTCTTTGGTCATTATTTGATTCCTCTCAGACACTAGGAATCCATTCTTAAGCAGCCGGCAGTACAAGAATATTCTCTGGTGTTGAAAGAAGAAATCGTTACCCCTTCTTCTGTCCACATTATCATTTACTCCACATCTTCTGCTTCACCCCTATCTGATTCCAATCTAATCCCATTTGCATTTCTCTGCAAGCTGAATGTGAATCAGAATCAAATGAGACGGTGAGAAAACAGAAAACAGGAGAAGGAGAAGTGTTTGGGGGAAAGGGAAGACATTGGCGTTACTCTCAGAGAGTTCACTTCTTAAGATAACATTTATTCATTCAAATCAAGTTCAAATTCAGTAGTTTATTTGATATTGAAAAACAGGACGGCACATATTCACACAACGTTAAGATTAATACAATTAAAGATCAAATTAGAGTATTAATAATAAATGGTATTTGTAAAGCACCTTTCATAAAAGTAATCCCAAAGTGCTACAAGAGGCGTCATAGAAAACAGTTTAATCAAAGGCTTTTTTTAAATAAAGGTTTTTAGGCCTTTCTTAAATTTGAAATTAAAGACAAAATAAATATGATATACAGTTAACTCACTTTTAAAATAAGAAATGAATTAAATGAACATATATACATATTTGGGCCATATATACATATTACATATATTTACATGTATTTGAGCAGGTAAAAAGTTATTGTGAAAACAGTGTATATTTGATGTACAGTACTTTACTTGTATTACTTTGTTGTGCAGCCTGATGGCACAAAGGATTGTACTATATTATATTTAAATATATATACTGTACTGTAACGTCCCTGGCTTGATCTTCAATATCAGGATCCATGTATTTATTATCCTCTCAGTTATTCTCGGTAATCATACATCCTGTCATGTACAAAATACTGAGTTTTTTCTCAAAATATTGACTTTTTTCTGAAAATCTCAACATTCTGACTTTTTCTCAAAATCTAAAAATTCTGAATTTTTCTAAAAAACTCAAAATTCAGATTTTTTTTCTCAAAATTCTGACTTTTTCACAAAAATCTGACTTTTTCACAAAAATCTGACTTTTTCACAAAAATCTGATTTTTCACAAAAATCTGAAATTTCAAATTTTTTCTCAAAAATGTGAAGTAGTCATCACATACAGAGCATCAACTAGTTCCTGAACAGTGTCCTTCACATGCTGATATCCAAGAGAGGGAGTTACACAGTCACAAGATGGAGGAATAGAAAGCAGTATTCAATGTTTACTTCAGATTCAGATTAGCTCCACGTCAGAAATGAGCATGCTTGTCATATGTCTATCTCCATAGAGGCTGAATCATCATGTTAATCACATAGCTATCGTATGCCTCAAACAGTCCTGATGCTCTTCTAGGTAATCATCATACATCCTGTCATGTTCACAGCTGCAGTTGGGATACCTTTGTTATCATGTTACTCTCATGTTGGAAGAGGACCTTCACTATTTTCACAACATATATGTATTATATATCGCTGTGTTCAGAGAGTAGAGCTCTGATTTAATTCCTGCTCTCAGAGATCTGGGCTGAGGGCCAAGAGGAGGAAACTGTGACCTTCAGCAGCACATCCTCCTCATAGAGGGCGTGGTCTCAAATGGTTTTAATGGGATATGAAACGTGCAGGGCTGGTGAATTGATCTGGTTCCTCAGAAACATCCCTCATTAAAGCAAACACCATTTTCAGCCCATTATTTCTTTAAATGGAGCTAATTGTACTGCTTTCTCAGGATGTCTTCTCGCTCTCTCCTTCCTCAGCGGCATCATTCAGCAGAGGGAGTTATGGGGGATTTAGATCAAATGAGTCCAATCACAGCTTGATTTGTAAACTTGTACGCAAGATCAAAACACACATTCCTCCCTGGTGATATTCATTTGTCTTCTCATTGATGTTTCTTCCGCCTCAGCAGTCTCTGTTTCAGATGCGTGAACAAACAGATACCAAGAGTCTGCAGGAATATAACAACGTTAATTATTATTATTCCAAATACATGCAGCATTTTAAACGTGTGAGCGAATCGCTGAAAGACTTTTGCACAGAATGGCTGCATCATGATCAGACTTCTGTACATCTTATCTTGTGCAGGGTGACTTTTAGACGTTGCTTTTCTTGTTGGAAATGTCATTACGTTTGGAGGAGTGCTTACAATAAGTCTTAAAGTCAAAACATGGGTGCAAACAGAGTCACTTGGGTCTGTTAGGGTTAGTATCTGATGGTTTGTTAGTCAGTTATGTCCCGTACTTTAAGACCTTTAGACTCTTATTCTTGTGAGCTACGTCTAAGAAAATTAGTTTCTCCTCTAGGCGCCATCAGATGTGTGTGTTTGGAGATCTTTAATCCACTTGTTGTAAAGACAGTGAAGTAGTTCTTCTGTCCTTCAGGGTCAGAGTGTGTGTGTCAGTGATTGCTGATGCTATCCTGCTATCTGTGGCTAACGTTGAGATAAGTGAGAGGTCAGCTGATCAGAGACGTGATGACCTCTGCAGACACTGATTAGCTTTCTGTTTGCGCGTCACACAGGAAGAGCAGGTGTCTCTAAAGTTAGTGTGTCAGACAGTCAACGATACAAACTCCTGACTGCTCTCTTTATCTCCTCACAAATGTTAAAAAGACTTTAGAAATGATCCCTTTTCTCTCATAGGAGACTTGTCAAATGTAAATTGCATGTTTTAAAAGTGTGTTTTATTATTAATGAGTCTTAAAAACCTTTTATTTTTTACGTCTGACTATTATAACCTCTCCTGGTTTAGCTTAAATCTTCATTTTCTTCTTATATATTTAGAAATGGTTTCCAATTCTTACATTTTTCCACACCAATTTGTTTTATATGTTATCATTTTAATTTGAGGGTCCTTAGAAATATTATTAAGACTCGTAAGGATTCCTTTTCTCTCACGGTGGCAAATGTACATTGTAAATCTATAAAGCCTTATATTTCTGCTTAGTCCTAAGGCTTTGAAGTTCTTGGTTTTATAGTCACTCCCAGTCCGTGTTTAAGACGTGTTTTCTCTTCATATTATCTCCTGTTCCTCTCCATCCACGATCTCACGGTTTCCTTTCTGTGTTTCAGGGAGCGAGAGTTCAGAACTCAGCCAAGAATCTGGGCGTGAGAGATCGAACGCCTTCATCTGTCCCGAGGTAACACACACATTTGATATAGTCTACTTGTATTCTTCACACACACACACACACACACACACACACACACACACACACACACACAACACACCAGTGTTTTTGTGCAGTGTTGTAGCTATGTGTGTTAGCTAGGACTGTGTGTGTGTGTGTGTGTGTGTGTGTGTGTGTGTTGTGTGTGTGTGTGTGTGTGTGTGTGTATGTGTGTGTGTGTGTGTGTGTGTGTGGTGTGGTGTGTGTAAAACTGTAGGTCTCTGTGAGTGGTTTTTGTGTAGATGTGTGTGTGTTTTGTGCAGAAATGTAGTCATGTGTGTGTGCATTATGTGAAAGAATGTTGATTACAGTTTTCAGGACTGTAAGTGTGTGTGTGCTTCTTTTGTATGTCTGTGTGTGAGTGCTTTTTGTGTAGATGTGTAGGTCTTTGTGTGTTTCTGTCCAGGTGTGTCCCTGAGCTTTCACTGCAGGACTGTATGCATGGGTTTTGTGCAGAAATGTTGTCGTGTGTGCAAGAATGTTAGTTATTTATCTGTGCTTCTTGTGTGTGTGTGTGTGTGTGTGTGTGTGTGTATTGTGCAGCACTGAGGCTCCTCCCCCTCCCCCCTCTGTTAGTGGGTGACGTCCTCAGTGTGACAGACGGCCCTTTGAACCTCTTAGTGAAATTGACAAATATAATTAAGTGTGTGTGGATGATTAGTGTGGAGACGCTGAGAGGGAGTGTGTGTGTGTGTGTGTGTGTGTGTCAGAGCCCAGTGACTGCTGCAGAATGTGTGTGTGTGTGATCAGTATCATGAGACATTAGCTGCCTGTTCTCTTATCTGTGGAGTAATGTCAGTGAGCGTTCACCCTGCAGCGTTTTCTCCTCCAGATCTGAGCGTGTGTGTGATTATTAAACTTCAGCAGGGCATGAAATACAGCTGAGAGCAAAGAAAACTGTACGTAAAACAGAAGAATGTGTAAGATATGGAGAAAATGTGAACAAACATGTCGTTAAAGTCATGTTTCCTGCAGAACACACCATCAACATGTGTTGTGAGGATTCCTTATAATGTTAATAAGTGAGTTTACCCTGCAGCCTTTTCTCATCGAGACCACAAGATGTGAGCGGTGTAATCGATTATTTAAACTACAGCAGTGAATTAAATACAGCTGATATGTCTAAAAATGTACAGAGAATAAAATAAATACTGATTATTGAGCAGAATAATACAGAAAACATGTAAAAGTCCTGTTTCCTGCAGACCAATGCTTCACTGTGACACGTGCATACTGTAGTTAGGACTATTCCTTATAAAGTCATATTTTAGAATCTTCCTCTTGCAATAGTTCATTTAGCAGCAGCAGCACTTACTCACCTCTAAAGTCATGTTTATCAGTTGGAATATATGTGTTGTTGTTGTTGTATTTACAGCTCAGTGTCGGACAGTTATTCCTCCGTGCTGACGTGCAGCTTATTTTCTGAAACCAAGAGCATTTAAAACACACTGCGCTGCTTCGTTTTCATGCGCTATGCAACAGAATGTAATTAAGAAACGTCCGTTTGTTTCTCTCTTCAGGTTGTATAAGCTGTGCCAGCCTCCACCCCCCGATGGCGACCCATAATGCATTGGGAGAAGCCGATGAAGGATGCCCCAATAAAAGAAATCCATTGTTATATCTCCACAGTAGCTGCCTAAAGTGTAAATAGAATAAGGAAATAGTATTTTTTAATACTTCATATTTTTATTGCTGTACTTTATAAATATTATGTTTTTATTTCAATGTATGTGAAAAGACTCGGAGCGAGAACACATCCTGAGAAAGCAGTCAAATGAGCCGAGGAAATCATGAAATGGGCTGAAAATGATGTTTGCTTTAATGAGGGATGTTTGCATTTCATTTGAGTTAAACTTGCATCTAAACCATGCAATTTAATGATAATTAAAGAGCATATTTGGCCTCTATTTCTCCTCAGCTCTGCCTCTATTGCTCAGTGTTGGATAACAGTGTGTTTTCTAACCTTTATTGTAAATATTCATGTGTGTGAAGGTGCCTTTAAGTGTTTTACAGCTGCAGATGTTTATCAGTATTACCATGAATCAGGTTTGAGAGATATTCTGTTTTTCTATATGGACAGAAATCAGGATTAAGTGTCTCTGTTACTTCTTATTGGACGCCTCGATCACTACTATGCAAACAAACAAACAAACAGGTGGTATTAAATCAATAAGCTCGAGTTAACACGCTGTCATTTATATGAGAAGTTATAACATGTATGAAGACTTGAAATGACCTTTTTATACGCCACTAACCCGTTGTTATAATGTATTACAAAACTTTGATATCAAGAAATGACTTTTTATTGAGTTTTACACATTTCATATCACATTGGTTATAGGAGTTCAAAGTGTTGAATATATTATATTTCCTCGTTAAAATGTACACATGTGACTAGAATTACTCAATATATTGAGTTTTATCTCATCAATTAGACTTTTTATTTCATATTTAAGACTTTATCTTATTATGATTTGTTTTTGTCATTATTGTGACTTTTATCTAATCATTTGGACTTTCTACGTACCTCATAATATTGACTTTTTAGCCCATAATTATGACTTTATTTAATAATTTAGTCTCTAAATCACATGATAATGGCTCATTAGTCACTATTTCCAACATTAAACTCAGTTATTGATTTTTTATGTCATGATATCACTTTTCTATCTGTAATTATGGGGTAATGGACTTCCATAGTCCAAGATTTAGCACAAAACAAACCAGTTGATCTTCCGGTAATTAGCAGAATGCCTCTGCGCACCTGCTGTTGCGCAGCTGGCTGTCGGTCAGGTGGACCAAGATCAGGAACCGGAGAAAAGGCTCTGCTGTAGCCGGAGAGGAGGGTCTGTTCCTCCGTCACTGAGCTCCACAGAGGGGGGGGATGGTGATGATCCTCCGCCTGCACACCCTCTCTCTGCAGGACGTCTTTTGGGGACATATGGCACATTTCATCCCCTCATGATCTCATCCCGATAAAAAAAAAAAACTCCACAGTCAGTTTTCCTCATGGCGTCTCCGCAACAGTCCCGGATCCAGTCCTATCTGGAGAAGAACAAAATCGGACGGCTGTTTGAGGTGAGTGCCAAGTTTAGGAGACATGAAGAGAGACACGCACGGTGTCCACTCCCTCTTTACTCTGTTTTAAATCCTCTGCTGGTGCACTCTGGTGTCGTTAATGTGAGATCATGTAGTGCAGGAACTCAGCAGGATGAATGATGCACATGTCCATGCAGCATTCTGCACGTTTAGGGAGGATTCTGCAGGACGGGATACTCTGAGGGAAGTTATAGAGGCAGTTGTAATCGGGATGTGTTTAACGAGCCTCTAACTGCCTGTCAGTGCGTGTGTGTGCGTGTCACTCGGGGATGTCTGTGTGTCAGTCAGAGATGTGTGTGTGTCAGTCAGAGATGTGTGTGTGTGTGTGTCAGTCAGAGATGTGTGTGTGTCAGTCAGAGATGTGTGTGTGTCAGTCAGAGATGTGTGTGTGTGTGTGTGTGTGTCAGTCAGAGATGTGTGTGTGTGTGCATCCCGGGGTGATTCTCAGCATGACTTCATCCTTTTGTTTGCTGCTGGATCTCCTGTTGTTGGCACACAGGTGTGAGGGAGGGATGGAGAGAGGAGACATGCATCTGCTTACATCTTGTACAACAAAAAGCAGTTTTTTTCTCTATGTCCATGAAATGCAGGAGTAGGATGACATGCAGTGTGTTTTATGGCATGATGTGTGTTTCACAGAATGCTGACATGTCACTTTGTAGCAGCAGCACACGGGCTGCATGTTAATGTGAGATGTGTGTGTGTGTGTGTTTTCTGTGTTTGTTTTTCCATCTCCCCGCTCCACCTGCCCCCCCCCACCCCCCCCCCCCCCCTCTGTGCATCACTTTGTGTTTCCTCTGTGCACAATTACATGGTGTCGCCTTTATGTGACAACTGGAGCTGATAAAAGCAAAGACCACAGCTTTGATATATTCCCTCGTCCTGCTGTGTGTCCTTTACACACCCAGCAGAGGTGTTATTCACACCAACAAACACACGAGCTGTCCCAGTGAGTTTCAGAATGGGTGTGTGTTCCCCCTCTGAATGAGAGGATATCTGGAGTTTCTTCCACCTCTTGTTGAAACGCTTGAAAAGCTTCTGGCCGTCTCGTTGTTGTCCCGGAGAAGAAGTCATCCATGTGCACCGAGCTGTGCAGGAACAAGCCTCTCTCTCAGGAGCAGAGGGATCTGTCATTTCCCTTTTCTATCTGATCCAGAGGGTTGGCAGCAGAAGTAATGATACAGATGTTCTGCTGGGTGCGTTTACTGAAAGGAGGGATTTGCAACTCAAACGTGAGTCTGGGGAGATGACAGAAATCTATTTCAAAATACAAAGCAAAGTAAAGAAATGTCGGTGTTTATCACTCGATGATCTGGCTCACTCTTGGACCGATCAGCCCTTTATTCTTATTTTTTTATGACTATACGTCATTTATCAACAACTACTTCAGGAGCAAACGGCTAAACATTACCCTCTTTTGTCGTGGCCCAAAAACTGAAACCAATACAATAGTTTGTCTCTTATTAAACCAGACTTTCTGCAGATGAATTACATACCTTATGATATGGTACATGTTGGCACAATAAATCCACCTTTATTTTCTGTGCCGTGGCTTGATTGTAAGGAAGCCTGCAGGGACAATCGGGTGAGATTTGAGAAAGATTGAAAGGCTTTATTATCACATTTATTTGAGCTAAAGTGTCGTTTTTTGGGCAATAGAAATCTAAAGTCCCATGCTCCTCAATTATTGTGACGTACAAAATACTTAGGACATAAAGAAATATGGAAATGAAATAGAGCAAGCGACACAATGGTGCATATAAACTGCTCAAACGCAGCTAAAAAGTGAGAATTTGACGCTCTGAACGGATGATTTTGGGCTTAAACTGAACCTAATCTCAACAATGAAGGAGCTAGTTCCTCACAGACACAGAGTGGACAGTAAATGAAGTCATCTCCACAGGACGTACAATAAATGATCCCTCTGGTTGTTTCCATGAGAGCAGCAAAACCCAAATGTGTCTGAGCAGCATGACTCTCTTAAAGGTCATCTTACTTGGTGTATTTCTGTAATATGATGAGTCCAGCATCCTTCAAAGCACCTGGGTGTCCTGCAGGAACTAAGCTGCTCTCTAATGTAGACTGTCTTTACTTCCTGTTCTGTAAACTCCACCTGATCGATGCATTTCTTCATCATTCCTCTCGAACATCCCCTCCCTTTCATTTACTCTGACGAGACGCAGCTGTGATTCCCCTTCACATTGACCCCCTCCCCAAACCCCCTAATGAAATGGTTGCTGTGCAGAGGTCTCAAGTCCTCCAGAAATCCTCCAGAAATTGAAGAAGAAGCAGCTTTTTCTTGATAATTGAAGTAATTGCACGTCAGCCACTTTATGATTAATTGATTTTCTTTGCAAACACCTCTTTTCCAATGACTGCAGTGCAGCAGGAGGAATTACAGCCATTACAGAAAGCTTAGGGATGCTGCGTGTGAGGCACATATTGATGCAAAAGTGTGTGTAACTGGATCGAAATAAATTAAGGGGATTTACGCATTTAAACTCGTAGAAAGCGACTAGTTTGAGGTGTAAAACCCTCTCTTATTCGTCCGTCAGTCATATCTTCTGTGATTTATTTGATGCAACACGGAGATGATGGATCATATGAGAGAGTCTAAATCAAAGAATGTCCTTGGATTGAACTGTAATTGCTGAAGAAGTCAAATTGTAAGACATTACACTGTTTTTGTGGAATAATAAGAGTCATTTTGAAAGTCTGACTGTCTCCTAAAAGCTTGAAGATATGTCTGATAATATCTATAATTCTGCCTCAGCTCCGTCATGACTACTTGCTGATATAAATGATTGGATCTGATTCATTAAACTGAGAGGGTAACATACATAACATGTTCAATAATCAGTGTCATGGAATCAGATGAGATGTGCTTAATTGATCCCTGATTGGTAAAGGCTGCAGGCATAGCATATGAGGGAATAGAGATCAACAGTAGAGAGAGATAACAATCTATGGTTTCTTTAGAAAACACCCCTAAAAAATACAGAAATACGTGTTTTTTCTTGTGTATTTCTCTGTTGTAGTTAAGAAGTGTAACAGCCTCACACTTCCTCTCACACAACAGGAGGAATGATCCCAAGTAGTTACAGATTTAAAATCGATGAGAAGGAATCAAAAACGCCGTGGAGCTGAACGTCCAATCAGCCGAGACGTTCAGGTGCAGTGAGGCTGCTCCGTCAAGTTTAATGACTTCACACACACACACACACACACACACACACACACACACACACACACCACACACACACACACACACACACACACACACACACACACACACACACAACACACACACACACACACACACACACACACACACACACACACACACATAAATTACGGGACAAAAGTTGTATTTAAAAGTAAGCATAGGACACCAAACCAACTGAGACCCGTCTGTCCGCTGCATCTACACTCACTCACTCACTCACACACACACACACACACACACACACACACCTCACACACACTCACACTCACTCACTCACACACACACTCACTCACTCACACCCTCACACCAAACACACACCCACACACACTCACAGTCTGACATATTGATCCCCTCAGAGGTCATTTATCGGACTCTATGATTGGTCTTGAGTGTTCTTCCCCTGCAGCAGTTGTTCTCTGACTTCCTGCACGTTATTTCTGCATTCATGAATTTGTAATCATGCACAATATGGATTTGTTTAAAGCAAACACCACTAACAGATAATGACCTGCTTCTCAGGGCTGATAGCATAAGATTAGAGATCATTTGTGTTTTAAAAAGACGTTTGTATTGTGATATCAGTATGTAGTGTCTCTACTGTGACATGTTTCCATGCTTTAATGTTCAAAAAGCTCTTTGGACTCTGATTGGTCGACCTGAGAGCTAGAAGTTACAGCATTATCCAGATCTCTTCAATGAAAGAGTGGATTGTTTTACTTTTGAAGGTGTTAAATCCATGTTAAGCTAAATATGACCCATAGTAGAGTAGTGTTACCCACTATAAAACATGTCTGCATGCTTTTCAACATATAATATTAAGCATTTCTGGTCTGAAAGAAACCTAAATGTAGTCGAAACATCAATATTCAGTCCCCTTTTTACTCATGCAGAGAAATGACACTCGCCATATTTCTTATTCTGTTTAAATATGTAAGCAATGATGGAAATGGACTTGAGGCGAAGCTGCAGGATGAGGGAGGGGATCTATTTCCTGTGAGTATCAGTGGGCATACAGCTTCTCCTCTGATGAGTCAAATGATCGTATCATCATTTCAAACATATACTCTGATTGCCTTTTACTCTGTCAAATTGTATTTGTAGTCTTGTATGTGTTTAACAGAGACAGATGTTAAGGATTTACATTTCAGGAAGGGTAAAGGAAGTGAGAGGTGGATTTACAAATGGTTAAGGACGAGGGGGTTTAATGGTTTGATGATGGGGTGTTAGATGATGCCTAAGAGAATGTAAGGGGGGACCAGTTGGATATTCTCTCTACTATATAGTGTTTCTGTTAGCTGTGTTCAGGCCATGTTATCCTCTGAGGATGAAGCTGCTCTGATCCTGCATTCAGATCCATTTCACTTGTATATTGACTTTCTTTATTACTTTATTAAATATAACAAAAGACAAACTTTGTCCATGAATCATTGATCAGTTTCTCTTGAGACTTGCCTCCACAAACATCACGTCACTCTCCTCTCTTCCTCCGATAACGACCTTTCTCCGCATGTGACCCTGCATTCCCTCGTTCCTCTGGCAAACAGGAGGTAAATCAGACGTCTGAGGGACAGGGAGACTCCTGGGGGGTGGAGGAGATGTTTCTGCATTTTAATGTTTTAATACAAGGACACGCATTCCCAGAGAGTCTGAGTATCGTTCAGGAGACGCAGAGGAACATGTGATGCAAATGCATGCAGTATATTGCACACAGTAGTATCAGTATATTCAGAGATGGCAAAAGTACACACATCCTTTACTCAAGTAGAAGTACAGATACTCGTGTTTAAAAATACTCTGGTCAAAGTAGAAGTACTGACTAAACTTCTTTACTCAAGTCAAAGTAAAGAGGCTTTGAAATGTACTTCAGTAAAAAGTACCCATAACTAGCAGCTGTTTTAAAGAGTACCTGACCTCCCTTTATATTAATAGAACAATAATGTCATTGTTAGCTAATGAATGTTTCCATGCTGAACAACGGCAACATGACAACGTTTTCATTGGTCCCTCTTCTTTAGAGAAGACCAGGAAATGATGGATACACGGATCGTGTTCAAATCAATAGGCAAGGCAAGGCAAGGCAAGGCAAGGCAAGTTTATTTATATAGCACCTTTCAACACAAGGTAATTCAAAGTGCTTTACAAAAATGGAAGACATTTTAAAAATGGCATTTAAAATCAGTCATTAAAAAGGAAAGATAATAAAATAAACATTAAAAGAAAAAATACATGGATAAAAGTTAAAAGTTACAGTGCAGTTTAAGATGTGAATAGTTCAATTAAAAGCAGCGGCAAAAGAAAAGTCTTCAGCCTGGATTTAAAAGTAGTAAGAGTTGCAGCGGACCTGCAGGTTTCTGGGAGTTTGTTCCAGATATTCGGAGCATAATAACTGAATGCTGCTTTACCATGTTTAGTTCTGACTCTGGGGACAGAAAGCTGACCAGTCCCTGAAGACCTGAGGGTTCTGGATGGTTCATAATTTAGCAGTAGGTCAGACATGTATTTTGGGCCTAAACCATTCAAAGCTTTATAAACCAGCAGCAATATTTTGAAATCTATTCTTTGACACACAGGAAGCCAGTGTAAAGACTTCAGAACAGGAGTGATGTGATCCACTTTCTTAGTGTTAGTGAGGACTCGAGCAGCGGCGTTCTGAATCAGCTGCAGCTTTCTAATAGATGTTTTAGTGAGGCCTGTGAAGACACCATTGCAGTAGTCGAGTCTACTGAAGATAAAAGCCATGGACAAGTTTTTCCAAATCCTGCTGTGACATTAGTCCTTTAATCCTAGATATGTTCTTTAGGTGATAGTAGGCTGATTTAGTAACTGTTTTAATGTGACTGTTGAAACTCAGGTCAGAGTCCATGACTACACCTAGATTTCTGGCTTTATCTGTTGTTTTGAACATTGCAGACTGAAGCTCAGCGCTAACTTTTATACGTTCTGCCTTGGCTCCAAAAACCATTACCTCAGTTTTATCTTTGTTTAATTGGAGAAAGTTCTGACACATCCAGTCATTGATTTGTTCAATGCACTTACTCAGTGTTTGAATTGGAGCATAATCTCCTGGTGAAATTGTTACGTAAATTTGTGTGTCATCCGCATAGCTATGGTAACTTATTTTGTTGTTTTTCATTATCTGAGCCAGTGGTAGCATGTAGATGTTAAAGAGAAGAGGCCCCAAGATGGAGCCTTGAGGTACCCCACATGTCATATTTGACATGTCATATTTGTCAATAGGCACGCAATGACTCTAAATAATAATGATCACGCCACCAAACACACATTCAAACTAAAGGAACCAGCCTGTTTGGAAAATGTAAGAAGTAGAAAGTACAGGTATTTGGGTTCAACATGTAAGAAGTAGAAAGTACAGGTATTTGGGTTCAAAATGTAAGAAGTAGAAAGTACAGGTATTTGAGTTCAACATGTAAGAAGTAGAAAGTACAGGTATTTGTGTTCAACATGTAAGAAGTAGAAAGTACAGGTATTTGAGTTCAACATGTAAGAAGTAGAAAGTACAGGTATTTGTGTTCAACATGTAAGAAGTAGAAAGTACAGGTATTTGTGTTCAACATGTAAGAAGTAGAAAGTACAGGTATTTGGGTTCAAAATGTAAGAAGTAGAAAGTACAGGTATTTGTGTTCAACATGTAAGAAGTAGAAAGTACAGGTATTTGTGTTCAACATGTAAGAAGTAGAAAGTACAGGTATTTGTGTTCAACATGTAAGAAGTAGAAAGTACAGGTATTTGTGTTCAACATGTAAGAAGTAGAAAGTACAGGTATTTGTGTTCAACATGTAAGAAGTAGAAAGTACAGGTATTTGGGTTGAAAATTTAAGAAGTCAAAGTAAAAAGTCTTCAGAAAATAAGTGGAGTAAAGTACTGATACCAGAAAAATGTACTTAAGTACAGTAAAGAAGTATTTGTACTCCAATACTTCCCACCTCTGAGTATATTATAGAAGTATAGAAATGTGTTTTTATGTGATTGTAGTTATTACATGTACAGCACTTTGGCCCGACCAAAAATCGCTTTTAAATGTGCTTTATAAATAAACCTTGATTTGATTTGATATTGCCTCCCTCATGCAGTATATTGCACACACAGTATTCTAGTATCAGTATATTATATAGAACTTGTAGCTCAATATTCCCAAGGTGCGTGCAAGAGCTGAGCTTGAATTTCAGCAGGTTTACAAAAGGAAAAGAACAAAGCAGCACCACAGAGATCATGCTCTGTCAATATCTCCAGTTGTACTGCTCATGCACCTCTCGTGTGACTAGAAAACACACCTGTTGGGATGCCATGTTTTCCTACCTGTGCTACTGATTACACTGGATACGTGCAAGGAAATATATCTGTTGTTGACACTCAACATTCTTATTGTGTGTCTTTTGCTTTTGCTTCATATCAAAAGTCTCTTTAAAGGTGTATATCAGTATGTAGTGTCTCTACTTTAAAGAGTCCTCTCCTGCTGATGTTCAGGTGTATATCAGTATGTAGTGTCTCTACTTTAAAGAGTCCTCTCTGCTGATGTTCAGGTGTATATCAGTATGTAGTGTCTCTACTTTAAAGAGTCCTCTCCTGCTGATGTTCAGGTGTATATCAGTATGTAGTGTCTCTACTTTAAAGAGTCCTCTCCTGCTGATGTTCAGGTGTATATCAGATGTAGTGTCTCTACTTTAAAGAGTCCTCTCCTGCTGATGTTCAGGTGTATATCAGTATGTAGTGTCTCTACTTTAAAGAGTCCTCTCCTGCTGATGTTCAGGTGTATATCAGTATGTAGTGTCTCTACTTTAAAGAGTCCTCTCCTGCTGATGTTCAGGTGTATATCAGTATGTAGTGTCTCTACTTTAAAGAGTCCTCTCCTGCTGATGTTCAGGTGTATATCAGTATGTAGTGTCTCTACTTTAAAGAGTCCTCTCTGCTGATGTTCAGGTGTATATCAGTATGTAGTGTCTCTACTTTAAAGAGTCCTCTCCTGCTGATGTTCAGGTGTATATCAGTATGTAGTGTCTCTACTTTAAAGAGTCCTCTCCTGCTGATGTTCAGGTGTATATCAGTATGTAGTGTCTCTACTTTAAAGAGTCCTCTCCTGCTGATGTTCAGGTGTATATCAGTATGTAGTGTCTCTACTTTAAAGAGTCTCTCCTGCTGATGTTCAGGTGTATATCAGTGTAGTGTCTCTACTTTAAAGAGTCCTATCTGCTGATGTTCAGGTGTATATCAGTATGTAGTGTCTCTACTTTAAAGAGTCCTCCTGCTGATGTTCAGGTGTATATCAGTATGTAGTGTCTCTACTTTAAAGAGTCCTCTCCTGCTGATGTTCAGGTGTATATCAGTATGTAGTGTCTCTACTTTAAAGAGTCCTCTCCTGCTGATGTTCAGGTGTATATCAGTATGTAGTGTCTCTTTAAAGAGTCCTCTCCTGCTGATGTTCAGGTGTATATCAGTATGTAGTGTCTCTACTTTAAAGAAGTCCTCTCCTGCTGATGTTCAGGTGTATATCAGGATGTAGTGTCTCTACTTTAAAGAGTCCTCTCCTGCTGATGTTCAGGTGTATATCAGTATGTAGTTGTCTCTACTTTAAAGAGGTCCTCTCCTGCTGAATGTTTTCAGGGGTATATCAGTATGTAGGGTCTCTACTTTAAAGAGTCCTACCCTCCTGCTGATGTTCACGGTGTATATCAGTAGGTGTAGTGTGCTCTACTTTAAAGGAGTCCTCTCCTGCTGAATGTTTCAGGTGTTAATCAGGATGTAGTATTGTCCTCCTACTTTAAAGAGTCCCTCTCCCTGCTGATTGTTCAGGTGTATATCAAGTTATGTAGTGTCCTCTACTTTAAAGAGTCCTCCTCCTGCTGATGTTTCAGGTGTATATCAGATGTGTAGTGTCTCTACTTTAAAGAGTCCTCTCCTGCCTGATTGTTCAGTGTATATCAGTATGTAGTGGTCTCTACATTTAAAGAGTCTCTCCCTGCCTGAGTTAAGGTTCCGTGGTATATCAGCTATGGTAGTGTCTCTACTTTAAAGAGTCCCTATCCTGCTGATGTTCAGGCTGTATAATCAGTTATGTAGTGTCTCTACTTTAAAGAGTCCTCTCCTGCTGATGTTCAGGTGTATATCAGTATGTAGTGTCTCTACTTTAAAGAGTCCTCTCCTGCTGATGTTCAGGTGTATATCAGTATGTAGTGTCTCTACTTTAAAGAGTCCTCTCCTGCTGATGTTCAGGTGTATATCAGTATGTAGTGTCTCTACTTTAAAGAGTCCTCTCCTGCTGATGTTCAGGTGTATATCAGTGTGTAGTGTCTCTACTTTAAAGAGTCCTCTCCTGCTGATGTTCAGGTGTATATCAGTATGTAGTGTCTCTACTTTAAAGAGTCCTCTCCTGCTGATGTTCAGGTGTATATCAGTATGTAGTGTCTCTACTTTAAAGAGTCCTTAAAACTTTACAGAAAAGTAGTTTTAACTACATTTCTTGTCTCTTTTTAAGAGTATTACCAGGTGCTGATACAAGTAGTATTATAGGTTGTTCAGAAAGTTAGATCTAACCTCTGATTCCCACAACACACGTCAAATTTAACCTTCACAGAAAGAGAGGTGTTCAGAGTTTTGATAGACTGACCTGCTCACATCTCACATCTTAAATATCTTATATCATATTTGGTTTTGTATTAATGTCTTCTATGAATTAAATGAATCTGTGTTCCTTGTAAAAAAAAATGTCTTGCTTAAAGGAAACCTATCATGCTATATTTAAATGATATATTGTAGGGCCATACCTATATAAGGTATATTTATACGTTCTGTTTCAAAATACCAAACAGATCATGCATTTTAGCCATGCCTCATTTCGCTCTATGTGCTGTTTGCTTGTCTACGGGTCTGATTCTGCTGACCACGCCCCCCTGCAGGAGAGGGGGAGACGTGCTCTGATCAGGCTGCTGGGCTGTCAGAAGAGGGGGAGAAAAAGAGATCTCCGTCCTCCCGTGTTTTATTATATAGAGTCGTTATTAATTTGTTTTAAAGCTCAATAAATAACAAAGAAGACCTTTGACCGGCACTTTTCTAATTTTGTCCGGAAGATTTAAACTTTAACGGACATCTTGACCGGCGAGACAAACTGAAACTGAAACTCTGCCGCACGGTCCCCTCGTTCCTTGGAAGAGGCGGAGAGGTGGGTGTTTGTCATCTGCTGGTGGACTAACCGGAGAGAATTACAGTGCTTGCCTCGACGGGGAGGGATTGCATTGAATTAAAGCAGCGGGAGCAAACGCTTGCCTCGGGGAGGGAGAAAGAAAGCCACAGCGGAGAATAAACAGAAGGGTAACCATGGTAACTATGGGCGGGAAGTCTTCTTTGCTGCTTTTTTGGCAGACTACAGCGCCACTTACAGGTCTGGCATATGTACTACAGCGTCTCCAGTGCTTTCGAGCGGCAATGGCCGGCCGTGGCCCAACCCCACATTCCCCTGATAGGTGGAGAGTTGGCCCAATAGCTGTAGCTCCACCACCGTCCTGACAGTGTTCAAATCTGGATCAGTTTTGATCAGATCCGTTGCAGCCCCTTTTTTAGAGATTTGGGTATGGGGGAAAATAGAGAGGGTTGTGTTTTCTGACACTTGGTGAGTTCCCTGGAACACCGGGGACACATATTCATGTAGAAAAGACGTACAAAAGTGCATTTTGCATGATAGGTCCCCTTTAATGTTCACATTTGTAGCTATTTGTTTGTATGTATTTGTAGATGTTGCAACTATACAGAGCTTTAGCAATACTCTGTTACTATGCTAACAAAGCTGTTGAATTGACCCTGAGAGGAAGGTTTGTTTTCCTGATCCTCCGTCCTTCAGTCACATGACCTTCCTCTCTTCAAAGTCTCTCAGTTTGAGGAGTTAGTATCCGTCTTTCTCCCTGGAGGTTTGTCCTTCAGCTTTTTCAGAGGACTCGGTGTCTTTTGGCCGGCTGACAGATCGTCAGTTACCTCCTCCCCCTCTGTAGTCATGTTGCGTCCGTTTGTTGTTGTTTTGTGTTGTTGTTTTGTGTTGTTGTGGTTTGGTCATTTTTGTATTAGTTCCTATTTTGTTGTGCTCTTTGCTGAAAGTATGCATTCATTTCTATTAGTGTTTGGTCATTTGGCACTTTGTGTAGTTTTCTGTATCTTTGTGTTTTGTTTTCAGCCTTAGTGTGTCGCTTCCTTAGTGTGTCGCTTCCTTAGTGTGTCGCTTCCTTAGTGTGATGCTTCCTTAGTGTGTTGCTTCCTTAGTGTGTCGCTTCCTTAGTGTGTCGCTTCCTTAGTGTGATGCTTCCTTAGTGTGATGCTTCCTTAGTGTGATGCTTCCTTAGTGTGTCGCTTCCTTAGTGTGTCGCTTCCTTAGTGTGTTGCTTCCTTAGTGTGTCGCTTCCTTAGTGTGATGCTTCCTTAGTGTGTTGCTTCCTTAGTGTGTTTGCTTCCTTAGTGTGTCGCTTCCTTAGTGTGTCGCTTCCTTAGTGCGTCGCTTCCTTAGTGTGATGCTTCCTTAGTGTGATGCTTCCTTAGTGTGATGCTTCCTTAGTGTGTTGCTTCCTTAGTGTGTTGCTTCCTTAGTGTGATGCTTCCCTTAGTGTGTCGCTTCCTTCCTTAGTGTGTTGCTTCCTTAGTGTGTTGCTTCCTTAGTGTGATGCTTCCTTCCTTAGTGTGTTGCTTCCTTAGTGTGATGCTTCCTTAGTGTGATGCTTCCTTCCTTAGTGTGTTGCTTCCTTAGTGTGTTGCTTCCTTCCTTAGTGTGTTGCTTCCTTAGTGTGATGCTTCCTTAGTGTGATGCTTCCTTCCTTAGTGTGTTGCTTCCTTAGTGTGATGCTTCCTTAGTGTGTTGCTTCCTTAGTGTGTTGCTTCCTTAGTGTGATGCTTCCTTCCTTAGTGTGTTGCTTCCTTCCTTAGTGTGTTGCTTCCTTAGTGTGATGCTTCCTTAGTGTGATGCTTCCTTCCTTAGTGTGTTGCTTCCTTAGTGTGTTGCTTCCTTAGTGTGATGCTTCCTTCCTTAGTGTGTTGCTTCCTTAGTGTGATGCTTCCTTAGTGTGATGCTTCCTTCCTTAGTGTGTTGCTTCCTTAGTGTGTTGCTTCCTTAGTTTGTTGCCCTAGTGGTGTTGCTTCCTTCCTAGTGTGTTGCTTCCTTAGTGTGTTGCTTCCTTAGTGTGTTGCTTCCTTCCTTAGTGTGTTGCTTCATTAGTGTGTTGCTTCCTTGGTGTGTTGCTTCCTTAGTGTGTTGCTTCCTCAGTGTGTTGCTTCCTTAGTGTGATGCTTCCTTAGTGTGTTGCTTCCTTAGTGTGTTGCTTCCTTAGTGTGTTGCTTCCTTAGTGTGTTGCTTCCTTAGTGTGATGCTTCCTTCCTTAGTGTGTTGCTTCCTTAGTGTGTTGCTTCCTTAGTGTGTTGCTTCCTTCGTGTGTTGCTTCCTTAGTGTGTTGCTTCCTAGTGTGATGCTTCCTTAGTGTGTTTGCTTCCTTAGTGTGTTGCTTCCTTGTGTGTTGCTTCCTTCCTTAGTGTGTTGCTTCCTTAGTGTGTTGCTTCCGTAGTGTGTTGCTTCCTTAGTGTCTTGCTTCCTTAGTGTGTTGCTTCCTTAGTGTTTTTTTTGTGTTGCTTCCTTCCTTGGTGTTGCTTCCTTAGTTGATGTTCCTTAGTGTGTTGCTTCCTTAGTGTGTTGCTTCCTTAGTGTGATGCTTCCTTAGTGTGTTGCTTCCTTGGTGTGTTGCTTCCTTAGTGTGTTGCTTCCTTAGTGTGTTGCTTCCTTAGTGTGATGCTTCCTTAGTGTGTCGCTTCCTTAGTGTGTCGCTTCCTTAGTGTGTCGCTTCCTTAGTGTGATGCTTCCTTAGTGTGATGCTTCCTTAGTGTGTTGCTTCCTTAGTGTGTTGCTTCCTTAGTGTGTTGCTTCCTTAGTGTGATGCTTCCTTAGTGTGTCGCTTCCTTCTTAGTGTGGCTCCTTAGTGTGTTGCTTCCTTAGTGTGTTGCTTCCTTCCTTAGTGTGTTGCTTCCTTAGTGTGTGATGCTTCCTTAGTGTGATGCTTCCTTCCTTAGTGTGTTGCTTCCTTAGTGTGCTTCTTCCTTAGTGTGTGCTTCCTTAGTGTGATGCTTCCTTAGTGTGATGCTTCCTTCCTTAGTGTGTTGCTTCCTTAGTGTGATGCTTCCTTAGTGTGTTGCTTCCTTAGTGTGTTGCTTCCTTCCTTAGTGTGTTGCTTCCTTAGTGTGATGCTTCCTTCCTTAGTGTGTTGCTTCCTTAGTGTGATGCTTCCTTAGTGTGATGCTTCCTTAGTGTGTTGCTTCCTTAGTGTGTGCTTCCTTAGTGTGATGCTTCCTTCCTTAGTGTGTTGCTTCCTTAGTGTGATGCTTCCTTAGTGTGATGTTCCTTCCTTAGTGTGTGCTTCCTTAGTGTGTTGTCCTTAGTGTGTTGCTTCCTTAGTGTGTTGCTTCCTTCCTTAGTGTGTTGCTTCCTAGTGGCTTCTTCTTAGTGTGTTGCTTCCATTAGTGTGTTGCTTCCTTGGTGTGTTGCTTCCTTAGTGTGTTGCTTCCTCAAGTGTGTTGCTTCCTTAGTGTGATGCTTCCTTAGTGTGTTGCTTCCTTAGTGTGTTGCTTCCTTAGTGTGTTGCTCCTTAGTGTGTTGCTTCCTTAATGTGTTGCTTCCTTAGTGTGTTGCTTTCCTTCGTGTGTTGCTTCCTTAGTGTGTTGGCTTCCTTAGTGTGATGCTTCCTTAGTGTGTTGCTTCCTTAGTGTGTTGCTTCCCTTAGTGTGTTGCTTCCTTCCTTAGTGTGTTGCTTCCTTAGTGTGTTGCTTCCTTAGTGTGTTGCTTCCTTAGTGTCTTGCTTCCTTAGTGTGTTGCTTCCTTAGTGTGTTGCTTCCTTCCTTAGTGTGTTGCTTCCTTAGTGTGATGCTTCCTTAGTGTGTTGCTTCCGAATTCAGGTATGTTGCTTCCTTAGTGTGTTGCTTCCTTAGTGTGTTGCTTCCTTCCTTAGTGTGTTGCTTCCTTAGTGTGTTGCTTCCTTAGTGTGTTGCTTCCTTAGTGTGTTGCTTCCTTAGTGTGTTGCTTCCTTAGTGTGTTGCTTCCTCCTTAGTGTGTTGGCTTCCTTAGTGTTGTTGCTTCCTTAGTGTGATGCTTCCTTAGTGTGTTGCTTCCTTAGTGGTTGCTTCCTTAGTGTGTTGCTTCCTTAGTGTGTTGCTTCCTTAGTGTGTTGCTTCCTTGGTGTGTGCTTCCTTCCTTAGTGTGATGCTTCCTTAGTGTGTTGCTTCCTTAGTGTGTTGCTTCCTTAGTGTGTTGCTTCCTTGGTGTGTTGCTTCCTTAGTGTGATGCTTCCTTAGTGTGTTGCTTCCTTAGTGTGTTGCTTCCTTAGTGTGTTGCTTCCTTAGTGTGATGCTTCCTTAGTGTGTTGCTTCCTTAGTGTGTTGCTTCCTTAGTGTGTTGCTTCCTTAGTGTGTTGCTTCCTTCCTTAGTGTGATGCTTCCTTAGTGTGTTGCTTCCTTAGTGTGATGCTTCCTTCCTTAGTGTGTTGCTTCCTTAGTGTGATGCTTCCTTAGTGTGTTGCTTCCTTGGTGTGTTGCTTCCTTAGTGTGATGCTTCCTTAGTGTGTTGCTTCCTTAGTGTGTTGCTTCCTTAGTGTGATGCTTCCTTAGTGTGTTGCTTCCTTGGTGTGTTGCTTCCTTAGTGTGATGCTTCCTTAGTGTGTTGCTTCCTTAGTGTGATGCTTCCTTAGTGTGTTGCTTCCTTGGTGTGTTGCTTCCTTCCTTAGTGTGATGCTTCCTTAGTGTGTTGCTTCCTTAGTGTGTTGCTTCCTTCCTTAGTGTGTTGCTTCCTTAGTGTGATGCTTCCTTAGTGTGTTGCTTCCTTGGTGTGTTGCTTCCTTAGTGTGATGCTTCCTTAGTGTGTTGCTTCCTTAGTGTGTTGCTTCCTTAGTGTGATGCTTCCTTAGTGTGTTGCTTCCTAGTGGGTGTTGCTTCCTTAGTGTGATGCTTCCTTTGTGTGTTGCTTCCTTAGTGTGTTGCTTCCTTGGTGTGTTGCTTCCTTGGTGCGTTGCTTCCTTAGTGCGATGCTTCCTTAGTGTGTTGCTTCCTTGGTGTGTTGCTTCCTTAGTGTGTTGCTTCCTTAGTGTTGCTTCCTTAGTGTGTTGCTTCCTTAGTGTGTTGCTTCCTTCCTTAGTGTGTTGCTTCCTTAGTGTGTTGCTTCCTTAGTGTGTTGCTTCCTTAGTGTGTTGCTTCCTTAGTGTGTTGCTTCCTTCCTTAGTGTGTTGCTTCCTTAGTGTGTTGCTTCCTTAGTGTGATGCTTCCTTCCTTAGTGTGATGCTTCCTTAGTGTGTTGCTTCCTTAGTGTGTTGCTTCCTTCCTTAGTGTGTTGCTTCCTTAGTGTGTTGCTTCCTTAGTGTGATGCTTCCTTAGTGTGATGCTTCCTTCCTTAGTGTGATGCTTCCTTAGTGTGATGCTTCCTTAGTGTGTTGCTTCCTTCCTTAGTGTGTTGCTTCCTTAGTGTGTTGCTTCCTTAGTGTGTTGCTTCCTTAGTGTGTTGCTTCCTTAGTGTGTTGCTTCCTTAGTGTGTTGCTTCCTTCCTTAGTGTGTTGCTTCCTTCCTTAGTGTGTTGCTTCCTTAGTGTGTTGCTTCCTTCCTTAGTGTGTTGCTTCCTTAGTGTGTTGCTTCCTTAGTGTGATGCTTCCTTAGTGTGTTGCTTCCTTAGTGTGTTGCTTCCTTAGTGTGTTGCTTCCTTAGTGTGTTGCTTCTTTCCTTAGTGTGTTGCTTCCTTAGTGTGATGCTTCCTTAGTTTGTTGCTTCCTTCCTTAGTGTGTTGCTTCCTTTGTGTGTTGCTTCCTTAGTGTGATGCTTCCTTAGTTTGTTGCTTCCTTCCTTAGTGTGTTGCTTCCTTAGTGTGTTGCTTCCTTAGTGTGATGCTTCCTCAGTGTGTTGCTTCCTTAGTGTGTTGCTTCCTTAGTGTGTTGCTTTCCTTAGTGTGTCGCTTCCTTAGTGTGATCTTCCTTAGTGTGGCTTTCCTTTAGTGTGATGCTTCCTTAGTGTGTTGCTTCCTTACGTGTGTGTTCCTTGTGTGTTGCTTCCTTAGTGTGTTGCTTCCTTAGTGTGTTGCTTCCTTAGGTGTGCTTCTTCCTTGCCTTAGTGTGTTGCTTCCTTAGTGTGTGCTTCCTTAGTGTGATGCTTCCTTAGTGTGATGCTTCCTTAGTGTGTGCTTCCTTAGTGTGTTGCTTCCTTCGTTAGTGTGTTGCTTCCTTAGTGTGTTGCTTCCTTAGTGTGTGCTTCCTTCCTTAGTGTGATGCTTCCTTAGTGTGTTGCTTCCTTAGTGTGTTGCTTCCTTAGTGTGTTGCTTCCTTCCTTAGTGTGTTGCTTCCTTCCTTAGTGTGTTGCTTCCTTAGTGTGATGCTTCCTTAGTGTGTTGCTTCCTTCCTTAGTGTTTGCTTCTTAGTGTGTTGCTTCCTTAGTGTGTTGATTCCTTAGTGTGTTGCTTCTTTCCTTAGTGTGATGCTTCCTTAGGGTGATGCTTCATTAGTGTGTTGCTTCCTTAGTGTGATGCTTCCTTAGTGTGTTGCTTCCTTAGTGTGTTGCTTCCTTAGTGTGTTGCTTCCTTAGTGTGATGATTGCTCTTAGTGTGTTGCTTCCTTAGTGTGTTGCTTCCTTAGTGTGTTGCTTCCTTAGTGTGTTGCTTCTTTCCTTAGTGTGATGCTTCCTTAGTGTGTTGCTTCCTTAGTGTGTTGCTTCTTTCCTTAGTGTGATGCTTCCTTAGTGTGATGCTTCCTTAGTGTGTTGCTTCCTTAGTGTGATGCTTCCTTAGTGTGTTGCTTCCTTAGTGTGTTGCTTCCTTAGTGTGTTGCTTCCTTCCTTAGTGTGTTGCTTGTAGTTGTTGTGTGTCTCCTTGTAGTCTTGTTGTAGTTGTGTTGTGTCTCCTTGTAGTCTTGTTGTAGTGGTTGTGTGTCTCCTTGTAGTCTTGTAGTGGTTGTGTGTCTCCTTGTAGTCTTGTAGTGGTTTTGTGTCTCCTTGTAGTCTTGTAGTGGTTTTGTGTCTCCTTGTAGTCTTGTTGTAGTGGTTGTGTGTCTCCTTGTAGTCTTGTTGTAGTTGTGTTGTGTCTCCTTGTAGTCTTGTTGTAGTGGTTGTGTGTCTCCTTGTAGTCTTGTTGTAGTGGTGTTGTGTCTCCTTGTAGTCTTGTTGTAGTTGTGTTGTGTCTCCTTGTAGTCTTGTTGTAGTGGTGTTGTGTCTCCTTGTAGTCTTGTTGTAGTGGTGTTGTGTCTCCTTGTAGTCTTGTTGTAGTGGTGTTGTGTCTCCTTGTAGTCTTGTTGTAGTGGTTTTGTGGTCATTTTGCTCCTTCACAGCAGTTTTGCGTCTCTTTGTGGACTTTTGAAGTATTCCCCTCTCTGGTACGTCTCTCTTTCACTGACATTTTAAAGGCGAAGACCGGAGGGACCCCTGCCATCATGCATACAAACATATCCAACAGTGTTCCTTCTGTAAGTCACTTTGCATTACAGTCTACTCGTATATATTGACATGTTTCCCCCGAATGGAGCTAACATCGTACTCCTGTCCTGTCAAAACCTGATCTCCAGTCGAAGCTCCTTTTGTTTAAAGCAGCTGATTAGCATAGAGAGTGGAATGTCTCCTTGTTCTGCTGGGAATGTGACTTATATAATGCATGCACCTTTATATATATATATACGTCTCTTGTTATGATGTTATTGTGGACGGTGAAGGTGAGGGTAAAGAGTT
>NW_022987941.1:261901-311901 GCF_902827165.1 Trematomus bernacchii
ATTTCACTTTTAGAAGAAAACTGGAGAGGCTGCTTTCTGTTTTTATATCGCCCCAAACTGTGGGATCCCATTTGATCTGAGAACAGCAACTCAAACAAAACTGTAAATGGTGGCTTCTCATTGTATTTGTTCAGTAGCGTCACTGTTCATGTTTTATGGTTCAGTGATATAACTCTTTCTGTTTGTTCATACCCTTGTTTTAGTTTTTTAACACTTTCTTTATTGTTTTAGCATATATAGACAATATAAAAGACAGTACACAAACGTCCACAAGACGTCACAAAATGGAGTACATTACAAGTCACATACATAACATCAATTCATTAAATTAACTTCACAAACAATACCCTTGATGTTCCTCATTTGTTATTGTCATTTTCTGTCATCCTCTGTAAAGCACTTTGAGCTGCGTCAAGCATGCAATATAAATAAAGTGTATTATTATTATTATCACTGACGCTTTAATGTGCAGAGATTTAATCTGTAACTCTTAATCTGAGCTGTTCAAACGAGAGCGGGAAGAAATAACATGTTTTTCTTTGGGGGACGCTTCTGTGTTCCAGCAGCTCAGTCAGTCTGAAGTGATGATGTTTTCAGATCACCATTGCACAACATGTGTATGCACTTTCTCACATACATCAGCAGAGCACTACCTGGTTGCATGTTGTACTACATTCCTGCTTTTTGCATCCGTATCATATCAGACCGTGTTGGAGCGTTTGATTAGTCCGGAGGTTTAGGAACAATGATGCAGAAGCTATAGGCAGGAAGTCGCTACAGTGTGTGGGTCACTTCCTGTTTCACTTAAGGACACACACACACACGCGCACACGCACAAGCACACGCACGCGCACACACACACGCACACGCACGCGCGCGCGCGCGCACACACACACAGATCCACTATAACCTTTCACAATTAAAGCCCGGGACATATTAGCTTAATTTTTCTGTCACACATCCAGTGTTTAAAGGCCTTTTTATTGTTGTTGTTTACAGTAGATCACTCATACAGTGTGTGTGTGTGTGTGTGTGTG
Organism: Trematomus bernacchii; assembly: GCF_902827165.1. Classification (NCBI taxonomy): domain Eukaryota; kingdom Metazoa; phylum Chordata; class Actinopteri; order Perciformes; family Nototheniidae; genus Trematomus; species Trematomus bernacchii. The sequence continues at coordinate 262,939 of NW_022987941.1, forward strand.
TGTGTGTGTGTGTAGTGCCGCGGTCCATCGAGTGTCCATCCTGGGACTGGAGGGAGAGCCGGGACTTTGACGAGCTGAACCACATCCTGCAGGAGAGCAAGAAGCTGGGCAAAGCTCTGGAGAGTCTGTCCCGCAGTGAGTCCGAATGTTAATGTTTACAAACATTAAAGGGACGGTTTGGACGGAAAATCAAAATATGTGTGGCTGTTATCTCTCTAGATGTTTCTCTAAATATGTGCGGCTGTTATCTCTCTAGATGTTTCTCTAAATATGTGTGGCTGTTATCTCTCTAGATGTTTCTCTAAATATGTGTGGCTGTTATCTCTCTAGATGTTTCTCTAATAGTGTGGCTGTATCACTCTAGATGTTTCTTCTAATATGTTGTGGCTGTTATCTCTCTAGATGTTTCTCTAATATGTGTGGCTGTTATCTCTCTAGATGTTTCTCTAATATGTGTGGCTGTTATCTCTCTAGATGTTTCTCTAATATGTGTGGCTGTTATCTCTCTAGATGTTTCTCTAATATGTGTGGCTGTTATCTCTCTAGATGTTTCTCTAATATGTGTGGTGTTATCCCTCTAGATGTTTCTCTAATATGTGTGGCTGTTATCTCTCTAGATGTTTCTCTAATATGTGTGGCTGTTATCTCTCTAGATTTCTCTAATATGTGTGGCTGTTATCTCTCTAGATGTTTCTCTAATATGTGTGGCTGTTATCTCTCTAGATGTTTCTCTAAATATGTGTGGCTGTTATCTCTCTAGATGTTTCTCTAATATGTGTGGCTGTTATCTCTCTAGATGTTTCTCTAAATATGTGTGGCTGTTATCTCTCTAGATGTTTCTCTAATATGTGTGGCTGTTATCTCTCTAGATGTTTCTCTAATATGTGTGGCTGTTATCTCTCTAGATGTTTCTCTAATATGTGTGGCTGTTATCCTCTAGATGTTTCTCTAATATGTGTGGCTGTTATCCCTCTAGATGTTTCTCTAATATGTGTGGCTGTTATCTCTCTAGATGTTTCTCTAATATGTGTGGCTGTTATCCCTCTAGATGTTTCTCTAATATGTGTGGCTGTTATCTCTCTAGATGTTTCTCTAAATATGTGTGGCTGTTATCTCTCTAGATGTTTCTCTAATATGTGTGGCTGTTATCTCTCTAGATGTTTCTCTAAATATGTGTGGCTGTTATCTCTCTAGATGTTTCTCTAATATGTGTGGCTGTTATCCCTCTAGATGTTTCTCTAATATGTGTGGCTGTTATCTCTCTAGATGTTTCTCTAAATATGTGTGGCTGTTATCACTCTAGATGTTTCTCTAAATATGTGTGGCTGTTATCCCTCTAGATGTTTCTCTAAATATGTGTGGCTATTATCCCTCTAGATGTTTCTCTAATATGTGTGGCTGTTATCACTCTAGATGTTTCTCTAATATGTGTGGCTGTTATCCCTCTAGATGTTTCTCTAAATATGTGTGGCTGTTATCCCTCTAGATGTTTCTTTATGCAGGAACTATAAAGCGTTGACCTTGTCACTGTGAATCCTGAGAGGAAACCAGATATTTCTCTGTGATTTAAAACATCTTCTCTCTGCAGGCATCGCCATTTCTGACGAGCTGGACCAGGTACCGTCTTTATAAACTCTCACACACACTGATCACTCATCACACACACCAAATAATGACCAAATAAAACATAACCCATAGGGATTGTGTGTTCCTGTTCGTGTTCTACGAGGCGGATATGGATCAACTTCTTGAAACACATTTGAAAATGTCTCACAAGACACATCTGTGTTTCTGCAAAAAGCCCCGATTGCTCTCTGATTGGATGATATTACAGATCCTCAGTGAGCATGTCCTCTGCAGATGCTTCAGAGTGTGTCTCACACTTTGTCCTCGGCATTAGGACATGTCTCCGTCCTTGGCTCTTCGCCCGGAGACTCTCTCTGAAGGACGGGGAGTGAATACTGATCACACAGACCATCATATCTGATCCTGTCCTCGATTCAGACAAGCAGACAGATCTGTGAGCGTGAGGGATGTTTACTCAGACGGTTCGGTGCTTTGATTCTGAAGGGCAGAGTCTTGGTTATCATTTCTTTACATGAGAGTTAAAGATCGTAGGGCTCAGATGAAGGGAGGCATCATTAGTTTACATTCTATCCAAATTGCAATATTGGCTAGAACAATAAAGGCTAAATATCTACAGGTATTCCATCAGGTGTTGTCGGGCTGCAGAAACGATTCCACCGACTTTATAAAACATCCTTGTTTCGGACAGACCCTTTATTTGCATGAGGAATCAGGTATCTAAATAGTTGGCAATAACTGTATTTGTTGATTAACTAATCACTTAGACCCCGTTTACACGAGGACGAAACGGGTTGTATCCGCATAGTTTCTCTCGCGTATAGCCCGTTCGTTCACACGAGGCCGGAACGGAACCACGGACACGGACCCCGCAAACGATAACGGGTCCCAAGGTGGATCTGCAAACAGAACGCTCTGGGGGGCCAAACGGCTCTGTGTGTACGCCCTATACGATAATTTCCTGATAACGATGAAGCCATAGCCCCACCTCTGCTGCTCACTGCTGTAGCATGGTCAGTAGCTACTGCTAGTGCTACTGCTACTGACCATGCTACAGATGTTAGTGCAACATCTACAGCTCCTCTACCACAACCATCAGCAACAAGTGGACATGGAGAACTACATGAACTACATGTTGCTCAATCCACCGCGGGGCATAAACAGAAGGGCAACCATGGCAACCATGCTCCGGGGTCTTCTTCGCTGCTTTTGGTGTATTTTGTGGCGGCAGCAGCGCCACTTACAGGCCCGGCATATGTACTACAGCGTCTCCAGTGGTCTCGTGTGAACGGACACGTTAAATGAATCGAATGCGTGTGAACGGAAGACTTTTTTGAAAACGCAAACGTTCCCGTGTAAATGGAGTCTTAGTCAGTTTAGCGCTGCAGCTCTTGCATTATGCATGATAAACAGTCTCTGTTTAGTCCCTACATTTGAGAGAATAAGACCTGGAAAGTGCTCAAATTTCACGTTGAAGAAAATGTGAGACATCTGGATAAAAAATGCTTTTAAAACTTCTTCTCTTTTTCGTATAAATCTGCATTTCTTTCATCCTTTTTTTATCATATATTTTGCAGAAGTTGGGGGGCTGTAACTCGGCGGACAACCCGTATGATGCAAAGCCTGCACGAAATAAATTAAAACCTCACCATGACCTTGATTTACGTCAAAACATGTGCTGTTTTTAGATCTTTCATTTGAGAGAATACAGCCGAATGTCATGTCCATATTTTTAGGGAAGATTATAGCCTTTTTGTATTTTTGCATGAGAGATCGGGTATCTAAATAGATCACTTTCTGTGTTGATGAACTAATCACTGAGTCCATTTAGGTCTGCAGTTTCTCATTATGCAGGTTAGACAGCAGTGAGAGATCACATTTTGAGCAAACTATCCTCAACGCCTGTAAAATATAATATCCAAAACTCATACAAAAATGTATAAAGAGTGGTTTGTTAACGATGACAAGCCTGCAGCAAATCAATTAAAAGCCACACCATGAAAGAAGTGCTGTTTTTAGATCTTACATTTGAGAGAACACAGCCGAATCATGTGTCATTCTTTTTTATCATTTCTCCTGCAGAACGTGGGGGGCTATAACTCGGGGGTGCGGACCCGGGTGGTGGGGCAGTGGGTTGGGCGAGAGGAGGAGGACGCAGACCCTCTGGCCTCCGAGATGCTGAAGCCCCCCCTCCCTCGAGAGAAGACTGAAGCGTGCTGGAGCAGAGAGAGCAGCCCTAAAGCGAGGTGTGTGTGTGTGTGTGTGTGTGTGTGTGTGTGTGTGTGTGTGTGTGTGTGTGTGTGTGTGTGTGTGTGTGTGTGTGTGTGTGTGTGTGTGTGTGTGTGTGTGTGTGTGTGTGTGTGTGTTGTGTGTGTGTGTGTGTGTGTGTGTGGTGTGTGTGTGTGTGGTGTGTGTGTGTGTGTGTGTGTGTGTGTGTGTGTGTGGTGTGTGTGTGTGTGTTGTGTGTGTGTGTGTGTGTGTGTGTGTGGGTGTGTGTGTGTGTGTTGTGTGTGTGTGTGTGTGTGTTGTGTGTGTGTGTGTGTGTGTGTGTGTGTGTGTGTGTGTGTGTGTGTGTGTGTGTGGTGTTTTTAATTTCTCACATAATGTGTATTTAGTATAGCACCTGTCACAGAAATAAAATTCACAAAGTGCTTCACAAGAAAGATCAAAATGAATGAAATTAGTTAAAGCGAGGTGTGTGTGTGTGTGTGTGTGTATGTGTGATCAGCTTTGTGTGTGTGTGTGTGTGTGTGTGTGATCAGCTTTGTGTGTGTGTGTGTGTGTGTGTGTGATCAGCTTTGTGTGTGTGTGTGTGATCAGCTCCGTGTGTGTGTGTGAGCTTTTCTAACTCCAGGGGAACTTGAGTAAAGTTCTCACACAGCTTTTGTTGCTCTTCAGACTTCCTGCCGGCTGATAATCCCATTTCAAAGGCGTGATTAAAACATTCTGCTCCAGCCACGATTTCAAATTAAAGCTAACCTCGTTTCTCGGCGCTCGAGGCCAGAGGAATTTGGTGCTTGGTATTTAAAAAATGGCCCAATTTGAGAGAGAGAGAGAGAGAACTTTAATATCCTCTGAGCTTTTTATAGAAACTCCTCGAAATCTAAAATAAGCAGAAACACATAATTAAATTTCTCAGCTGAATCCCACTTGACAAAAAGCCCCTCTAACACCAACAAAAACTGACTTGATATTGACTTTCTATCCAGTTTCAAGCTTTTCTGATCGTAAAATCTTCACATTTTGGTGCTTTTTACCTCAAATGAAGGATTTTTGTGATGGGACGTCTATCAGAGGAACAAACTGAGCCTTTGCAGACCATTTACATGCACACTGCAGGAGAGGGAACACCCCAAAGAATATCAAACATATCACTTTTAGATCAGATTAAGAGACGACCACCCTGCTTTATGAACAGATTACCCACTAAGAGGATATGAAGACGTTTCAATCATCCTCTGACCCTCCACATCATCAGTGTTTCATTCAACTGAGATGAAACATGAATACCTCCTCAGCCTGTGGGGTCTGAAATGAATTCCTCCAATATATCGGTGATGCAGAATCTGTATCATAACTCTAACCGTGCAGAGATTACCAGCCGCTCTCATTAACCCTGAGAACACATCTCCAGGGAGGAAGATCACTATATTTCTTCATCTTGGTGAATTTCTTTGAATTGAACAGCAGCCCAGGAAACCTTCTGGTGCTTTGATGCAGAAGACTATTCCCATAATGCATCGTGCTGCTAACCGTGCGTTTATAAATGCTACAGCACAGTATGCATCACATATTTAGGCATGAATACGTGTAAATTAAAGCAAAGGAACCCAAACGTAATGGAAAAAGGAGCTTTAATGTTCATTACTGGATTCAAGCATCGTTGAGTTATTATTTTTTATAGTTTTGTATGTGTTTTCGTCTTGTCTTGTCTATTTATTTTTTAAGAGAAAAACACTCAAGGACACACTCAAGCACACAAACAATAATACTGTTTTGGCTTTTTCTGTTTAGTTGTATTTTTCTTATCTTTATTTAAAGTACAGTCTTGCATATGTGGCTTTTTATGAGCTTAACTTCTCCTCTCCGAACGCCGTCCATTCAGTCTTTGTTTTACACTTTGTATTTCATTATAGGCTCTCCTCGACTAACACATGGGCGCTTTCAACACCTCATATCCTTCTAACTTCTTATAAAACCTCCTTTTTTAACCAAATATCCTCCGTAACTATTCCTCTGTTTCTCTCTCCTGATCTCCTCCCTGATAACGACGTGATGTGCAGCTGCAGAGGCTGCCAAATGCAACGTTTAAAATCACACGTCTGCACACACGGAGGGAAACTCACCATCAGGACAGATATAGGATGAGAGGATGTAATTAATATAGAAGCACAGTTATTATTACACATGTTGTCTCAGCAGCTGAAAGCATGTTATTATAGATGATAATTCATATTTAAAGTACTTTAGGAAGGATTCAAAGGTTTTGATTGTCATGCACAATAGCGTAGTTGTTGGAAATGCAAGTCTGAAGCTCCTCCAGCAGTGCTAATATAAGAATAGTGCAAATGACCCCAAAAATACAAAAAAACATCTGCAAGAAACAATGGTGCAAGTAGAATACAGGAATAAAGGGAAATGCATGAGAACGTGTGGAGAAATCATACAAATCTGGTTCATTTTGAGTCATTACGTCTCATATTCCAGTCAATATTTTTATTTTATTTATGAATTTGTGTTTGTATGAATTTGTGTATGTGTATATATAAATATATAGAGACCATTGTCCTAACTTGCCTGTATATATTATATGAATGATTATATAAATTATTCAAGATTATAAGTATACGTTTATATTGTATGTTAACATATATTAAGATGTAAAAAAAAATAATAATAATAATAAATAAAAAAGGGAGAAGGGGTCGGATTAAATAAGTGTAAACTTCTTCCGACCCCTTTTCGGACGTGTAATTAGCTAAAGCTTTGTTGTTTATTGTTTATTGATATCAGACAATGATACTACAGATTATTAAATTATTAATTAAATGTTTCGTTTTGTTATTGCATTCATTTGTATAGCACTGTATCATGTCTGTATCACCTTTTGTTTCATTTGTATTTTCTTTGGTTTTACACGCTCGAAAAAAATAACTAAACTAAACTAAACTAAACAATAGCCATAGCCCTGACTCTTCCTCTGCCCTCCTCCTCCTCCGTCTCAATATACTTAAGGAAAATACCTAAAATAGTGCCAATGACCCCAAAAAAAACACATAAATGAATGCAAGAAACAAAAGTGCAAGTAGAACACAGAGAATAAATCAAATGTGCATGACAAGGTGTGGGAATAATACAAATCTGAGTATTATTCATTTTGAGTCACTACATCTCATATTCCAGTAAATAGCCATATCCCTGACTATCTTTCTGCCTTCCTCCTCTTCCTCCTCAGTGTGAAGATGGAGACGAAGAGTAAAGGTCTGAAGGAGCAGCAGCAGCATCACAAGAAGCTGCTGGCGGCCATGTTGTCCCAGGACTCCTTCGACTCGCTGCCCCCCCCCCCCGGAGCCGAGGAGGACATGGAGGACGAGGACGAGGCCATGGAGCTGCTGGGTAATTATCTACAGAACACACACGCACACGCACACGCACACGCACATTATTAAAGTGCAATGCATGAACACAGGAGGGAATATTCAAAAATTAGTCAAACTTAACATAAAATGCTTTTTAAATTGCTTAAAAAGTCAAAATCAGTCCTTTTTCTTCAGTTAGAATGCAGAATCTGATTTAACACAATAATAACGATAAATATTTTTATTTTTCATCACAATATCAAACTGGAAAAATAAGTCTTAAAAATATGAGAAAATAACTTGAATTAAATATAAAACATTTAAGGAAATGATATCCACCAAGGCAGTAATGAAAAACAATCATAGTTACATTTTAAAGAGCAATTTAATCCTAAAAAAGATGCACTTATTGCACTTTTCGCAGTCTTTCTCCTATAATCAGATTTATTGCACTTGCAGCTCTTTTTAAAAAGCTCAGAAAGAGTCTGCTTTTCTACAAATGGATCTCGATATGAAGTCACTTCCCTCTCCTCACAGATCTGTGACATGTTGTCCTCTCTGAAGAATAACACCGACTCTCTTTCTGTTCCTTCGTCTCCAACATGTCGCCCAATTAGAGTCCTTAAAGTCCTTCAGTGTCTCCGGAGCGTTCTGCTGTCACAGCGCTCACATCGTTAGCTCGTTAGCTCGTCTCTTTCTATCTGAAAGGTCATGTGTCTCCATCGATGTGAGGCAGAGAGACGATGCCTTGTCTTTTCTGCTGCAACGCGAAGATGTCCCAAATTGGGATCAATAAAGTACTTCTTATCTTATCTTCATATTCCAGTAAATAGCCATATCCCTGACTGTCTTTCTGCCCTCCTCCTCCTCCTCCTCCTCCTCCTCCTCCTCCTCCTCCGTCTCAATATACTTCAGAGAAATAAATAAAATAATGCAAGAAACAATGATGTTATTAAAATGCAGTGAAAAAGTCAAATGTGACTGAAAAGTGTGTGTTTTGAGTCGTTACGTCTCAAATTCCAGTCAATGGTTAAATATGATCTTATGACTCTGCAGCGAATGATCGGTCTTACTCTCAAAGATGCTCATAGTTTTTAGAGTCCAAATACTATAGGATGCAGCTAACTTGTTTTTTAATCATCTATTTACCCGCTGGTTGTTTTCTACACTAATCAATTAGTAGTTTGGTGTGAAATGTCAGAAATAGTCAAAATAAATGGACATCAAACTTCCATAAAGTCGAGGTCGTGTCTTTAAACTTCCAATATATATTTACATTTTTGCAGAAAAAGGACTTAATGAATATAAATCTGATGTAAAGATAGCTGGCGATTACTTCATTTGTTAATTAACTGATCACTTTAGTCGATTTATTCCTGTATTCAAATGTATTATTATCTTTGAGCTAATGCACTTTAATAAGATTTCAAACTGAATGGCAGGAAAAATTACTCATAACATCAACAAGTTGGCAGTTATTCCTCCGTTGATCTGATAATTGATTAGTCGACTTTAAATAGATTTGATAACTTGAGTCAATGTTTTTGTTTCCATGAATTACCTAATTGATGCGACACCATGCAGGGCTTCAAAAGGAAAAGAATGTATCCTGAAGTTTCCTGGAGACCCGATGCAGGACGGCTCGAATGTGATCTGTAGTTTGATCTAATGTACAGTTTGTCTGCAGCATTTTGTAAACACTTGGGTTTGTGATCGGATTAAGTGTTTATCCAATCCAACTTGATTTATATAGCTCATTTGAAGAGTTGACCAAAGTGCTGTACATCAATAAATATATAAAAAGCAGCATGAATACATTTAGACACAACCCAGGTGTGTATGCAGGTAATATGCAGGTGTATAGGGATTTAAAAAGTGGTTATTCTATAGAAAATGAATGCATTGTTTCTCTTTTGAATCAGAGAGTAACTGGAGGATGTTGGAGGCGTGTTATGTATTCGCTAAGGCTGACATCTAGTGGTTCAAAGGTGGAGTTACAGCCTGTTTGGAGGCATTGAGCCAGGTACAACAGTTCACCTACAGTAATAGAGAGGCTAAGACAAAGTTTGTATGCCAGCTGTTTCTGAAACTGTGCAACATATATATATATATAGGACATAGAACAAATAAAACAGATATAATAGTGCAATAGAATGTTTTGAGACGTGCAAATAAATACAAATCTAATAGAAATAGTTCAAGAACAGTGCAGACGCTGGAGTTCAGAGGCTTTAACCTGTAAAACCCCAAGGACCCCGCCGAAGGGTCCGAAAATGCTACATCTGCTAGCACCAGTGTGATCTCTGAAGTGTCATTTATGAAACTATTAATGTTCCACACCCAGCTGACGGGAAGAAACTCAGCTAACTGACTATACGAAAAAATAAATAAATAATAATAATAATAATAATAATTCCCACAAGAAGCCTTTCAATGAGCCCTTAGCAAATACGGACTAATGCTATTTCTGCTCATAACTCACAAAAATGATCATTTATAATTATACTTTCTGCACAAACAACACATCATCTGAAAGCTGAGATTCCACAGATTCCATGGGTATACACCCCATCACTGCAGGCAATAACTCACTGAGCTAGCAGCCAGAACATAGCAAATAAACAACATCAGTTTTCAAATCCATGACAATAATTAGCAGGTTACATTTTACAATAATTTTTTTTTTTTTTTTTTTTTTTTTATGGAATGAATAACTATAGTGATGATTCAATGTTATAAAATGATTTTTACAGTCTGGTTCCATGAAAAAGGTCAAATGGCACTGATGGAACCAGATGTGCCCAAATATACCCAAAGCTTAGTCCGCCTGGACTTTTTTTCCCTAAATCTCTCTAAAAAGGTCAATTTTCACTTGTTTTGCCTCAATCTTGATACAGGGTACTTATTATATGTTATAATTTGGATTCCTAAAGCTTTTAGGCTACTAACCCATCATTCAAGGGTAGTTTGCACTATAAGTAATGGTTTTTTGTTAGGCGGAGGTAAGAATTTACACTTTTTTACTATGTTCCATCTGAATTCACTCTGACACAGAAACATCTATATTGATTCTGACACGTCTACATCCATCTCACAGATGTAACCTTGCTTTGAGAAAAAAGATTATTAATTTAACCCTTTTAGAAGTGAACTAATGGCGCATTTCCACTACACGGCCTCGCTCGGCCCCGCTCGGCCTCGCTCGGTATGGCTGGGCCTCGTTAGGACTGGCTCACTTTATGGCGCATTTCCATTACAGTTTAGGAACTGGGGTAGTATCTATAGTAACGCAGTGTAGGCGGAGCCGTGACGTCATCTTCAATGAGAACCCCAGAAAACCAACACAGCCGTTAGCTGTTAGCACTCAGAGCTCACAGCTCCTCATATATGTTCAGAAACTAGACAAAAGTTAAACAAGTACAAACCACAGACTGCCTGTGTCATGGTGAATACAGTCGCTGCTTTATTTATGTCTGTATAGGCCGTTGTTGTGAGTGTGGACGGTCGGAGCATATACTGCGTTAGCTTAGCCAATCTCCATTTAGAAAACACGCATTTTAAAAGGTGTTTCGCCTGCCGTCTGTCTGCAGACTTGACAAAGCATTAATTCATGGTTTTTACTAACCGGTATCAGTATGTTGTTACTTCATCATTTTGAAACGTGTATTACAATTAAATCACGGTCAAATATGTCCATCTTGTTGTAGTTGTAGCCCCCTTGCCAGCGATCCTCTCTCTAGTTTAGCATACTCAGCCCGACTCAGCCTCGTTGTCTCTGGCCCTAGACCCACGATTTTATGAGGCCAGAAAAACTGTGAATTAGGACCCGCCGGCCGGTACTAGGCCAAGTGGAAACGCAACCAAAGACGGGCCGCTGACGTCACAGCCCTCTTAAACCGTGCTCCGCGCTGTAGTGGAAACGCGCCATTATATAGTCATTTGTTCTGGGCATGTCATTTTCGAGCCTGAAACCTGAAAAACAGGCTTGGGGTCTAACAGGGTAAGAGACTGGGAGGTGCTGATCATCCACTGGGGGGCAGGAGAGGACCAGTTAGTGTGTAACACCAGAGACAAAGCAGCGTAAGAAAGCAGGTTTAGAAGAAAGTCAGACTGTTTTTCACCAGATGTCGTCCTGCAGCAACTGGATACGGATCTTATGAGAGTTTTAAATGTTAATCCTGGCTTTACAGAGCAACAGCACAAAGCTTTAACACAATTATAGAAACCAAAGACATGGCTTTAGGTGGATTTGTTTCGTTCTTTAAAATCAGCTTTTATTGATTCCTCTGCGCCGTGTTTTCATTCGTTCTGCTCTGAAGATCTGCCACAAAACCATATTAAACATGACTCACATGTTCTTGGAAGATGTCAAAAAGAGACCACAGATGTGTGTGTGTGTGTGTGTGTGTGTGTGTGTGTGTGTGTGTGTGTGTGTGTGTGTGTGTGTGTGTGTGTGTGTGTGTGTGTGTGTGTGTGTGTGTGTGTGTGTGTGTGTGTGTGTGTGTGTGTGTGTGTGTGTGTGTGTGTGTGTGTGTGTGTGTGTGTGTGTGTGTGTGTGTGTGTGTGTGTGTGTGTGTGTGTGTGTGTGTGAAGGTGTGTGTGTGTGTGAAGATGTGCGTGTGTGTGTGTATATACTGGAAATCTGATCAGGTGGAGGACAGGTAGCTTTTTTTAAAAGGACGTGAGCCAATTTTGACCACCCTGAACTTTAAGTGCAGACTCTCTGGAGGTCATGTGACGCCTCAGAGTTCAGTATTTTATTGTATCACCACATACCAGAAAAAACTAATAACAATCAGGTGTCAGCTGTTCTGTTTGTGTGCAAAGGTCTGCATGCTAACACGCTGAACTGAGAGCATGGTAAACATTATATTATATATACATAACATTATACCTGTTCATCGTAGCCACCATGTTAGCCTTAGCATTTGGCATGTCTGGAGACAGGTGTGTAAATATGTTTTATATTGAAGTTATTCAACTTAATATGTTTTATATGTAACACAATATCCTTTATTGATCCAGCCTGATGTCTACTGGCAAAAAGCCGCTTTGTTGTGGGGTGATGACTCTCATTTGATAAGATTATAATCAGCATGGAAGCTAATAAAGATGATTTGTTAGGCTGCAACAATAGTACGTTAAACACTCTCTCTTTTTTATTCCACCTGCAGTGAAACCTGTAGTACATTTGTAACACATGGCTGCTCAGTGCTAACAGCCTCAGGCAGACAGACTGCAGACGAGCCTGACGCCAGCACACACACACACACACACACACACACACACACACACACACACACACACACACACACACACACACACACACACACACACACACACACACACACACACACACACACACACACACACACACACACACACACACACACACACACACACACACACAGCAGTTTCCCTGGAGACGGAGTAAACACAGCGCAGCTCCATCAGGTTTTGGCGCACGTTGCTTCGGCACTAAATATGTCACTTGAAAGCTTTTTTTTTGTTTCACCTCTTGATGGTTTTTCCCCTCCGTGATGCAAAGAATGTGGCCCGTAAAGAAAGTCTTAACTGCGCCCAATTTGACGCCTGTAAAAGCCTCCGTGGTGCCGACGGATCCGCTAATCGAGAGGCAAATTGCTGCGGTGTTTCTGCAATTATTCCCCCCAAAAAGAAAGCACAGACAGAATGATCTCAGAGAGGTATTTGAACTCCTGTGTTGTGACTACTGCAGACAGACAGAAGCAGCCGATAGAAGATCTCTGCTCTGTTATCTGCAGCCAATGAATGCCTGCTTTGTGTTTATCTGAGATAATAAAGTGGCTTGTGAGTTATAGTCTTGATGCAGTAATTGGTGTGTGTGTGTGTTGCTGTTTCCATGTGTTTATCACAAACAATCAAGATGAAATATGTACGGCGTTTAAACTCCAGTTCTCCATGTTTGTTTTATATGAAATGAAACGTTATCGCTCCACTATCTTTCCAACCTCTTCTCGCTGAGGCACGTTCACGTTTTGATGGATTATTATTTGATATCTGATTAAAATCATCATGGCGTAATTCATTAGATTTACAGCTTCATATTTAGCAATACATGTAATGACTGTCTCGTGCTGATTTCTCTGATCTCCAGCATTCTGTTTTTTAACCTCTTCCCTTCAGCTCTTTTTCTTTTACAGTTCAGCACTAATTAGGTTTCAAACTAATGTTAGTTGTCCACAGCTGACGTTAAACCGACCGGACTACTTTCTGCGGATTGATATGACCGCAAATAGTCCCCTTAATCCTCCTTAGTCTTTTCTGCTTAGCAACAGTCTGTTATCGAGTATGAACAGCCTCTGAAATGTCCAAATGGACCAATCAGTATCGAGTATCCACCTTAACTGTGTCGTTAAGACATTTACACTCAAAGGAAATAATCACTTGCACTTCATTCTTACTTTATCAAATTAAATGCAATAGCTCTTCTGTCATCATCTGTGTTTGTGCAGGCATGTGTCATTATTATATTATAAGTGATTTGAATACGTTTTTTTTGGCTAAAGAAGTCCGCTATGATCAGCTGCTGCTTCTGTGTATTCACTATGCATTACATGTTCTGCTCTAATGATCTCCTACAGCTCAATATTAAGCCATTAATAACATTTCTGTTTCATATTTCCCACACACACACACACACACACACACACACACACACACACACACACACACACACACACACACACACACACGCTCAGTGTCGTTATAGTGTGTATGTGTGATGGTTGCGGTCAGAGAGTTAAAAGCAGTGATAAGACTCTCTCCATCTGACTCTGATCAGAGGGGGGGTCGGGGTGCGATTGAAAGTCGAGACATAATTCTGAAATGTAATCTGGAATATTGTTTTTATTACAAAGCCAAACAAAATGTGTCTGAGCCGCGCCGCACATCAAAGTGTGACGACTAACCGACTGAGCTAATGTGAAACAAATGGTGTGTGTGTGTGTGTGTGTGTGTGTGTGTGTGTGTGTGTGTGTGTGTGTGTGTGTGTGTGTGTGTGTGTGTGTGTGTGTGTGTGTGTGTGTGTGTGTGCGTGTGTGTGTGTGGTGTGTGTGTGTGTGTGTGGTGTGTGTGTGTGTGTGTGTGTGTGTGTGTGTGTGTGTGTGTGTGTGTGTGTGTGTGTGTGTGTGTGTGTGTGTGTGTGTGGTGTGTGTGTGTGTGTGTGTGTGTGTGTGTCACTACAGTTATGTGCCAAGTAGAGACGTTACAGGTGAATAGGGTAAATATTTAAACTTATAGATATCACCATGAAACTTCCTACAAAGATTACTGATATTTATATAAATAATCTTTGTATTGCAAGTTTTCTGAGAACGTATGTTTAAATATGCAATTCAGGCTTTATGTTTTCATATCTCAGCTGTTTTCCATGTATTTTCAGCAATGGATAAAGCCAGTCGAATCCAGAGGGATGTCTCTTTGTATATCTCTAGACATCAGAAGATACTGCCATACAAAGTCCTTCCCTGCATGTTTCTAGATGTGAAATGTGATATAACTAATCTGCAGGCTTTGGGGTTGTTGTAGTTTCATAAACTGAGACATTTACGAAATGTTTGGTGTTGAAAATGTCAGAAAAAGTACAAGAAATTGGACTTTTTAAATGTCTTCTTCTGTCCAACAGACAATCCAGATCTCATGTAACTTGAAGACACTGCAACCAGAGATCTATTTCACTTCAAATATGACCTTAGGTTATAGAAATGTCTCCGATAAATGCTCTACTGATTGACTGTTGGATTAACTGTTATTATATTGTCTTTTTTGCCTGTTTTCGGTCGTTCGCTGGAACATAATGTGTGTATAGATGAGTGTGTAAAAAGCTTCAGAATATAGAACCGAATAAGAGGAGAGAAATCTGGCTTTACAGATATGGATATTAAAATGCTGACATGTTGTACAAAACAATGCTAATTACTTAGTGCTAACTTTAGGAGAGATCTGCACACCTAAACAGACAAAGTTAGTGAAATAAACTCCTGCATGTGTTTTCTTTCCACTCGTCTGAAACTAGACCTGTAATGGAAACTACATGCACGTCTCCTCACAGCTCGTTCCTGAGTGATTTCCTCCGTTTCGTTGCATGCGTGTCCGTCGTCTCCACGGTGGTGCGTTCAATGTTTCCACTCTGCATGCATCTGTCAGCGAGTCATAAGGCCAAGGTGTATATTAAGTTATTTGTGAAAGCAGCTCACTAATTAGGACCCGGAGAGCCAGTCTGTCTAAACAACATGGAATTACACGGAGAGGTTTTCTGACTGAATTCCTTCTCGCTCCGGCCTTTTGTTGGGATTGCATCGCTCACATAGTTTCCATTTCCCCCCCTTGTGCACCTTATTTATCGTCTCATGGGATCTCATGCACGGCTGAATTGAAATGTGACAAACGGGCGAGTGTGGACGGATGCTTGTTGTGTCTAGACGGAGACTCAGGGAGACGCTCTGTAAACTTATCATGGAGGTATTGTGTGAGAGAATACACTGTGCGACTCAACGTGGTTAAAAAGTTAGTTTTTTTTAGATAACGCTAGATAAGGCGACACAAATCTGATTTTTGGGATAAATAAACAATTTCTGCAGCCGTATTGTATTCAGACCTGTTGACAGCAGCAGTGTGATTCAATGAGAGTAACAGCTTGTATACATGCGTCTACAATGGAAAACTTAACCCATTAAATGATCATTAGGATATCAATCAGTCACCCTGTGTTACCTTACATTTCTGCAAGCCTCCACGGTGATTAAGTAATCAGAAAAACGAGAAAAGTCTTGATGAATTGAAGTAGAACTTTATGAAAACATTAACAAACTGTCATACAACTCATGCAGAATAAGTCACATGCTCACTACTTCACAAACACATGACTGTAACCTCAAAGCAAACACTAACACGTAGTCTCAGATGTGTGCAAGCGAGATAACGTTTATTTAATAGCACGTTTTTGAATCTGTGGACATAGCTAAAGGTTTCTTAAGGAATTCAAGGTAGCAAGGGGTGAGTTCATATGATTGAAATGCTCATTTTGTGGGTGAAGTATTGCCTTAAAGCCTGTACTTGGAGAGGTAAGAAGATGTAAACTATTGACGGTGAGCAGCGGCAGGACATGAGGTAGTAGTTTGCAGATAATTGCTCCTTTATCCACAAAAACATGATAAATCCAGCTGTTATATTTGTCCTCTTTTCTCTAATGTGGCCAAAAGCAGGATTAGTTGCAGAAGTGGAACTAAATATTCTTCCGAGTCTTTTTATTCAGACTCAGTGTGATCTGTTTTATCTTTGGGATGCATTTCTCTGAAGCTCAGAGTGTGATCTGACTGCTGGACCTGCTTCACGGTCAGAATGATTCCTCTGCTGTTTCATGCAAGCTGCAGAAATGTCGAGTCATGACTTGTACTTTTGACCCGGAGAGAATCTGGCATCATGCATTAGTCCGTCGCCAAAAAGACGGGATAATTAGCGGAGGATTGTATGAAGCAGTTTGCAGGATATTCGCACGAACTGTACATTTCCACAGTGTGTGTATCCTGTGATGAATGGGACATTTAATATTCTCTCCTGAAGGGGTTTACTGTAATCTATCTGTCCTCCAAACACTGACGATGTGTGAGGGACGGGACTGAGGAAACAAACACCTCCAGACTGTGTTCAAGGTCTTCCTGATTTCACATAGATATGTAGTTCCTTTGCCAACAGTATTTAGTGATAGATACTACATGCATAATGTAGAGAAAGGTTGTATTTATACACCAAAGTGTTGACCTCTATTCATTTAATTACTTTGCTAATTGAACGAGGCCAGCTGGAACAAAAGATACAGAAATAAATCTGATTTTTTTTTTTTTTTCTGACCAACTTTTTAATACATTCTTCACAAGATGGCACGGACATACAGACACCAATTAAACAGATATAAATACAGAAAAATACTACTTTATAAACCAGATAAACCAGACGTTGACACAGTTTATGTATATTTAAATAAATCAGAATATCCCAAATTATTTAAATGTTAATTTTTGTATTTTTTGACGCATTTTAACTCATAGAAATCACATTTTAATTCACTCTAAGCCACATATGTTAACCTCACAATACAAATTAAACAAACATAAATACAGAAGAAGATAACTTCATCCTACTGGAAAAACCAAACGTTGGCAAAGTTATTTATATCTAAATAAATCAGTAAATATCTTTTCTCCCAAAATATTTAAATGTCATTTTTTAGACGCATTTTCACTAATATAAATCACATTTAAATTCACTCTAAGCCACAAGTGTGTGTGTGTGTGTGTGTGTGTGTGTGTGTGTGTGTGTGTGTGTGTGTGTGTGTGTGTGTGTGTGTGTGTGTGTGTGTGTGTGTGTGTGTGTGTGTGTGTGTGTGTGTGTGTGTGTGTGTGTGTGTGTGTGTGTGTGTGTGTGTGTGTGTGTGTGTGTGTGTGTGTGTGTGTGTGTGTGTGTGTGTGTGTGTGTGTGTGTGTGTGTGTGTGTGTGTGTGTGTGTGTGTGTGTGTGTGTGTGTGTGTGTGTGTGTGTGTGTGTGTGTGTGTGTGTGTGTGTGTGTGTGTGTGTCCTGCAGGCGACCTTGGCACAGATCCGAGCGTTTTGACCGCTCGCTCTGTGCGTGACTCAACATGTGTTTAAAAAACCAAAACAAGAGGTTTATTTCTCACAACATGGAAAACTACAGCAGCATGTTTCATCTCCTGAGGACGCTTCAAATGATTCAGTTCTATTTAACGCCAGACTCCTGATTCATGCTTTCTTTTCCCATCATGCACTGCAGTGTCTGAACATTTGACATTTGGCGGATGATCCTGTTTAGTCTTACGTTTCAAACGCCAAACCTTTTGAGATAAAGCAGACGTGTTTTGCAACGAGAGGGAGGAGAGTTTATTTAACATGAGGGAAAGTGCACCTGTTATCAGTGTGTGTGTGTCAGTGTGTGTATGTGTGTGTCAGTGTGTGTATGTGTGTGTCAGTGTGTGTGTTGACGTGTAACTGTCTGCAAACAGTGGGAACGAGAGGTTAGAGGAACAATGGTGGCGTGTCTGATACATGTGGATTTCTTTAGAGAGTCGGAGGAATCTGTGAGTGAGCAGATGTTGACGTGTGTGTGTGTGTGTGTGTGTGTGTGTAGAGGACACAGGGAGAGATCAGAAGAAAGTATTTTTCCATCTCCCCGTCTGATTCTCCCTCGCTGATAGTTGTTCTGTCCCGTGTCTCGCCCTTCCTATTGTCATCGACTCTCCTTCAACAAATGTGTGTGTGTGTGTGTGTGTTCAGTGTGTGTGTGTTCAGTGTGTGTGTGTGTGGATGTTTATTTGCTGTGAAGTGCTCCTCTTGGCTCTGAGCGTCGTATCGACAGCAGAGAGACCGCAGTGTGATTAATGACTCTCCTCTTCCTCCTCTCTTCCTCTCAGAGGACCTAGATGACCTCAGGATGGAGGGCGTGACAGGCCTCTCGTCTGGCAGTAAGTTCAGTCAGGGTCGCAGCTCGTACCAGACGGAGCCTCAGGCCAGAGTCACGCTGAACATCTGCTCCAGGTGCGCCAGGTAAATGCTTCCCCTTACCTTCAGAGAGAGAGTGCGTCAGGTAAATGCTTCCCCTTACCTTCAGAGAGAGAGTACGCCAGGTAAATGCTTCCCCTTACCTTCAGAGAGAGAGTGCGCCAGGTAAATGCTTCCCCTATTCTTACCTTCAGAGAGAAAGTGCGCCAGGTAAATGCTTCCCCTTACCTTCAGAGAGAGTGCGCCAGGTAAATGCTTCCCCTTACCTTCAGAGAGAGTGCGCCAGGTAAATGCTTCCCCTATTCTTACCTTCAGAGAGAGAGTGCGCCAGGTAAATGCTTCCCCTATTATTACCTTCAGAGAGAGAGTGCGCCAGGTAAATGCTTCCCCTATTCTTACCTTCAGAGAGAGAGTGCGCCAGGTAAATGCTTCCCCTATTATTACCTTCAGAGAGAGAGTGCGCCAGGTAAATGCTTCCCCTTACCTCCAGAGAGAAAGTGCGCCAGGTAAATGCTTCCCCTTACCTTCAGAGAGAGTGCGCCAGGTAAATGCTTCCCCTTACCTTCAGAGAGAGTGCGCCAGGTAAATGCTTCCCCTATTCTTACCTTCAGAGAGAGAGTGCGCCAGGTAAATGCTTCCCCTATTCTTACCTTCAGAGAGAGAGTGCGCCAGGTAAATGCTTCCCCTTACCTTTAGAGAGAAAGTGCGCCAGGTAAATGCTTCCCCTTACCTTCAGAGAGAGAGTGCGCCAGGTAAATGCTTCCCCTTACCTTCAGAGAGAGAGTGCGCCAGGTAAATGCTTCCCCTTACCTTCAGAGAGAAAGTGCGCCAGGTAAATGCTTCCCCTTACCTTCAGAGAGAAAGTGCGCCAGGTAAATGCTTCCCCTTACCTTCAGAGAGAGTGCGCCAGGCAAATGCTTCCCCTTACCTTCAGAGAGAGTGCGCCAGGTAAATGCTTCCCCTATTCTTACCTTCAGAGAGAGAGTGCGCCAGGTAAATGCTTCCCCTATTCTTACCTTCAGAGAGAAAGTGCGCCAGGTAAATGCTTCCCCTTACCTTCAGAGAGAAAGTGCGCCAGGTAAATGCTTCCCCTTACCTTCAGAGAGAGTGCGCCAGGTAAATGCTTCCCCTATTCTTACCTTCAGAGAGAGTGCGCCAGGTAAATGCTTCCCCTTACCTTCAGAGAGAGAGTGCGCCAGGTAAATGCTTCCCCTATTCTTACCTTCAGAGAGAAAGTGCGCCAGGTAAATGCTTCCCCTTACCTTCAGAGAGAGAGTGCGCCAGGTAAATGCTTCCCCTATTCTTACCTTCAGAGAGAGTGTGTCACGTTTTTCCTGGAGCTAAAGGGACACATAACGCTTATTTTTAGGTGCATCCTTCTACTCTGGGTCTGTAATTGAACATGTTTGCATTAATGGTCCTTCTGTCTGTTTGACACACCTGAATTCTCCCTCTGTCTGAGATGCTCTGTTTTAGCGCCTCTCTCTTAGAGCTCTCATCTCAAAAATAAAACCCAGTCTGCTCTGATTGGCTTGCAAGAAAAAGGTCAATTCTCAAGGCGTTTTCTCCAAACTCTCTCTGTACAAAGCCTGTGATGTTTTTACACTTTAATCCACAAAAGTCCTAAAACTAACCTGCCTAGTTTTAAGACCCCTGAAATGATATGACTTCAGTTTATACTACGGTAAAAGTTTCTTCTTTTTAAAGTATTTTCTCATACCTTGAACTCATCTAGAGGTCACGCCACACTTCCTGTGGAGTTTAAAAATGGCAAGAAACATTTAGATTCTCCAAGCGTTTCTCAAAACTCTCTCTGTACAAAGTGTTTGATGTTTTTCCTTCAATTTCTGTTGCTTTCCAAGTGACATTTAAAGCAATCTAAATATGGTTCCTTTAAGATGTGGAAACCCTAATATGATATGAATTCAAATAAATGTTTCAGCTACATTTTATTTCAGTTTTCTGTCAAGTTGATCTTAAATTTCATCTCCAATGATGTCAAAAAAAGTCCTAAATCTAACGTGCCCTAAGCTTTAAGACTGATAGGACTTTATTCACGTTTATCTCCTCTGATAATTGTCTCCATTCTCGTGTGTGTGTGTGTGTGTGTGTGTGTGTGTGTGTGTGTGTGTGTGTGTGTGTGTGTGTGTGTGTGTGTGTGTGTGTGTGTGTGTGTGTGTGTGTGTGTGTGTGTGTGTGTGTGTGTGTGTGTGTGTGTGTGTGTGTGTGTGTGTGTGTGTGTGTGTGTGTGTGTGTGTGTGTGTGTGTGTGTGTGGGTGTGTTGTGTGTGTGTGTGTGTGTGTGTGTGTGTGTGTGTGGTGTGTGTGTGTGTGTGTGTGTGTGTGTGTGTGTGTGTGTGTGTGTGTGTGTGGTGTGTGTGTGTGTGTGTGTGTGTGTGTGTGTGTGTGTGTGTGTGTGTGTGTGCAGAACCTCCCACCTGATGCCAGCATGTGATAAATGAGTATCTTTTCACTGAGACGCCAGCGCTGTGTTTCCTATCAGCTTTCCTTCAGCCTCCATCAGCTGTGGGATGTTTTCAGAGCTGCAGCAGCTATCAGATGGTTTCAAGCGAATACTTTATCCCTCTGGATTATCTCAGAGCAGCTTCAGCCCTT
The DNA here is from genome assembly GCF_902827165.1 of Trematomus bernacchii. Lineage (NCBI taxonomy): Eukaryota > Metazoa > Chordata > Actinopteri > Perciformes > Nototheniidae > Trematomus > Trematomus bernacchii. Next base: position 284,269 of record NW_022987941.1, read on the forward strand.
TTTCTGTCTAACATGATTCCTTGAAATGTCAGACATCTGTTCCCCTGCTCCTCTCTCAGCCTGAATACATGTACTCCTCCCACGGAGGGGACATGTGCATTTGTTACATTTTAAGATACAAAATTATAAAGATTACACACACACATTCATGTCTCTACACACACGCACACACACAGGCGCACCACACACACACACACACACACACACACACACACGCACACACACAGGCGCACCACACACACGCACACACACACACAGGCGCACCACACACACGCACACACACACACACACACACACACACACACACACACACACACACACACACAGGTGCACCACACACACACACACACAGGCGCACCACACACACACACACACACACACACACACACACACACACACACGCACAGGTCAGGCTGCTAACAGGACCTCGATGCTGCATCTTGAAAAGTGGAGAGAATGATGGAAACGTCAGAACACCCTTTCATGGACAAGAGACTAAACACACCTCTGGTTTAGAGAACTGTTGTTTATCTGTAACTTTAAACGTGTCTTAATCTTTTGATAAACTTGTCTCTCATGTTTACCTTAAAGGGAAACCTTAAGAGAGGCTGCTAAAAGGATTTTAGTAGACGTTTCTCTCTGAAGATATCTCGTGCCTCTTAACGTATGATTTGTATAACTTCATACTCATCCTTCCTTTGACTCACAACGTATCGGCCTTCCTCTGGGCTTAGTAACGTTAGAACCTTTTTCTGGTTTAATTGGATAGAAAAACGATTCCCCTCACCATGCTATGTTTTCATCAGTAGATTGTATTGACAGGGAAAAGTTCACGGCTAGCATCAAGTAGCCGTTTTAAAACCACTTTTCTTGATGGGATTACCTGCAGCTTTGCTCACCTTTAACATGTGGAAGTGTTTCACACCTGCAGACACTCTACTGTACAGACGTCACTACAAACCAGACGAGACACTACAGGAGAACATTATTTATCTTGCACTGGCTTCCTTAACATGTCTTCTTTCAGACTAGTGTAAGTAAAACCCTGTAAAGTCCACATTCAGGAGAATATTTGTCACTTTTCTGTCTGCAGATTTCTCCTAACCCCTAACTCACAATGAGCCTCGTTTGTTTCTGTGTTTGATCCCGTATCATAAGGCTCGCTGGTGTTTAGCATCCTGTGCATTATTGCAACATGTTCACACCTTCCTGCGAGGTGATGCTTCCTCTCAGCGCCGCAGTGTGAAGGCGACAACTCCACCACGCTTATTCATTTACCCACAACTCCTGTGTGAGTTCCACACTCACTCAATCCACTCACACCAAACAATATCAGGATCAGAGACACTTTCAATGTCCTGCAAAACAACTGAGAAGTATTTTGATCCTTTGAGTGTGTGTGAAGGAGTGTGTGTGTAGGAGTGTGTGTGTAGGAGTGTGTGTGTAGGAGTGTGTGAATGAGTGTGTGAATGAGTGTGTGTAGGAGTGTGTGTGAATGAGTGTGTGTGTGTGTGTGTGTGTGTGTGTGTGTGTGTGTGTGTGTGTGTGTGTGTGTGTGTGTGTGTGTGTGTGTGTGTGTGTGTGTGTGTGTGTGTGTGTGTGTGTGTGTGTGTGTGTGTGTGTGTGTGTGTGTGTGTGTGTGTGTGTGTGGTTGTGTGTGTGTGTGTGTGTGTGTGTGTGTGTGTGTGTGTGTGTGTGTGTGTGTGTGTGTGTGTGTGTGTGTGTGTGTGTGTGTGTGTGTGTGTGTGTGTGTGTGTGTGTGTGTGTGTGTGTGTGTGTGTGTGTGTGTGTGTGTGTGTGTGTGTGGTGTGTGTGTGTGTGTGTGTGTGTAGTAAACTTTCCTATCTGGAAACTGAACTCTTTTATTCCTTTAACTCCGGCTGCATCTCTCAGACCCGCTTCCTGGTCGGGCCAAACAGATAACGCTGAGAAAAACCAGCCATAGGGGGCTTTGAACGCATCACGATGAAGCACAGTACCTGAGAGAGGATGTTTTTTAGTTCTAAAACAAAGGAGATGTGTTTTAGTTTGAATCCATGCACCACGTGTGCAGCTGCGATGAAGATCTTTGTGCCCTGAAACTCACCTTCTTCATCGTTTATTTGCAGAAATGACATGATAAACTCAGGAAACACTTCCTCTTTGTCTCATCCCCTACTAACTGACAGAGACTCCCTTGTATTTCTTTTATCTGACATAAGATTTAAACAGATATCATCGGGGAACAGGCTGTGGTTGCATCCTGTTAAAGAACAGTGAGCTATTGATTTCAGGTGAAGACGTCTCTTTAGTTCTGGTGTCTGTGTATATCTATGCACCAGATATATCTGTGAATGCATTACTTTTACCTCAACATGCTCAAAGCTATAGAGAGGCGAAGTCACGCCCATCTACTTCCGCCCCATGGGACCTTATTTCGGAAAAATTATGTATTGAAGTCAATGAGGAGAGAAAGATTATCTTTCGATCCCGTTTGAATTGTGCCATGAATTACACATATGATGTTTGTCAATTTAAAAAATAATTTCCATGTCAAAAAAGTCACAGTTTGTCGTAAAACTGTTGAAATATAAGACTATGAAAAATATGCAACTAGAAAGACTACAAATCCCAGAGTCCCGGTCCCGCATGCTGGCTCTTAGGAACCGACTAACTCCCCTTGTGTGTATGCACAGCTCTCAACATGCCCAGACTTGGAGTGATTTTCACCTCTTTTAATACTTTCCGCCTCATTCTGAAAGAAAGAAGTGAAATGTGCCAACGTGACGGCCGTCTGGGTGTGTGGTGCGAGACGGGAGATGGAGTTCATTGAGCGGTTTCACACAAAACAAAGTGTTACTTCACAGTTTTACGACACATTTTTATTTTTTTGACTTGCAAAATTATCTTTGAAATTGACAAACATCATATGTGTAATTCGTGGCACAATTCAAACGGGATCCAAAGATAATCTTTCTCTCTCCATTGACTTCAATGCATCATTTTTCCGAAATAAGGTCCGATGGAGGTCCACCGGAAAGGGAGGGACTTCGCCACTCTATTTGAAATGTATTGTTATGAATGGGAGAAGCTATGATGAAGGAATGCGTGCCCTAAAACTCACCTTTCTTCATAGTTTCTTTGCAGAAATGACAGACATGATAAACTCAGGAAACTCTTCCTCTTTGTCTCATCCTCTCAGAGTGACAGAGATGCCCTTGTTTGTTTTATATCTGATATAAGATTTAAACAGATATGATATACTAAAAACTCTTTTAAACTGTGTTTTTATGAATGGGGGAAGCTGCGATGAAGATCTTAGTGCCCTAAAACGTTTTTTTAAATGACATGTATAACACTTCCTCTTTGTCTCATCCCCTATCTGTTCGTTATCATTGGTTTTCCCAGCATGCATTGCAGTGTTGTGTCTGATTCCCCGCTGTGTGTTGTGTGCAGGTTGCAGGGTGACAGCCTATCAGACGGCAGATCTGAAGAGTGTCGGCCAATCAGCTCCGAGCAGGCCGTGCCCGACATCTCAGGTGAGAAGACAACACTTCTTTGAAATAATGTTGTGAAAATCCTGAATGTCCTCTTCCAACATGAGAGTCACATGATAACAAAGGTATCCCAACTGTGTGTGTGTGTGTGTGTGTGTGTGTGTGTGTGTGTGTGTGTGTGTGTGTGTGTGTGTGTGTGTGTGTGTGTGTGTGTGTGTGTGTGTGTGTGTGTGTGTGTGTGTGTGTGTGTGTGTGTGTGTGTGTGTGTGTGTGTGTGTGTGTGTGTGTGTGTGTGTGTGTGTGTGTGTGTGTGTGTGTTGTGTGTGTGTGTGTGTGTGTGTGTGTGTGTGTGTGTGTGTGTGTGTGTGTGTGTGTGTGTGTGTGTGGTGTGTGTGTGTGTGTGTGTGTGTGTGGTGTGTGTGTGTGTGTGTGTGTTAGCTCCGTTGCCCGGGGTGGACGCTGTGGCCGGTCGTCTGCAGGAATTCGACGTCTTGTCTCAGATTTCTGTAAGTTTCCTCCCTCCATCCATCACTAAACAACTCGGATCACTTTACAGCCATCACTCTCTCCTCTATTGTTCTAACAAGAAGAAGAGAAACCCCTCCAGCCTCAATCATCCATCTTTAGTGTAGAAGACAAAGAAGTGATGAATCCTCCTGATGTCACTCTGGGTTATTGTGAGGGAGAAATGGACAGAATATCTGGTGACATGAGGACACTTGAGGCTCATTGAGATGTGTCTACACAATGCAGCTCAATATTTATGAGTTGCACGAGTAGAGGGCAACGTGTTGCGTGATACCCTGGAATGCTGCAGGGGTTATAGAGAGATCCATAGAGGTCAGAGGTGGGGAGTAGTGAAGTACAAATACTTCAATACTGTACTTAAGTACATTTTTCTGGTATCAGTACTTTACTCCAATACTTATTTTTCTGACGACTTTTTATTTTTACATGTTGAACACAAATACCTGTACTTTCTACTTCTTACATGTTGAACCCAAATACCTGTACTTTCTACTTCTTACATGTTGAACACAAATACCTGTACTTTCTACTTCTTACATGTTGAACCCAAATACCTGTACTTTCTACTTCTTACATGTTGAACACAAATACCTGTACTTTCTACTTCTTACATGTTGAACCCAAATACCTGTACTTTCTACTTCTCACATGTTGAACACAAATACCTGTACTTTCTACTTCTTACATGTTGAACTCAAATACCTGTACTTTCTACTTCTTACATGTTGAACACAAATACCTGTACTTTCTACTTCTTACATGTTGAACACAAATACCTGTACTTTCTACTTCTCACATGTTGAACACAAATACCTGTACTTTCTACTTCTCACATGTTGAACACAAATACCTGTACTTTCTACTTCTCACATGTTGAACCCTAATACCTGTACTTTCTACTTCTTACATGTTGAACACAAATACCTGTACTTTCTACTTCTTACATGTTGAACACAAATACCTGTACTTTCTACTTCTTACATGTTGAACACAAATACCTGTACTTTCTACTTCTTACATGTTGAACACAAATACCTGTACTTTCTACTTCTTACATGTTGAACACAAATACCTGTACTTTCTACTTCTTACATTTTGAACACAAATACCTGTACTTTCTACTTCTTACATGTTGAACACAAACACCTGTACTTTCTACTTCTTACATGTTGAACACAAATACCTGTACTTTCTACTTCTCACATGTTGAACTCAAATACCTGTACTTTCTACTTCTTACATGTTGAACTCAAATACCTGTACTTTCTACTTCTTACATGTTGAACACAAATACCTGTACTTTCTACTTCTTACATGTTGAACTCAAATACCTGTACTTTCTACTTCTTACATGTTGAACTCAAATACCTGTACTTTCTACTTCTTACATGTTGAACACAAATACCTGTACTTTCTACTTCTTACATTTTGAACACAAATACCTGTACTTTCTACTTCTTACATGTTGAACTCAAATACCTGTACTTTCTACTTCTTACATGTTGAACACAAATACCTGTACTTTCTACTTCTTACATGTTGAACCCAAATACCTGTACTTTCTACTTCTTACATGTTGAACACAAATACCTGTACTTTCTACTTCTTACATGTTGAACTCAAATACCTGTACTTTCTACTTCTTACATGTTGAACACAAATACCTGTACTTTCTACTTCTTACATGTTGAACCCAAATACCTGTACTTTCTACTTCTTACATGTTGAACACAAATACCTGTACTTTCTACTTCTTACATGTTGAACACAAATACCTGTACTTTCTACTTCTCACATGTTGAACACAAATACCTGTACTTTCTACTTCTTACATGTTGAACTCAAATACCTTTACTTTCTACTTCTCACATTTCCCAAACAGGCTGGTTCCTTTAGTTTGAATGTGTGTTTGGTGGCGTGATCATTATTCTTTAGAGTCATTGCGTGCCTATTGATTTGAACACGATCCGTGTATCCATCATTTCCTGGTCTTCTCTAAAGAAGAGGGACCAATGAAAACGTTGTCATGTTGCCGTTGTTCAGCATGGAAACATTCATTAGCTAACAATGACATTATTGTTCTATTAATATAAAGGGAGGTCAGGTACTCTTTAAAACAGCTGCTAGTTATGGGTACTTTTTACTGAAGTACATTTCAAAGCCTCTTTACTTTGACTTGAGTGAAGAAGTTTAGTCAGTACTTCTACTTCTACCAGAGTACAGTATAATCCCCACATCACATGCTCTTAATAAACGCTGAAACGCTGGTACCTTTCTCTATAATTATCCTCCAAAAACAAACTCCTTTCTTTAAATAATTGCCCGATGTAAGTGTGAGCGAGACAGGGATTTTTTTACGGCATGTTTTAAAGAAAAGGCGCTGCAGTGTGTGCAGCAGATGCAGAGTCTGCAGACTGAGAGGCGTCAGATTGAGAGAGTGAAGGAGTGAAGGAGTGAAGGAGTGAAGGAGAGAAGGATCTGACATCCAGAGTGTGAGATATGAGGCTGAACACACTGCACAGAAAGCAGAGAAAGTGTAAAGAGACTTTTTAAAGATATCAGTTTTAAAGTCTTCTCATTTTATTCAACGTACAGTCATACTTAGTCATGCAAATAGTCTTTGACCTTTTTTAGTGATCTTATCTTAGTATATTGAGGGTGTGATGAAGCCAAAATGAAACGCAGGGTGAATGATGAAGATGAAGTCCTCCTTATTTCTTAAATGACATGATGACCCTGTCCTTCTGTGGCTACAGTATGCTGATACCATCACAGTGGGTGTGGTTCCTTTCATGATAGCGTCACGTCTAACTGGATGGTGATTCATGAAGCTTTAATCTAAATCTGACGTCCTCTTCTCCTCTGACCTCCACATGAACACACTTTATATAATAGGATGTGTGTTGAGTAGCTGCAGAGCCTCAACTCTCTGAATGTTAAGTCCTGCTCAATAACACATGAAGGCATCCCTTATGCAAAGTGCAGCTGATGTGTCTGCGTCGTGATTGCTTTAGTTTGGCTGTCTTTGAAAAGCTCATTTGTAAAAACGAATTATCCTAATCAACAGTATTTGGGAGAAACACAACAGTTGGAGTTTCACAGTTTGAGGAGTTCAATAAAAAGGACATCATGATTTGATATTCTCTGTCTGCAGCTCACCAACAAGTGGTTTGAATAGTTTCTTGACACGTTGCTCTGCTTATGAAAGAAAGGATGCATGTCTCTCTCTTTATATTATTGTGATATTTAAATAATAGGCACATTTCTTCCCATCGTGCGCTGCAGTGAAGCGTTGTTGCTGTCGGAGAGTAAACACTGCTAATCATTATTAGTCGTCCTCTTCAGGTGATAATTGCCTCATAAAGACAGAAAGGTTCGTGAAGCGGAGCGAGAACTGCTTCCATAGTTTCCTCTGAGAGCGTTTAGTGATGTGTTTTAATCACATTTCTCTCGGTGTGGGTGTTACCGCCATAAAACATGCTGCTAGAAATCACATAATTAGTGTGATGCAAGACCTGTGTTGCATTGTGAGGCTTTGTTTGGTTTGGCAGCGTGTCAGAGAGACTTCTCTGCGCTGGGGTTTGACTTTGTGGCTCCATTGTCCTCCGTGAGATTTAAGAGCTTCACTTTTATTCCTGCAAACGTTTGTTTAGGACTTCCAGATTTTCCATATTAGCGGTTTGACATCTGCGTGCTTTAGTGCGCCGTAAACTCTGGTGAGAATTCAACAAGTGTATTTTTTATTTTCCTTTATATTCATTACCTATAAACGTTGGAATTTAAATCACCTGCAATTGCAAATATTTTATCATTTCATTTCAGAGTAAGTCGTAAGGCGGGGGTTCGTTTCATCGGCATTTTAAGGGTTTTAAAAAACGTCTGCAAACCAAAGACACATTTCTGCCTTTTGCACGAAAAAATTACACAATAAAGTGTTTTATAATAACCCTTAAGACCCCCGAAAAGCTACTTCTGCATATAGTTTGAGATGCATGTTGCAGTGTTTGCCTCATGCCGTTTACATCTCACTTTTTTTATTTTCAGAGACACTCCTTCTGTAGGGATAACAGAGATTATAGCGTTTGCAGACCATTTACATGCACTAAAAGCTATACAACACAAAGGGAAAGGGCCTCTTGAAATCACTCCATATGGCATGTATCATGGTTTTGATTTACTTATACTGCGGGTAAAAAACTACAAGTACATGTATGGACACACCAAGATAATAAGTAACAAGTCAGACAAAAATAAGGCTGCTTTTTTCTGGCCAAATCCAATCACACATGAAGCTGTCGTCTGTACCCCAAACTCACAGGAGAGAAATAAAGCTGTCGTCTGTACCACACACTCACAGGAGAGAAATAAAGCTGTCGTCTGTACCACACACTCACAGGAGCTATGAGTGTGTGGACGCCAGTGCTGACTCAGCGTTTCATCTGCTGATTGAAAGACAACATCGCCCTAAATCGTGCAGCATGGCATCACCCTGCCCTCACACACAGATCCCCATCAGGACCCTAACCCTTGTTACACTGAGGGGCTCTACATTAGTACAAGGTGTAGACATAACTCTTCTGGAACACTTCAGATCTATTCAAAAGGTGAACTCCAGATGTTCGGTTAGACAGGGAAGAGGAGGAGGAGTCATTAATACGAAGGTCACCATCAGCAGCCGAACCCTTCAAAGTGTGCGATACAGCATCTTATTTATACTAACCCACCCCTTTATAAATATGGTAACATACATTTTCTATCTTGTACAATTTGCACATGTTTACCGTAGTGTTCTGATTCCTAATGAAGGTAAACCTCACCGTGCTCAAAAGGCGAGAATGAGCGGCTTGTCCAGAAGTTTAGACGCCAATTTGAAAGGAATGGACAATGTGTGCATCTTCAGACAAAAGCTGATTGATTACTGGATTCAATATTGTGTGTTTTTGAACCAGAGTAATCCATTCTGCTCGGACTACACATAGAAATACTAGTCACTTCTGATTCTGCATTGTATTCTCTCTCGCTGCTTCATACTCATGCACAATCACGGCCTGTTGTCTAAAGCCAGATGCTGTGCAAGATAATGAGAAAGTTCCTCTGAGTAATGACTCCATTGTGGAGCCTTTAGAAATCACTCTCATCATGTATCCTCCGTTTGCATCGCTCCTCTAAACAGTCTGTTAGCATTCACCTCCACAGATAACATCCACACAACAACAACATGTCAGCTGCTACATGAGCTTTGTGAAAGCATGCATATTTACAGAAACACCTGGAAGGCGTCAACATGAACAGTGAGAGAGGGGATAGGAAACCAGGGAGGATAGGCGATGAGGAACTAAAGGAAAGGACTTGATTAGACGATAACGAGACACGATAACGAGACACGATAACGAGACACGATAACGAGACACGATAACGAGACACGATAACGAGGTGGAAAGAGGTTTCCCGTCATAGTTTAGATCAGGGGTGCCCACACTTTTTCAGCTTGGGAGCTACTTTTAAAATGACCACGCCCAAATGATCTACCTACAGGGCCCTGCCCAATCTGAGGCAATAACCACACTCTGAGGATCACTGTAACATCGCCCTGCACACATCTGGGTAGCATAGGACTAACACACACACACACACACACACACAGAAACAAGAGTGCAGACTCACACAGGTGAGCAGCCTTTTTATGAATTGTTTAAATGCTCAGCCTTTTGTTCTACAGCACCTTTGCAAAGCCAGACTCTCACACAGACATATTGGATTGTGTGAAGTTTGTGCTATCTGTAGTGTACGTTCACCTCCTCACCTTGCTGTCAGACATCCCTTTCTCACGGGGGAGTGAGCACACCAGCCTTCATTAACAAACACAGTAATTACAGCTCTCAGGACACAGGAGTCACTGGTCTGTCCCCTGATTGGATGGTTAGGAAGTGTGTGTTGTCCTATTCTAACTCCAAAGTTGCACAATAACACACTCTTGCTTACCAATCAAGCAGCGAAAGAGGTACACTTAGCGTGATATGGATTTTGCACAGGTCTGAACTTCCTGCTGCATCTACTCTAGGTAATACACTGAGTATAGAAAAGTACTTCCACGCTTTAAAGCATTGAGGGGGAAGAGGATCAGGTGTGTGAAGAGTGGATGTTTGAGAAAAGGCATCCTCATGCAGATCTTTGTGGACATGAGGATCTGATCTGCACGTGTGTGAGAGGAGAACGCTGAATCATGAAGTTGTTGTTTATTCCAAAACAACACAGGTTCTGATTTCACTGAAGACAGAAGCTACACACACACTCACACTCACACTCACACTCACACTCACACTCACACACACACACACACACACACACCTCTGTAATGGGTAACCAGCAGAGGACACTGGGATGACGTTATCATATCATTTATAGACAGTAATTTATACACACTTGCATTGAAACAGCTGATTAGTGAATGTGTGTGTTATGTGTGTGTGTGAGTGAAAATTGTATTTGTACGTCTTAATCTCAAACTGATGGCTTTACTGCTGCTTCGCCACCACACCAGTGTTCCCATAGATCTACTGGTAGTTATAGAAGTATGTCGTGCACCACTACTGACGGTCTGGCGTCCCACAGTCAGTAAACGCAGCGTTGCGTCTTTCATCCTGTTTTTCTAAAGCTCATAAAATAATAATTGCCCTCTCTCTGTTTTTTCCTTCTCCAGATATGGCTGGGATATTTCCAGCCGTAGCTGAACATGATGTAAAGAGTTAATTGAAGGGTCTTTCTTTTCTTCTAATGTGACTTTTCTCCAGCGTCAGGGAGTCTGGGAGGCTGATCTGAAACCAGTGAGACGGGGCAGCGCTGGGGGGCCGATGCTGGGAGACCCCCTCTTCTCCAAGGAGCTGGAGAACATGGGCAAGCAGCTGGCAGGTGAGTGTGTGTGTGTGTGTGTGCTGTGAGAGTCTGTAGAGGTTGCATCATGCTGAAATGTGCAAAATATACAGAAAAAGTAACAGCAAGTATGCGGCCGTAAACAATTCCCACAGTTCCCATTCCTTATGGATGATGCAGTGTGTGTGTTTGTGTTTGTGTGACGTGACGTGTGTGTGTGACGTGTGTGGGGACTGTAACTGTGCTACCAAGAATGCTCTTTATACTGCACTACATTTATAAGACACACTTGCACTCAATAGTTCAACACTCATGTCATTTTGAGACTGAATTGGTACATTACAAAATGTTATTCGTGGCATTTTTTTTTATCATAACTCCTGCAGTCAGGATCACTCTTTGTGAAATGTGTGTGTGTGTGTGTGTGTGTGTGTGTGTGTGTGTGTGTGTGTGTGTGTGTGTGTGTGTGTGTGTGTGTGTGTGTGTGTGTGTGGTGTGTGTGTGGTGTGTGTGTGTGTGTGTGTGTGTGTGTGTGTGTGTGTGTGTGTGTGTGTGTGTGTGTGTGTGTGTGTGTGTGTGTGTGTGTGTGTGTGTGTGTGTGTGTGTGTGTGTGTGTGTGTGTGTGTGTGTGTGTGTGTGTGTGTGTGTGTGTGTGTGTGTGTGTGTGTGTGGTGTGTGTGTGTGTGTGTGTGTGTGTGTGTGTGTGTGTGTGTGTGTGTGTGTGTGTGTGTGTGTGTGTGTGTGTGTGTGTGTGTGTGTGTGTGTGTGTGTGTGTGTGTGTGTGATCATAGAGTGTGTATCCACTTATGATCCAGATGAAAGCCCGCAGAGGAACGTCATGTGTCGCCCACTTGTTGTTTTATGTCCTCGAACGCATCTCCACATACCAGACTGATTCAGAGCACATTGATCAACAGCTGCTCTTTACACACACACACACACACACACACACACACACACACACACACACACACACACACACACTCCTCAGATGGCATTAATTTCTTCTTTGACGCCGACTCACTGAATATTGAGGCTTTGGGCTCCCAGCATGCACTTCACTGAAGCTGTTAGACGCTAATTCAACTCTTTCAACCTTTATTGGCTGCTAACACTTTCCACGCTCCCAGCCAGAGCCTCACTTTTCATCTTTACCCCAATTATAGCTGAGAAGTCCCCCTCCCCCGTCTCTGGAGCTCCTGTGCACTTGTCTGGGTTCTTTCCCCCTAAAATAGAGATCAATGATTCCTCACTAGATGTGCTATTGAGGGATATGCACACATACCAACACTTAGGGTACATTATTACTGATATGATGCATTAGATTTGGGACTATGGACATATTCTAACACCTTTTTCCATTAAACTAAGACTTTTAGGCTCGTTGCTCACATTTCATATAGTTAAGAGTCTGAAAGGTTTCCTGATGAATGATTTGTATGAATATACAGAAGCCGGAATACACAAGTAAACAAGGCTAATCATTTGACTAGATTTTCCCTTTTTGACCCTTTTGATGATCTGTGTGACTTCGGTGAATCATTACTGGTATGATGCTTTAGTTTTGGGTTGGATCAATTTAACCCATTTAATACAAAGTGCTCAGTGCATCAGACTTATATAAAGACTTTTGCTCCTAAAATAAAGTCAAAAAAAAGAAAAGTTTCTTGATTTGGGGCCAAAAATAAAAGTACAATTAGACAAGGACTAACATGCTTTCCGTTTTTTACACTTTGATCATTTCTGTGACTTGGTGACAAACCAACACTTTAAACACTAAAGTCTCACAATCATACAAACCAATTAACCAATTAATGCATTAGACCTACAGAGAGCTAAGATAATGACTTCATTCGAGAAGCATAAAGCGTTTAAAGGGATCCTGATTAGTTTGAAAGATGTGTGAAACATGGAGTAGTACCTCAAACTTCCACACTAACTAACCCATTTAAAATAAGACCTTAGTGCACTTAAGATATAGTTAGAAGACAGAAAAGCCTCCTGATTTAGAGCCAGAAATCCCGATCAAGCTAACGAGGGTTTGTGAAAGTATTGTGGTTCAATCTGTCCTTCACACTTTCCTTAATTGATTTATCTAACGCCACGTTTGAATGAGTCCTGGCTGGCAGTGTTTGTGCTGCAGATGAGAGCTAATAAAGTTATTGAGTTTCTCTCAACATCAAACACTGAGCCATCAGAAGGATTTGATGCTCCGGCTTTTGATCAACTCTCTGTAAGGATTTCAAAATAAAGCTGCTGGTAATGTCTCATTAATGTCGGGAAGCGCCTGGTTTGAAATCATGTGAACATGTGGTGTTTATCATTATTCCAGTAAATAGGAATATCAGCTTCATGGGAACAGGTCACTAATGAGCACTTCCTGTTTGGGTTATGATGATAACATCTCCGTGGTGTGGGCGGTTCGAGGAAGACTTCAGCGGCTAAACGACCGTTTGTTTATCAATTACTCACGCCGTGAAGCAGTGCAGAAAAGGCAGAAAGGTCAGGATGAATTGAAGTAACGTGGGGTTGGTTTTACACAGAAACTCTCTCACACGTAGTGCAGTGTGTTAGAGAGTAATCCAGGTCTTATTTATCCAGTTTTATTCTGAATCACACACACATTTCTCTTAAACCTTACTGTCTAAAACACGTCCATATAAACAGTCTCAAAGTGTCTGGAGTCATGTGTAAACAGATGTTTCATATAGTGTTGCTATTGTTAAACGCAGCCCCCATTTACATCACTTTACTATACTTTACACTTTGCAAAACTGAATAATATACCCCACTAATGGCATCTTGTGGACAAAGTTCTTGTTTTAAGGTCCCCTATTATGCAAAATCCACTTTTCCATGCCTTTTATACCTTCACATGTGACCTTTAAGACTACAGAGGATCATTTGATCAAGTTGAACTTCTTTTTTACACTGAGTTCTCTCTTGTGTATATATTAATATATATAAATACATGTATCCCTGCATCCTAGAAGCTGAAAACACACCCTTAGAATTACATTTTTCTGCATCCCAATGTGTGTTTATTGTGACAAAGGTCACAGGAGGCTCTGGACTTGTTGTTGTTGTTGTTGTTGTTGTTGTTGGGGATAGTTCAAACATTGAACTATCCCCAACGTTAAGTTTAGCCACCATAACTCTTTGGATTATTACAAACTGTAATGTCCCGACACGCCTTGAACGCACCACAACGTTTCTTTACGTATCTTCCAACAACGTTCAAACCAATGGAGGTCAAATGGTGACCTTTAGCTTTCTTCTACAACTCAGAGACGTAGCGTGCAGAATGCAGCGGGGTTTCATACACACACACACACACACACACACACACACACACACACACACACACACACACACACACACACACACAGAACACACACACACACACACACACATAGCTTCACACACAGCTTCAATCACACACACACACACACACATCTTAACACACACACATCTTCACACACAGCTACACACACAGACACACACACACACACACACACACACACACACACACACACACACACACACACACATAGCTTCACACACACTCACACACAGCTTCAATCACACACACACACACACATCTTAACACACACACATCTTCACACACAGCTACACACACACACACACAGGCACACACACACACAACTTCACACACACACACACTCACACACAACTTCAATCACACACACACATCTTCACACACACATCTTCACACACAGCTTCACTCACACACACACACACACACACACACACACACACACACACACACACACACACACACACACACACACACACACACACACACACACACACACACACACACACACACATCAGTGACGTCTCGCAGACACTTTGCATAACGAGATATCTGCTTCACATTTCAGAGTAAAAATGTTGTTTGCAGAAAGAGAAAAAGCCCAATTTGCTCAACAACAACAACAAGAAGAAGAAGAAAGTCAGGGGTTGTGAAATCCTTGTCATGCTTCTTTCTGTTATTTATTTAAACTCACACACACTCCTGGTGACTCACTCCACTCTCAAATGATAACTTTAAAGCATGCTTTGTTGAATCCTCAGTGCCAGGATTTAACTCATCACGGAAAGAATGAGTTAGATGTTGACGCGGGAGCTGGACGTCTCTCGTGTTTCTCAGACGAGGAAAACAAACTATTCTGTTTCTTTTCCCTCTGCGGATGAACTTGGAGCGTTTTCTGAGAGGAAGCTGCATCCACCGCAGTTTACAGCGACTATAAATATTGTCATCAGTGCCCAGAAGAAGGATTAAAGAGTGGAGTCTCGCCCACTTTAATGCTCCGTAAAAAAGTTTGTGAATCATCAGCTGCAGGACAAGAGGTCATAAAACATTCAACTTTATTCTGGAGCCTCTGTAAACATATTAAAACAGTTAGAACGTGCCCAAAAACGATATATATTGAAAATGCAAACTTGCAAATTCAGAGTTGAAAAAACAAAAGCTTTTTTGTTACAAGAAGCTCAGTTTTACAAAATAAAAGCCCCAGAAACAAACTTTTGTTACAAAAAGTGGGGTCATAAAAAAAAATACTTTATTCTGGAGCCTCAGTGAACATATTAAAACAGTTTTAACATGTGTGACCAACAACTATTTATATATTGAAAATACATTGTTGTTAATTACAGACATAGATAGCTTTAACATCCATTAAGGCTTAGCTTTTCAAAATAAAAGCCTCAGAAAGTAACTGTATCTTTACAGGAAGCTCAGGGATACTAACAGGGAGCTCCAAGTGAGGCGTGTTTTTCAAAATAAAAGCCCCAGGAATCAACAATATGGCTGCTGCTATGAAAACCTACTAAGCACCACAATCATCTTGAGTTTGAAATGTTATACTAACTTATCTCATCCCTCCCCCCTCAGAGGTGGAGAAGGACCTGGCTAAACTGGCAGAAGTGGGTAAAATGACGAGTCGTATCTCCAACAATCCTCTCTCTCTGCACCACACCCCCTTCCTCCCCCCGATACACCCCCCCCACCGCCACCTCCCCGACACCCTGCCCCTCACCATGGGCCGGACTCCATCTCCTAGCAACCTTAGCAGCAGGAGTACAACTCCCAGAACCCCCAGGACTCCCATAACTCCCATAACTCCCAATAGTCTGCTGAGGCGCTCCAGTTTTGACCGAGGAGCCCATAAAGAGGTGACCTTCAGGAGGTCAAGGAGCCGCCCTGTGACCCCCACCTGCCTGCCGGCCAGACCCCGACCCCTGCTGACCCCCCCGGGACTCAGCACCACCGACAGCCTGGGGGCCAGCCTGAGGGCGTACCTGTCAGAGGTGAGAAGAGAAACACACACACACACACACACACACACAACACACACACACACACACACACACACACACACACACACACACACACACACACACACACACACACACACGGAGAGTCATGGAGGTCCGTACAGTAGGAATCATGTTATGGTGGAAAAATGAGCTGTCCGAGGTTAGGAGGGAACACAGACAGACAGACAGACAGACAGACAGACAGACAGACACACAGACACAGGACACAAGACCAGACACCACAGGACACCACACAGACAGACAGACCAGACAGCCCGACACACAGACAGACAGACAGACCAGCCAGACAGGACATGACACCACAGGACAGACACACAGACAGACCACACAGACACACAGCCACACAGACAGACAGACAGGACCGACAGACACACCAGACAGACAGACAGACACACAGACAGACCACACAGACACACACACAGACAGACAGGACCGGACAGACAGACAGACAGACGACAGACAGACAGAACGACAGAACAGACAGACAGACAGACAGACCAGACAGAACACAGACAGACAGACAGACAGACAGACACACAGACAGACAGACAGACAGCAGACAGACAGACAGACAGACAGACAGACAGACAGACACACAGACAGACAGACACACAGACAGACAGACACACAGACAGACAGACACACAGACAGACAGACAGACACAGCACACAGACAGACACACAGACAGACAGACAGACAGACAGACAGACAGACGACAGACAGACAGACAGACAGACAGACAGACAGACAGACAGACAGACAGACAGACAGACAGACAGACAGACAGACAGACAGACACACAGACAGACAGACAGACAGACAGACAGACAGACACAGACAGACACACAGACAGACAGACAGACAGACACACAGACACACAGACACACAGACACACAGACAGAGTCAGGTCCTATTAATTGACCTACCTTTAAGCGAAACACAGACAACTAGCTGACTAGCTGTTCTTTATCATTATATTTAAGATATTACATGGAAGATGTATTATTACACACACACACACACACGCGCACACACGCTGGGGTTACTATTTATTTTAGCTCTCGGACCCCCAAACTCAAAAACAAAGTATACTAAATTCTTGTTTACAGATTAATTTGGCAGCAGACTCACATTTATGATATTTTTTCGTGCTTGTTTTTTATATTTCGGTCTTAAAAGTCACGTACTATTACATAAATGATCCTGTGTTTCTTTACATTGACAATAAGACATGTTCAGTATATGGAGAGCGACTGACTGCACTGAATATTTCACGCATTGAAATTCAATAAAACGTCTATTTGACTTATTAATCTTTAAGAAACCCGCAGTAATGGTATAAGTTATTGCTTTTTTTCTGATATTTCGGTCTTAAAAGTCACTAAATTGTTCCTAAAGAATATGTAAATCCTCTGTTTTGTTCATTACATGTAGAGGGACTGATTTCCTCATTTTCCTGACCATGTTTCCCGTGTCTCTGCCGTGTCTCTGCCGTGTCTCTGCTGTGTCTCTGCCGTGTCTCTGCTGTGTCTCTGCCGTGTCTCTGCTGTGTCTCTGCCGTGTCTCTGCTGTGTCTCTGCCGTGTCTCTGCTGTGTCTCTGCCGTGTCTCTGCCGTGTCTCTGCTGTGTCTCTGCCGTGTCTCTGCTGTGTCTCTGCCGTGTCTCTGCTGTGTCTCTGCCGTGTCTCTGCCGTGTCTCTGCTCCTCAGGATGAGTTTTACCAGCAGCTCCAGGCCATCCGGCAGCCGTGGAATATTCCCAGCGACACGGAGAGCGACGTCCTGGATCCTCCTGAGCAGGACAACAGTAAGACGCCTTTATATATATATTTAAACTCTGCATTTAAATGTCTATCATCTCCCCGTTCGTTGCTGGACGTTTCCAAAATCCTCACAAATTTGATAAACGGCCTCTAATGTTTCTAACCTCCCCACAGTTTCTTTTAAAGGCTTATTTCATTACTGCAAGCATTCAAGTGGCAACAGATCTATTAAAAAGTGCAGATTAATGTGCACTTATTCCTTGTAAACGTTTAATATGGAGCTGTCATGTGGCCTTTTCCATATTTCACAGAGGGGGTTCAATCCTCTAGGGGGAATTGTCACGTAAGAAATATTATCCTGGCTTCCTTTAAGAGACACATCTCGATCTAGATCCAGTAAAAAGCTGTTTTCTGGCTGGGACGCCGGGCAAGATAATACTCTAAACGTGCATACAATCAGACCTCCTTCCATGCTGCATACATCTCATGAATATATGTGGCAGTATGGTGCGATTTTCAGAGGCTTGTACAGTAGTTCAAAATCACTGAAATCAACTAAGAAAAATGTAAAATATAAGTTTTATATTAAAGTGTAGCTGTTCTTAGATTACATATATCTGCATTACAACTTGCTCAAGGCTGGATGCACTCAAATATGGATTATTATTATGATCAGATATATGGTCTGCAAACTGCCTAGATATGGTGAAAGTGCAAAGACAGTCAACAATGCTTAAGATTCATCCTCTGGGATCATGAATACTCAGAGAAAAAGGTCAAAAAGTCTCCAAAAAACCTCATATTTAATCCTCTTTGGACAATGGAAGGTGACACTGATGATATGTACAGTGTCTGTCAGGGAGGAGATGGAGACCCTATCTCTGAAATATCATTGTAATCTGACTGGTTGTTGTCAAGATATGTTGCTCTGTACCGACTTAACCAACTTCACTTTATATAAATCCACTGCTGGAGCAAAAAGGGCATCTGTGAAGTAAATAATGAACGATTCCCAAAATAGTATATGCTGTAAATTCAGAAATGTTCCCAAATGAACTCACCTAAACATCTCCGTCAGCTTTTCAAATAAAGAGCATGTGGGAATACAGCTCTCAGTGACGTCAGGAAAGAATTATATTCAAACGCAGATCAAACAGTGATTGTTTCTCACATGGAAATATTTCCCTCTGACGAACAACTCCTCCAGCTGTTAAATAAATATTCACTAACGGCACTAAAAGTCCTGAGTCGTGACAAAGCACTTTGTGGTGTGTGTGTGTGTGTGTGTGTGTGTGTGTGTGTGTGTGTGTTGTGTGTGGTGTGTGTGTGTGTTGTGTGTGTGTGTGTGTGTGTGTGTGTGTGTGTGTGTGTGTGTTGTGTGTGTGTGTGTGTGTGTGTGTGTGTGTGTGTGTGTGTGTGTGTGTGTGTGTGTGTGTGATGTGTGTGTGTGTGTGTGTGTGTGTGTGTGTGTGTGTGTGTGTGTGTGTGTGTGTGTGTGTGTGTGTGTGGTGTGTGTGTGTGTGTGTGTGTGTGTGTGTGTGTGTGTGTGTGTGTGTGTGTGTGTGTGTGTGTGTGTGTGTGTGTGTGTGTGTGTGTGTGTGTGTGTGTGTGTGTGTGCGTGCGTGTTGAATTGCCCATTAATAGCTGTATATATGCCAAAGTTAGCAAAGAGACTTTTTTAATGTGTAGTCCCTCGACAAGTTTTAAAATCATCCTAAAACTAATTATAAACATATCAGGATAATTAAATCATGCAACATATAGGCTCTAAATAATAACAAAAACACACGTGCTACAGTACATAGCAACAAGTTTAGGGTCTGCAGATAATTAAGCAAATACTTCTAATTGTCCCCATTAGTCATTTAGACACTTAAAATAGTTTGAGAAAAGACTTAATGAACCCTTTAAGATGATTGACCCACTTCCTGTCTGTGTTTCTCCACAGGTGGTGCTCGAGATGCCAAAAAGAGATCATTGTTTTCAGGTGAGCAAATCATCAATCCTCCAGAGTCTGAGAGTGAGAGTTTCTACACGATTTGCACGTCTACCTGAAAGAAAACCTGACCACATTAATCTGAACGAGAGAGATGAGTTATTGCTTTTACGTCTTCCGGATTATTTGAATAGAAATCCTTTTAGTGGGTTAAGTACATTCTTAGAATAAGGGAGAAATTGATTTAACTTCTGATTGACAGCTATCTCATTGGAGAAATAAGCATTATGGCATTCATAATTAATATCTAATTGTTTTCTATTGAGATTCCTGGAAAAGGGAAATGACAATAAAGATTTTTCATTAAAAAAGTTGATTCAAGAACAATGTTATTAGATCAGTATTATTGCTTATAGTTTATACGTTTATAGCGGATCAACTCACGCTTGGTAGTCCCAGTGAGCTCATCTGTAGAGCCACGACACGCTGTAATAACCGGCTGCCTCCACCTTCATTTATGGTGCGTTCAATGACACCACGTGGCTCCATGAAGTCACTCACTTCCTCCCAACATGTGGCGTTGGGAGAAAGTCTGTCTGGTGAGAAGTGAGGTCTGTCTGCGGTTGTTCTCTTGTGGCGGAGCAGCGTCAGAGAGCCCGTCTGGAGGCTCTTCTGAGGCACAAACACACTCAGAGCTCAAAGAAAACCTCACAGATTCAACCAAAACTCACTGAGTCTGCACCCAGTCGTTTACAGATCATCTGTTAGCAGGCATGTAGAGAAGAGCTGGAAGAAGTGAAAGTAGCTATGCTTGATTGTAAAGATACTGCATTTAAATGCATTCTTACTTAAGCAAAAGTACATAAGTATTAGCAAATTGTCTGAGGTACAAAAGTACTCATAACGGCTCATTTTATAATCATATATATGTTAGCTGCTGCTGGATTTATAACGGTGATGAGTGCACCAGCGTTGGACATTAGTAATGTACAGTATGGGTCCCAAGCATTTAGAAACTACAGGTGTTTATTAGCATAAATAAGCACTTTAGGGTATGGACAAGATTTCAATAAATGCTTGGATGAGTTATTGGAGGTGTGTGGGGGGGGGGGGGGGGGGGGGGGGGGGTGGGGGGTGTATTGCGGATTGCTAAATCCATTTCTGCACCCAGCCTCGCTATCCAGTATTTAAGTAAAGTAGCTATGCTTCATTGTAAAGATACTACATTTAAATTCATTCTTACTTAAGTCAATGTACAAAAGTATTAGTAAATGGGCTGGGGTACAAAAAGTACTCATGGCCCATTTTAGAATCATATAAGCCTCGTTTTCCAACTCAAAGTCTTAACAACAGGGACAGTGCATGTTAATAAATGATCCTAAAAACACATTAAAAGTACTTTAAAGTACTTTATAAACTGCTGCTGGCTGTGTTCATTATGTTGGCAAAGTGTATTTATTAGTTGATTTATGTTTTATATAAGCTTATAATCTGAATCTGTAAAAAGCTGTCCGATAAATATAGTGGAGTAAAAACAACAATACTGACTTCCAAGTTAAAGTATAAGTCCCTCCAAATTGAACTTAAGTACAGTACTTGGATACATTCCACCACTGCTATCGAGCCCTATGTGTTCCTAAATGTTGAGTTTGATATTAGAAGTGTAAAATATGGGTCCTCAGCATTTAAAACAGCTGGATGCTAACTTGCATTAGTTATTAGCCTATATGGACAATATTTCACCAGCTGCTTCACCAATTTGGAGATATATTCAAGGGGTTGGGGTTTTTGAGGATGCTTAACCCATTTCAGAATTCAAAGTGGACAAAAGTGCCCGTTTTGACTCATTGGGACAATTTCTACACATTTTGAGTTGATTCTGAAGAGATTTCCTTGCTTCATACGTTGGTCATACATTTCAGAGTCAAGAGAAAACGATGTCATTGGTGTGAATATTTACATTTCTTTCATTTTCTCACAACCTTTACTTTAAATTTCTGACATAAAACGTTGGGGTTGAAAGAGAGTAAAGAGTAGATCATGTTTGTCTCTGAATATTTCACGTCTGTTCCCGAGTGTTTCCCTCCTTATTAAACGTCTCATATTTCCCTCTCTCTCCACAGGTCTATAGTGACGAACTCCAGAGGCTCTGATCCAAACTATTATGCAAACCGCTGGACCTTTTCAATATGTGTACAGAGACAATTATTTTTATACTTCATAATGAAAAAAGATTGTATACTTTTTTCACAGATATTTCATAAACATTGTACTGTACGATAAAAACTGTCCAAATATAACTCCAGAGTACGGATATAACATTTATTTTTGTTTGCTCTTTAGCATGCTATTGCACTGTTACACACAACAGACTGAATGCTGTTATATTAAAATGATTTGGTGCACATGTCTTGATTATTTCTGTACTTTTTTTTACTTTAGTACAATGACATGTGATGGACAGGTCAATAAAATAAGACGGGAAGACACAAAGTATGAAATATAACTACCTAAATGGGAACAGAGGCTCAAAGTAAGTGAGTTTATCAAAGTGTAATGAGAGAAAGATCAATCAACATAGGGAACTAAGAGGATTTGTGTGTGAACGACGAAATGAAGGCAAAAAAAGTCTTAAAAATGTATTAAATTCATCTTAAAATAAGGCCTTAATTGGTGTTAAAATTGACTTTAATGGTGTTTTTTATGCTTATACTAACCAATTTGTTATTGAGTGGATCAATAATGTTGTTCACCTGCTAGGGAGGAACACATTTGGATATTAAAGTACATTTTGGAGCTCACTTTAGGCCCATTTTATCCCATGTTTTCAGCCCATTGAGTGCTCATTGGAAAAGGATGTGTGCCTTGATATAATCCCAACATCCCTATAAACACTATTTCCCGTCAGAAGAGGAAAACGTATTACATTGCATATTAAAACATTCACATATCATTTTGTATACACACATGAAGAAGAGGATTTATGCAAAAAAGTCTTCAAAATGTATTCAATTCATCTTAAAATAAGACCTTAATTGGTGTAAAAGTGTCTTTCAATGGGTTTATTTATGCTAATACTAACCACTTTGTTATTAATTGGACTAATCATGTTGAGGAGGAACACATTTTGATATGAAAGTACATTTGGTGTATCTGTAGCTACCTTTAGGCCCACTTTATCCCATTGAGTGCTCATTGGAAAAGGATGTGTGCCTTGATATAATCTCAACATCCCTATAAACACTATTTCCCGTCAGAAGAGGAAAACGTATTTCATTACATATTAAAACGTTCACATTTCATTTTCCATTGTCCCTTCTTGTCTTGGGTTGTGATTGCCATCTGTTCGTGTTCCACACATCGCTCCGTTTATACCGTGAATATGTTCCTCCGGTCTTTGATTTCATGTGAAGGCACGAGGAGTCCTGGAACCGGTTGAAGATGAAAACTTAAATTACCGCCACAGATGTCACGCAGAGACACTGTGTACCCTCCCCTGTCTCAGCATGTCACAACTGATAGAGATGAAATGCTGGAGCCATTACTGATGCTGGCGTACGTTCATATATCACATTATATCCACATGACTTCTCAATTATAAGTCTGAGGATGGAGATGAATTCACATGCTGCTCATTTCATCTTTATCAGTGGCATATGCCATGCTAAAGATCAGGTTTCATCACATTAATACCATCTTTTGAGTCTTCTTAATATCTCTTTTAAGCTTTATGCACCAGAGTAAGACCACCCAGGAACAAAGCACACAGACGGAGATCCGGACCACCATCAGAGGTCAGAAACTGACCCTCGTCTTAGTTTACAGACGTACAGCACAAATATATCTATGGTGGAAAGAGGTATGCTTTGAAGGCGTATAAAGTCAGTGTGTTTCTCGCTTCCTTTTGAATGAAAAGCCCAACTTTCCCTGCTTTTGTCCATTTTAAGGGGAAATAACTCAGTAAATAGTGAGTGTCAATATGGACAGAGAGGGCAAGAGTACACACATCCTTTACTCGAGTAGAAGTACAGATACTCGTATTTAAAAATACTCTGGTGAAAGTAGAAGTACTGACTAAACTTCTTTACTCAAGTAGAAGTAAAGAGGGCTTTGAAATGTACTTCAGTAAAAAGTACCCATAACTAGCAGCTGTTTTAAAGAGTACCTGACCTCCCTTTATATTAATAGAACAATAATGTCATTGTTAGCTAATGAATGTTCCATGCTGAACAACGGCAACATGACAACGTTTTCATTGGTCCCTCTTCTTTAGAGAAGACCAGGAAATGATGGATACACGGATCGTGTTCAAATCAATAGGCACGCAATGACTCTAAATAATAATGATCACGCCAACCAAACACACATTCAAATAAAGGAACCAGCCTGTTGGGAAATGTGAGAAGTAGAAAGTAAAGGTATTTTGTGTTCAACATGTTAAGAAAGTAGAAAGTACAGGTATTTGGGTTCAAATGTAAGAAGTAGAAAGTACAGGTATTTGGGTTCAACATGGTAAGAAGTAGAAAGTACAGGATTTGGGTTCAACATGTAAGAAGTAGAAGTACAGGTGTTTGTGGTTCAACATGTAAGAAGTAGAAAGTTCAGGTATTTGGGTTCAACATGTAAGAAGTAGAAAGTACAGGTATTGGGTCAACATGTAAGAAGTAGAAAGTACAGGTGTTTGGGTTCAACATGTAAGAAGTAGAAAGTACCGGTATTTGGGTTCAACATGTAAGAAGTAGAAAGTACAGGTATTTGGGTTCAACATGTAAGAAGTAGAAAGTACAGGTATTTGGGTTCAACATGTAAGAAGTAGAAAGTACAGGTTTGTGTTCAACATGTAAGAAGTAGAAAGTACAGGTATTTGTGTTCAACATGTAAGAAGTAGAAAGTACAGGTATTTGTGTTCAACATGTAAGAAGTAGAAAGTACAGGTATTTGTGTTCAACATGTAAGAAGTAGAAAGTACAGGTATTTGTGTTCAACATGTAAGAAGTAGAAAGTACAGGTATTAGTGTTCAACATGTAAGAAGTAGAAAGTACAGGTATTTGGGTTCAACATGTAAGAAGTAGAAAGTACAGGTATTTGGGTTCAACATGTAAGAAGTAGAAAGTACAGGTATTTGGGTTCAACATGTAAGAAGTAGAAAGTACAGGTATTTGTGTTCAACATGTAAGAAGTAGAAAGTACAGGTATTGTGTTCAACATGTAAGAAGTAGAAAGTACAGGTATTTGTGTTCAACATGTAAGAAGTAGAGTAGAAGTACAGGTATTTGTGTTCAACATGTGAGAAGTAGAAAGTACAGGTATTTGGTGTTCAACATGTAAGAAGTAGAAAGTACAGGTATTTGTGTTCAACATGTAAGAAGTAGAAAGTACAGGTATTTGTGTTCAACATGTAAGAAGTAGAAAGTACAGGTATTTGTGTTCAACATGTAAGAAGTAGAAAGTACAGGTATTTGTGTTCAACATGTGAGAAGTAGAAAGTACAGGTATTTGTGTTCAACATGTAAGAAGTAGAAAGTACAGGTATTTGAGTTCAACATGTAAGAAGTAGAAAGTACAGGTATTTGGGTTTCAACATGTACGAAGTAGAAAGTACAGGTATTTGGGTTCAACATGTAAGAAGTAGAAAGTACAGGTATTTGGGTTCAACATGTAAGAAGTAGAAAGTACAGGTATTTGAGTTCAACATGTAAGAAGTAGAAAGTACAGGTATTTGGGTTCAACATGTAAGAAGTAGAAGTACAGGTATTTCAGGTTCAACATGTAAGAAGTAGAAAGTACAGGTATTGTGTTCAACATGTAAGAAGTAGAAAGGTACAGGTATTTGTGTTCAACATGTAAGAAGTAGAAAGTACAGGTATTTGTGTTCAAACATGTAAGAAGTAGAAAGTACAGGTATTTGTGTTCAACATGTAAGAAGTCAAAGTAAAAAGTTGTCAGAAAAATAAGTAGTGGAGTAAAGTACTGATACCAGAGAAATGTACTTAAGTACAGTAACAAAGTATTTGTGCTCCAATACTTCCCACCTCTTTGAAGGTGTATAAAGTCAGTGTGTTTCTCGCTTCCTTTTGCATGAAAACTCCAACTTTCCCTGACGGTTTTTGTCCATTTTAAGGGGAAATAACTCTCAGTAAGTAGTGAGTGTCTTTATGGAGAGGCTTTGTGTTTTCTGTGAGCTGCAGGGAGAAGTTTGTGCAGTAATTTAAAACACAATCAACATACAATCTGGATTTAGTTTCTGCGTTCCTGTGAAGTGGACGTTTCTCACACAGTTGAATGAAATCAGCCTCCACTGTTTTTCAGAGCTGTTATTTGAAGCTTCGCCACACTGAAGTAGCTCAAATAGTTGTCGTAGTAAACATTGATAGATGCAGTAAAGTCCAAAGCAAACAGAGAGAGTCTGAGGTGTTTACAGAGCCGATCCTGACTCTTTAAATGTTTCTGCTCCACTGAACGAAGGGTGTGCTTTCACTCCGATCTGAAGCATGGATCGTGTTAACACGGAGGAATTCAGAGAGCTGATGATTGCTAGGAAACATCAGAGAAAAGGAAAACTGGCTGTTGATTTCTCAGCTAAATACAATTACTATAAAGTCTTATGTGTGTCTTGAAGCAAATAAACTAAAAAACGTACATTAGCGTTTCCACTGTATTCAACTTTATCTCTCTATATATGTTTCCCCCTATGCCTGGATCTCATTCATCATAAACCATACAAATAAATAACAAACCTAACCTAATTCACACTAAAATACTTCACAAACTCTCAGAAATACCTTCTTATGTAATCAATTTCCTCCACCTCTTTCTAATTAGTGTTTAGTTTTCACGTGTATCTCTAAATCGTTTGTTTATCGTCAGACGAAGTCAAAACTCCAAGAATAAAGCTGACATTTCAGTTATCAGGCCAATAAACGTAAACATTGGCATTTCAAATAAGACATTCGGCTGTATTCTTGCCTTTTAGATTATAACTTAAAATACATATTAATGGTTTTCCCTCATGACTTACCCTAATACTCAAATAGCATCAAATTAGCAAATTATAACCTTCTTAAAATCTCAGATACTAAAATACTTAAGAAACTATAAAACTCTTAAAACCAACTCCTTCATGAAGTATCATCCTTACATGTTTTTATGTCTAATTGTTTGCTTGTTATGGTCTGTGCACTAACATCGATCACCTGTTGTAAGATATATTGTGTAAATAAAGTTTCAAAAAAGAAAAAAAAGGTGATCAGCTGATATAAATTAGCCATCACTTCCTGTTGACATCTTCATTTGCTGAATTTTCCCCGCGGTCCGACGTGACGTTTCTGCTCCACGTTTTTCGATGTAATCTCTTGATATCTCTTCAAAGTGTTGATACAAGTTTTAATAAGTGTTGCTGGAAGTTTCATATGAAGAAAAACACGACGACAGCTGACTGAAACTACAGGTGTGTGCGCGCGGCCGAGTTCAGGTAAGACACGCGCGTTTTGTTTGTTTGCTGGTTTGTTTGTTTGTTTGTTTGTTTGTTTGCAATGTACCGTTTAAAGAGCTCAGACCTACATTTAAATACTGCAGGGACTTCTGTTGGTTAACTCTCATTATTCTGCAGCTGCATCATAGTTTATAAAGTTTTCTGTGTAGATTAAGAAATACACATCCATCATACTGCAAATGTGAAATACAAATCTAGTGTACAT
>NW_022987941.1:314401-341901 GCF_902827165.1 Trematomus bernacchii
GTTGCACGGTCACAACCAAGCAAAACAAAATAATCGTTTTTTACGATTATGTTGTTTTCGTAATTGTGGCAGGCCAACATCGTAATTGCGATTAAAATACGATTAATTGCACAGCCCTAGTTCTTGGTATTAATTGTCAGCAAATATTGATAAATCCCATTTTCTCCATATCCAAGGGGATGCATCTTGTTGTTTTGTAAGTCCAAAACCCAGATATATTCTCTTTAATGTGACATAAAACAGAGAAAAGTAGCAAATATGAACATTTGAGGCTGAAAACTGCATTTTCTGACATTTTTGCATGATTTTATGGTTAAATCTACAAAAACACTTGGCATTTGATGGTTAATCTTCCTTCTCTCCTCATTTCCTTCCCTTCTTACTTTTGTGATGGACTATTAGGCTCTTTAGCAATAACATGAACAAGTTCCAGATAACACGTGTTCCTAAATCTCCTTGGTAAGCCGTATCAATAATACTGGAACATTTGATTTGGCGCTGAAGGCTGTGTTTCTTCATTGGGACAGCATGCAGGGAAAGGGTGGAGCAGCTGTGAGTTATGAAGCTGATTCTGGCCAGAGATCAATAACCTCAACGTGACCTCTGAACTCAGGAAGTTTAGCTAAAGCCAGGAGAAGTTTGAGGGCTTTAAGAAGCTTCACACCTGCTGCTATCATGTTAGCAAAGTGGAGTTTATACAGCCTTTCTCGTGCCTTTCTTTTAGCGCATTAGCATTAGCTTATACTGTAAGTCAAAGTCAATCGTTCAGTTTGTGTGTACAGACAGACAGATCAAAATACCGTTTCCCACAATCCAGAATACGAAAACAAATATATATATATATAGAAATATGTATATTTAACCCTAAAATGCTGCAGAAATGCCGTTTTCAGACTCTAATGTTCACATGTGCTGCTTTTCTCTGATGTATATCACATTAAAGTGAACATATCTGGGTCTTACAAAACATCCAGATGCATCCCCTTGTTCCAGTATTATTGATACGGCTTACCAAGGAGATTTAGGAACACGTGTTATCTGGAACTTGTTCATGTTATTGCTAAAGAGCCTATAGTCCATGATAGAAGTAAGAAGGGAAGGAAATGAGGAGAGAAGGAGGATTAACCAATCAAATGCCAGCTGTTTTTATAGTCGATTTATCTGTAAAATCGTGCAAAAATGTCAGAAAATGCAGTTTTCAGCCTCTCTTATGTTCAGATTAGCTGCTTTTCTCTGTTTTATATCACATTAAAGAGAACATATCTGGGTTTTGGACTTACAAAATATCCAGATGCATCCCCTTGGATATTTAATACCAAGAACCATATCCGGCATCTTTGAAATGATGTTTCTTTACTGGCAATGTGCTAGCGGTTGTATATTTTCGCTAAGTGAAAGAAATATGTCCACTATAATTACCACAGACATCAACTCTCATTAAACACAAAGCCATGACACATCTTTACGCTATCTGGCAACGTGACCATTTGTCATCGTTTCATGCCTGAGATCTCTCCACGTCTAACATCCCACAAATATGTATGGCCTCTCAACAAAGGCAGAGAGATGATAATGGTTTTACTGGAATATGAAATGTATTAGCATCTGGAGGCGAGCTGAGGCTGCTTTGAACCTATATATATATATAATCAACACATTTATACATATGCGCACATTAAGACATGAATAACAAGGTGTGTGGCGCAGTGGAGAGTGCGTTGGTGTTGGGATCGGGGGTCACAGGTTCAAACCCCACTGCAGTCAGCATGTCGTTGTGTCCCTGAGACACTTCACCCCATGTGCTCCTGTGGGGATTGTCCACAGTATTGAGTATGGAAGTCGCTTTGGATAAAAGTGACATGTAATGTAATGTAATGAATAAAATCACAACAATCACTATATACAGAATATCAGTCACTTCAATATCACACAGGGGGAATGGAGTACCGTACAGATGAGTTGTCTCAGTGTGAGAAACATTAGAAGTGTTTGCCTCTCTTCCTCTGCATGATGACGGTGTTTCCCCTTCATCAAAACCTCGCCTTGCCAACAGTCTGATCTCAGTTTCCCAGCAATGTGAAATGGAATAATTCGGGGGTCACGATGCATTAGTCTCAGCAGATCCATGATGGACGAACCGGAACATTAACGACTCACACAAGTTGCTGTTGTGACTGTTGAGATTTGAGTATCAACACGAGTAACTCCTATGGCTGAAATGATGTGTGAGTCATAAGTGTTTTCGCTCTCTCTGGCAGTACGAAAAGCTCTGGGTTTATGATTTAGGAAAAATAATGATTGTATGTGTGTAGCAGCTGTGCCTGATTGTTTTCTTCACCCTAAGGACGGCATAAACCATTCTTACTTCAATCAGGAGGCAGTAATGTTTATCCATATTGAGTACGTCTGAAACCGCAGGGAACCACGGGAATAGATTAGTGAATGTTGTGTCAGAAGGTTGCACGGCAGGTAGCTCGATGTGTTCTCTGCTTTTAACCACAAAGAAGACCCAAAGAAGCAGGTGAAGAAAGGTCTGTAACCTGTAGGAGTCTTCACAGTATGCACTACAGCGCTCAGGCTTTACAGCACATGATCTCATAGGTGTCAGCACGAGAGCGAACATGAATATAAAATGGATTTATTGGGTAACGGGGAAACACTAGCTCTTGGTATCCAAAGCAACTTCGTGCCGAGCCGGGTAGAAAGAAACACCATCACTGCTCGAAAGAATGCCAGCCTTCAAAATAATGTTCCCATCAAACAGAAACTCCACCGTCAATTAGGGAAAGGGATTTAGTCGTGGATGGTTTCATCGTGACGTCACCCATTGGTCGATTTGAAAGCCTTTTCTCTTAATTGACCGAAAAGATTTGTTGCCGTTTTTGTTTCTTTTAATGACGTAGTGTTTAAAACGGCGACTGTAACCCCGGAGAAAACACATTCTACATGCAGTTGAGTTATATGGGAACATAATGTTGTACTGTAGGACATTTTGGGTTATGATAGAGAGCAAATGCATCTTACTTAAAGTCCTCTAATGTTAGAATTACTGAGAAGTCTGCTCACTTATCCATTGAAGAGCCGTCTGTCAACCACTGCTGTACGATGGGACCTCTCAAATGTACATTAAGAGGTCAGTATCGTACCTGAAAGAGGCAGTTATCAAAGCGTTTGTTGTCTTTTGAACCTTCCTTGTCTCTTCTTTATCTCTGGGTGGCAGGACCAGCTGTAGACTCCCCTCTCAACCTCAGACAGGGCGTGTGAACGCAGAGAAACCATTGATAACCGAGCAGTTTCACTGTTCCTCCATGATGTCACGGACGGTTTAGCTCATGGTCGGACTTGGCCGCGCTTTAGTTTTGAGAGTCTTTAAAGTGTTCGCCAAAACAACGAGGGCTGACACTGGTTTGTGAGAGATACGGTTCCAACATGAAGCTGAGAGGAGCCAGTAGTTTGGAGGGGGAAAGAAAGAAGAACAGCTAAAGAAAAGAGGTTAGAATGACTGTGGAGGAATGTGTGTTTCCAGCAGCTGTGGTGTGTGTTCAGATCAGACCAAGTGAGGTTAGGAGTGTGCGAGTGTGAGGATGAAGTGAGCTAGGCCTCCACCAGAGGGCGATGTTTCTGATGGAGGTGAGCTGGAGTTTCCTGAAGGTCACTAATCTGTTGTAAAGACAGGAAAGCCCTGCTTACAGAAAGAGCTGTAGCTCAATGTCTCCGCAGCTTCAATGTATAGAGGAAAGGTTATCGTACATTTTGACCACCATTTGAACTGAAAAACACTTGAATGCAAGGTTTCAAAGGTTTCAAATCCATCTCTATATTCATCGAAAACCTATTGTGGTCATTGTAGTTGCATTGAACTGGTTTCTGTGTCACTTCTTTCTCTGTTTTCTCAGCTGTTTTGTAGCTGTTTGACACTATTTTTGGGTTAATTGGAGTTGCATTGGACTGCGTATTTTAAATAACATTCACTGACAATTTCATTAGAAATATCAGCTTTTTGTTACTTCTTTCTCCGTGCTTTAGTCTTGTGACAATTCAACCACTTATCCCTTTTCTTGACTTTCATCTGGTTTTTTACTCAATAATGAAAAATAATTTGAAGTTGCAGACCTTGTTCCTACACAATGCTGTTTATCTTATGTAGGACTTGGTTTACAGGGACTCTATGTGGTATAGGTTGTATATAAAATGCCTATTTCAGGTAAAGTTGTTCAATTGCAGATCATTTGAGTCTAAGTGAGGTGTACAGTTTCAGAGACATTACTGGTAGTACAACTCGTACTTTGTCATATTCTCCATTTAAAGATAAGGTTTTTACCGTCTATAATGTTTTTTCTTAAGTTCCTGGTCATATTCCCCAGCTCCTGATGAGGTTGTGAGGCGGTGATGATGTTGGGATCTCCTGCTCTTTAGTTCTGGACGTCAGAGGGTTTATTTCCAGCAGCATGTGGTCCGGCTGCTGTTTGTCCTTCAGTCGGTGTTTTGTTACAGAGCTTTTGACTGAGTGGACGGACCCATATGGTGCGAAGACATCTGAAGTCCTCTCACTGTGTCTGGAGTTTAGCTTGGCCTGAGGAGGGTTTGTTTTAGGGATGGGAACTTTAACTGACAAGCCGTATAAACCCGGGTCAAAGTAGACGTCAGAAACCAGTATCTAGACCAGAGGTGTCCAAACTTTTTTCACCGAGGGTTACGTACAGAAAAATATACGAAGGGCTGGGCCGCTCACTAGAGGTTTATTACCTCATAAGTTCAGTTATAAGTTAGCAAAATGAATCCAATGTAGGTGAAAATGCTTTAAAAAAACAGCTCACAGATCAACTTAGATTTGTTAGAACATGTTTCCAACTTCAATTGACTGAATTTATTTGAAAAGTGGTCGTATTAACACATGAATACTACTGTGTAATATATTTGAACATATATATTTAAGAAGTACAATATAAGACAAGCAGAAGATTATTATACTTAAGTCATTATACTTTTTGAATGGGCCGATTAAAAATGGTCCGCGGGCCGCATTTGGTCCCTGGGCCATAGTTTAGACACCCCTGATCTAGACACATGTACTTGTTGAGACTTTAGCTCTTTTCTTTGCAGTTAATATTGATTATTTATATATTATTATTATTTTATAGACGTGGTATTCCCTTCGAGGTGGAAACCCTTCTCCCCGTGAAAAATGTAGTGAGAAATCTCTCTGCTGTTAGCCTCCTTTCCCCCATGAAGCTAATTGATACCTAAGGCTAGATGTGAAGTGTAAACAGACGGACAGCTGGTGAGACAGCCACCGTAATGTAGAGACATTTGGGTTCGTTTGTGGCTGTCAGACACGACAGAGGCGAGGAGACGACCACACAAAAGAAATATTTGTCCAATCTGTCCAAGCAAACTCCCCGAGGAGGACGACTTTCCCACCGAGGGGTAATGGAAAAGAAGGAGGCAGGCTTTTGGATGTAAGAATGGTTGTTAAGTGTAATGACCTCTGGCAAATGAAGCACCTGTTCCATTACATTCTGCAAGGATTAGACGTATGATTAAGGTTTTGTGACGATGAAGTTTAGACTAAACAATGGATTGGCAGCGTTTTCAAAGCTTACCAAAACGAAATCGTTTTTTCTAACGTCAGTCTGGACAATGATTACCATATGCAAACATCACATATATTCCCATTGAAAGCTTGCCATTTGAACCCCGATGTTTTCCAAAGTAGGGGATGGGGTTTCCTGCCGTCAGGATCTCAGAAAAGACCACAAAGAGCCAGGAAGTCTCGTTCTGTTCGAGGACTAAAAACGTTTATCTGCCTCATTCATGAGAGGCTGTCGGGTCTGTTGGTAGCTCCGATTCAGTGTGAAGAGAAAAGGGTTGCCTGGGCGGTGAAAGCAGACTGAAAAGCAGACTGTTTGCTCATGTCCAGAGCCGCAGAATGGATGAGGACACAGATGGGATTTCTCTCTGCTGGACTGGTGTGTTTGGACAGACATGGAAACCTGGGGTAGAATGGACAGGCATCTCATTGAAGGAGGGAAGACTTAGTGCCTTTCACCCAGACAGGGCCTGAAAAGAGTTGTTGGAGACAGTGAAAGTTGTGTGTGTGGATAGGGGGGTTTGTTGGGATGAGGTCAATATATAACCTGAATGGTACTCTTATCTCCCTTTGGGAATGAAACATGTTGTTAGATCTCTGAGCTCATGTATTGATATTAGAGGTGGTCTGTACCTTCTGAGGCTCCACAGAGCACCATAACACTTCAAAGAAATCATCTGGGTTTGTTTCTCTGCTGTTCTCCTGAGAACCGTTCTGTGAACAGCAGAACATTTACTAAGGAAACAAAGTGCATCTCCAAAGAGCTGCAGCCAGGAAACAGATGAAAGCTTCATGCAGAGGTCGGGATATCTGAGGTATTACAGATGGTGTGGAAACAGGTTTCCCATGATTGATCTAATGGTCTTTTGGGATACAGATTGTATGACTTGATAAGCCAAAGGTATAGCAACATAGGTTGTGTCTCTAGAACAGATGATTACTTACAGAAAAAGTAGTAACCAATGTCCTCCCCACTTTCTCAAAGTCCAAGGTCTTCAAATGTCATGTTTTGCAGATATTCACCCGAACATGATTTCAGACTGAGAAAAGCAGGACATCTCTTATTTTAGACGCTGAAAACGGCTATTTTCAGACAATTTAGCATCATGTTAGCATTATCAAAATCCAAGGTAACATCTTTAAATATCATGTTTTACACGTCAAAACCCCAAAGAAGATTCACTTTAACATGGTTTAAGACTGAGAAAAGCTGAGAACGTCTATTTTCAGACACTTTACACACAAATACTTAATCTATGAATGGACTAAATGTTCCAGCTCCATCCTATACCTTAGTTTATTCATTTTTGATAACTTGTCATAAAAGAAAAGGATGCATTTACCAATTAACATAAAAAGATATGGCTAGTCCAGGAGAGAAAATGACTTTTAAAGGACTCGGATAGTAATCCTGCGCAGGTTAGACCATTAAAACGGTGTGTAGTAA
Organism: Trematomus bernacchii; assembly: GCF_902827165.1. NCBI lineage: Eukaryota > Metazoa > Chordata > Actinopteri > Perciformes > Nototheniidae > Trematomus > Trematomus bernacchii. Next base: position 321,439 of record NW_022987941.1, read on the forward strand.
CGAAGCGATTACTCCTTTAAATGCTAAAGTAAATCCCCGTACATCACAGACCTGGTGTTTCACAGTCATTGCCATTGCTCCTGGGGGTGATTTGTTGCACCAGGTGAAGGAGTTTATATATCCCATGGTGCTTTGTGAGCTGCTGACAGGTGTAGCACGACCAGAGGTCAGAGGTCAAGAGAGTTTCCATGGCATTACAGGTCTGGAGCTGCAGGTTGAACCCAACGAGCAACTCACATCCCATAGTCACCTCTCATGGAGATGCATTCAGATGATGGTGGGTTTCTCCTCTGTGAACTCTGGGTTTTAAATCAGATGTACCCAGAGTGTTAACGTTTACAATGTTGATGACTTGCCATCATAAAGGGATGAAGTGATTTCTTTATATGGTGTATTAATTAGAATTTAATGGCATGTGAAGCCCTTAAGATGTCCTTTTTTGGAGCTGAAGATGTTGTACCCATTTCCTTTAAACTCTTATTTACCATGCTTTTATGGGTGTGATTCTTTATGATGAATTTCTATCTCTTCTTTAGAGATATAGCCTCTTCATTTGGCTGTTAAAGTGAACCAGATTCATGCATTTAAAATGTGCAAAATGGTCTTTTCTCTTCTCTGAATGCGCGATGTCTCCAAAGTTAATTGTAATAGTGTTCAATAAACACCAGAATAAGCCTGATCATGATTTTTGGCATTTTGTTTTGAGAACAGGTTTCTCAGAAGTGCTGAGCGGGCACATTAACAGCGGGTTAAACCAACATTGGGGAAGGGGGGGGGGGGGGGGAGATCATTAGAGAGTGAGAGCGAGGAGGGGTCAGGTTTCATGTTGAGGAACCTGAAGTCTGTCAGAAGTGAAGACGGATGATGAAGGACACGTTTAGACACAGTTAGCGTCCATTGAGCCGGACACTGCTGCTCACTTTCAGATCCTAATGAGATCATATTTGGTTTTTAGTAAGGCTGCGTCTCTTAGTCGACTTATCGGACATTTTGCAAGTCATTTAAAGTCCTTTTTCTCATGCAATACGACTCGTTATCCAAGAAATGTATGAGCACGTCACAAGATTTAAAGAGATGTTTTTGCATGATGTTTGATCAGAATCAGAATCAGGTTTTTTGTATAACAGATAGGAGGAATTGGACTTGGTGTTGTGGTGCACACATTACAATATAAACACAACATTTAAAACACAGGTAGAAGATGTGAAGAAACTATAAAAAATATAGCAGTATTTACATTGAATATGATTGAAATCGTAGAAATAGAATTGGAAGAAGAACCCATTATGTTTTAAAGCAAATACAAATTCCTGGGCTGGAACATTTCTATGAAAAACAGATATCATGTTTTTTGAAAGCTCTAAGCACTAAAATCCCATCTTTTCTTTAAGCGTCCATGTTTGTTTCTACATTAAAACTTTACACTCTTGCTAATCAAAGTCTATTTTAGGGAAATGGGACCATCTGAGGAGCAGCTGAATGTTGGCGACGGTGTGCTCGTTAAAGTTTACAAAGAGTGATCTGGGGAAAAGGAGAGTGATATTGCGAGGTGGATCAACATGATGTCAGTGCAAGGAGGTGAACTAATGAGACCAAGAGTCTTTACTGTCAGTGGGAGAAAGTAAGTAAACCCCCCCCTCCTCTTCTTCATCTACTTCCTCCTCTTCCTCCTCCACCAGCTGGCTGACAGATGGGAAGGACCTGTTGGCCAAGAAAGTGAAGGAGTAGACGGGAATGTGGGCGAGGAGAAAAAAAAAAAAATCCACAGACAGATTTGCTGAAGTGTGTGTGTGTGTGTGTGTGTGTGTGTGTGTGTGTGTGTGTGTGTGTGTGTGTGTGTGTGTGTGTGTGTGTGTGTGTGTGTGTGTGTGTGTGTGTGTGTGTGTGTGTGTGTGTGTGTGTGTGTGTGTGTGTGTGTGTGTGTGTGTGTGTGTGTGTGTGTGTGGTGTGTGTGTGTGTGTGTGTGTGTGTGTGTGTGTGTGTGTGTGTGTGTGTGTGTGTGTGTGTGTGTGTGTGTGTGTGTGTGTGTGTGTGTGTGTGTGGTACAAAATGTTCATGCTGTATGCACAGGTGGTTCGATGGAACAGGAAGTCATGGTCTCAGTTTTACTGCCGTCTCTGTTGGTTTTGGTTTCAGGAGATATAACTTACATTGTACATTTTTATGACATTTGATAAGTTATATAAAAGAGTATAGTTTATTTATTGAAAATGTGTAATTTAACAGCTGTTTTTTTATGTTAAATGTGAGGGATCAAGCCAAGTGTTAAGGAGCTAAGAGAATAATATTTTCTCACGTAATAAATGTATGGTTTTATTTCCACGGGTCGGCGTACACTTTTCTAATTAAATGACCAGTAAACACCTCAAGAAACATTTTTTTAACTAGTTGACAAAGTGTTGCTAATTTACGGACAATTTGGCACGTTGTTGGTATATTTGTTTCTGTTTCCTATAAACTTTAGTCTCGTTTTATTGCATTCCCCTAAATGACAGCTGGTTTTTATCCGAATTATCTTAAAAGGAATACATTTGAATGTTTTATTAAAATTGCCGTAAACGCCACATGTTCAACAAAATGCTGCAAGTCTTAAACAAATTAGAATAAAATAACATTTCTTAATTTATCCATTTTAAGTCTTTCAAGATTCTTTTTTAATCTGTCAAATATTTTCCCAATAAATCAATTAGTTGTTGGTCTATAGAAAGTCAGAGCCCAATATGACTTCATCAAAGGTCTGGGTTTGTTCAAAAGATGTTCAAAGTGCTGTTATAATGGAGTCAAATACTTACATTTAAGAAGTTAAAATCAGAGAATTTAGATTTTCTTTCTGCACTCAATGTACTCAAACTGATTAATTGTTGATTTCTTATTGTTATTATTGATATAATTCATCAGATCTCTCTCTATCCAATCTCTTCCTCCCCATTTCTTGTTGGATACACTTAATAAATTGTCTAAAAATGCAGTTAAAGTAACATTTTGCAGCATTTATTCTATTTAAACTAAGTTTTTAATCTTAATTTTGACAGATATTGTCATTGTTCCTGCAAATGTCGGCCTATATCATTAGCAAATATCGGTCTTATGTCTCCTTGAGTCTAATCCATATTTACTAGATCTCAGTTGTGTCCGTCTTTACTGAAGTGAATCTTTTGATGGAGCGATTTTAATACGATGATCTCACTCTGCAGGTGTTGGCTTTACATATCTAATGTGTGAGGAATTATTTCATTGGCAGTCTGCAGATCATCATGCCCAGCTGCAGCTCTTATCAAACTCTACATACTTTCCTAAGTCTCTGATATCTACCTGACCCTCAGATAACTTCCTCTCTGAGTAAAGACTCCTTTAGTGTCCATCATTACACTTTTACTGCAGTCTGAATGACAATCACTGTCATCGCTGCGTCTCACTTCCTCTGCTCCACCTCCAGCCCAGGAAGGATCCTTACAACCCTATAACTATAAACTGACTATAAAATGCTAATGTTGTGTGTTTGGAGTCATTACCTGACTGAGGAAGTTTAGGAAAGACACAGACAGCTGCTCTGTGTGAGAACTTCATCATCACAGGACCCTAATAAGGGATTTACTGCCTCGCGCCTACATAAAGGAGGCTAATGGTGGGCTATAAAGGAGCTACAGCACGGTCACATGACTTCACGTTACCACCGCTAAGCTAAAGGTGGCTAATGTTGGGCTACAAAGGAACTACAGCACGGTCACATGACTTCACGTTACCACCGCTAAGCTAAAGGCGGCTAATGTTGGGCTATAGAGTGGCGAAGTCCCTCCCCTTCCGGTGGACCTCCATGGGACCTTATTTCGGAAAAATTATGTATTGAAGTCAATGGAGAGAGAAAGATTATCTTTCGATCCCGTTTGAATTGTGCCACGAATTACACATATGTTTGTCAATTTAAAAGATAATTTTACAAGTCAAAAAAAAAAATGTGTCGTAAAACTGTGAAGTAACACATTTGTTTGTGTGAAACGCTCAATGAACTACATCTCTGGTCAACAACACACGTCACCAAGATGGCCGTCACTACTGTCTTGTCAACAAAACGATTGACTACCCTCACTATCACAACAATGAAACACGTCCTGAAGAATGTCATGCAAAGCTGCCTGCCTGCCTTCCTTTGATTCTCTCTGAACTGCCTGGTCGTTTTAATGTTTAATGTCAACCATTTGTGCAGATAGCATAAAGTAGAGAAGATCGCCGATGCTAACGTTAGCGTTAGCATTTCTCCCCCGGGCTTAAATGGTGTATTATAGAATGATCACACCGGTGACAGTACTCTTCAAAGGGTTCACGAAATATGACTACTACTCTTACTGTTTAACATTTTGGGTTACTTAATGTTACTTCATGTTAAGGCTAATAAAAATGACAAGGCTGTAATGCTAACTAACGTGCTAGCTACTAGCTAGCTTGATCCAGACACTCCTGGTCCTTTCATCAGACGGGAAGCGAAAGAACGAGCAAGACCCATTGCTGGTATGATAACAACCTGGTACTAAGCACACAGGCATCTTGTTAAAGTTATCTTATCTTAGCCAGCGCCATATAGATAGATTATATCTATATGGCGCTGATCTTAGCTATCTCTTAGTGGAGGAAAACAATTGTGACATCACTTACGCGACTCTGGGATTTGTAGTCTTTCTAGTTGCGTATTTTTCATAGTCTTATATTTCAACAGTTTTACGACAAACTGTGACTTTTTTGACATGGAAATGATTTTTTAAGATTGACAAACATCATATGTGTAATTCATGGCACAATTCAAACGGGATAGAAAGATAAGTTTTCTCTCTCCATTGACTTCAATGCATAATTTTTCCGAAATAAGGTCCCATGGGGCGGAAGTAGATGGGCGTGACTTCGCCACTCTATAAAGGAACTACAGCACGGTCACATGACTTCAAGTCACCACCGCTAAGCTAAAGGAGGCTAATGTTGGGCTATAAAGGAACTACAGCACGGTCACATGACCTCACGTCACCACCGCTAAGCTAAAGGAGGCTAATGTTGGGCTATAAAGGAACTACAGCACGGTCACATGACTTCACGTCACCACCGCTAAGCTAAAGGAGGCTAAAGTTGGGCTATAAAGGAACTACAGCACGGTCACATGACCTCACGTCACCACCGCTAAGCTAAAGGTGGCTAAAGTTGGGCTATAAAGGAACTACAGCACGGTCACATGACTTCACGTCACCACCGCTAAGCTAAAGGAGGCTAAAGTTGGGCTATAAAGGAACTACAGCACGGTCACATGACCTCACGTCACCACCGCTAAGCTAAAGGTGGCTAATGTTGGGCTATAAAGGAACTACAGCACGGTCACATGACTTCACGTCACCACCGCTAAGCTAAAGGAGGCTAATGTTGGGCTATAAAGGAACTACAGCACGGTCACATGACTTCACGTCACCACCGCTAAGCTAAAGGTGGCTAAAGTTGGGCTATAAAGGTCCTTACACACCGAGCCGATTTTCGGCGTTGATAGATGTCAATAGATGTCGGGCCGTCGATGAGCGTCGTGTCGCCCTACTCAGATTGGTGTGTAGTGCACTGTCGTGTCTTGTTATGCCGACACCTTCCGCCGCCTATTCTACATGTTTAATCGTTAGGCTGTCGGCCAAAGAAATCACTCTGATTGGCTGTTCAGCTAGCGAATCAGTGCATGAGAATCGAAACGGAAGTGAGGGACCCAAACACACTATTAAGAAGGCAAATCTGAGATTTCAATTAACTCCAGCTCTCGACACAGGTTGGGGAAAGCCCCGTGAGCTTCTGGCTGTAGAGTGAAAATGGAACGCACACGCTATTTGTTGTTTGTTTATATCACGCAGTCTGTTCTTCTTTACTGCTGTGTGCATGCTTCTTTACTGCTGTGTGCATGCTTCTTTACTGCTGTGTGCATGCTTCTTTACTGCTGTGTGCATGCATAGAGGTTATTTAATAAGGTGAGAAACATGCTTGACTGGGAGTTTTGAATGCCTTGTTGATCAGACGTCTTTAATTGAGTTTGTGCTGATGGACTTGGTGCTGAATGTGTTTGTGTTTTGATCCTTCAGTGTGCACTTAAAGTGGATTTATGTCCGTCTGAGCTGCAGGTTAGGAGTGATTCCCTGCTATGCATCCTTAGGGAGCGCCTATAAAGTCCCTCAACTCAAATCCCTCTTTGTCATGAATGGAAAATTCATCGAGCGTTGAAGGGTTACTTTTGTTGGGTGTTAAGTCTTTATACAGTAGACTTTCTGCATGGTTTGAGATCGCTGTAAAGGTGTGTTTTTATATTTTCACAGCACACAGACTACAATGCATTTGGTATGTCTGCAGCCCCATGAAACCTTTTTAATTAGTCTTAAGCTGGTGGAAGTGTGAGTGGAAATACCTCAGTGTTCATTATGTTCACACAACCGCTGTTTGTGCTGTTGTTAAGTGGAAAAGAGTGAAAGGAAATGTGCCGTAATGTACAGTCAGATTAGAATAAGTGGCTTTACTTTTATATTTCTTAAAGCTGTGGGAGAATGCATGCATTTGCAACAGAGGCTGCTTGGTAAATAGGGAATATCTAACACACATAATTGGAGTATTAAGCTTTTTTGTGTATTTTATTTAGTATTTTTTACTAGATTTATCCCAGGATCTTAATAGTTCTAAAGTCATTTTTATGGTTTATTGACCCTCATACTGGATCACAAAGTTGCATTTTCTTTTGCATGTTTACTAGAAATGAAGTTAAAATCTGCACATGGCTGGAAACCTGGTTTTATGACTTCTAGTGTACTAACCCTGCATCGAGGACAACATGTTTGCTTTGTATGGATAGTGCATTATAAAAAGATTTTAAGTGACTTAAATGACTGTTAGAAGGCAATAATCAGTGTGTTAGATATGTACTGACACAGATTACTCTCTGGTTCTGTTTTAAAATCTGAAGACGCATCTAAATATGTAGTTTCTATTAATAACTACAACTACTAATTTTTGGCAATTGTGGCCTTTATTTGATAGCTGAGTGCAGATACAGACAGGAAACATGAAGAAAAGGAGGTCATTCAGGTCGCTGTGATCAAAGTGTAGTTAGTTTTCAATGGAGGTATCTTAGTTTGAATGCATATGAAGACATTTATGCTGCCGTTTTGTAAAAAGGACAGCACATGTTTAAACTAAATGTACTGTAAGGTTTGCAGGACGTAGAAACGGAGAGGTCTTAGATGCCAAAAGTCTTCTCATTGTTTAATTAATGATGTTAGTTCCTCCTGGTTTTCCTCTCTGGACAGCAGCTCTGTTTTTAACATTGAAATAAGTCCAGCAGCTGAGTGTGAGAATAACTCATCAGTAGACTTTGTTTTTACAACTGTTACAAAAAGCCTTCTGGCATCCATCTTCCTCTCTTCGTGTGAGACGGTTCATTGTCAGTATGTCTGAGGAAAGAAGTGAAGTGCAGTTCAGGGAGGGATCGCTCTCTTTCTCCCCGTCCTGCAGCTCAGAGATAATATATCAGCTCCTGCAGATACATCCCTTTGTTGCACCTGGCCAGAAACAGATTCCTCTGGACTGCTTCATCAGCACTTACTGTTCAATTTAACCATTTAGTGACTAATGTCAGACATGCTTAGACATGCAGGCAAAAAGCAACCTATTTGAATTGATTTTGCCTGTTTTTATCAATCAAATTGTAATTGTTTTGTGTCAGCAATAGTTTCAGCATTGCTTGCAGCATGTTCTCCTGCCGTTAAGAAGTGCTGTGCAACCTTTGAATATCTCTGACTATTCAAAGCCTTTGCTTAGACAATTGCCATATGTAACCCGAGCACATGGTATGCCTTTTTGTGAGTAAAATGTCGGACATGCTTAATTGATTTTGCCTGTTTTTATCAATCAAATCGTCAAGGATTTCCATTTTGATCTCACATTTTTGTCTGTATTTCAGCAATAGTTTCAGCATCTGTGCTGTGCGCAACCTTTATATATCTCTGAGTATTAAAAGCTTTGGCTGAAACTGTTGCAATATGTAACCTGAGCACAAGGTGTGCCTTTTTTAGAAGTAAAGTAGTAGTTTTCATCAGCAGTACTTGCAATATTTTCTCCATGCTTTATGAAATGCTGTGCAACCAAAGGATATTCCAGATTGTAAAATCACAACCCCTTAGTATTAGAATTGTGTATGAAATCATCTAAATCAAGTTGTGTTTATATATTGATCCACAAAGCTATATTTTTAGTATCCTCTTTCAACAAAGCGTTAGAAATACAATTGAGTACACGTTAAAAATTAAACAAAAACTGGTAAAAAGCATAGAAAAATATAAAAAAAATACACAAATATACCAATTGATTACTAAAACAACACGTAGAATCATACTGCTATACTACAACATGCTATATAGATCAATTATACAACAGTGCAAGTTGTATTTTTTAAATTTAAATGGTCCTGCAGCCTCGGCCCGTCTTCTTTCTCCAGCCAATCAGAGCGCCCGATGCCTGTCTGCTGTTCACAGCCAGCCGGGGAGATCCTAATTTACGAGTCATTTCCCAAAGAAAACACGCTGCCTCAGCGGTCCTGAAGCAGGAGTCTGAGATGGAGTGATGTCTGACAGCAGGAGAAAGGATTTATGAAGCACCTCTGACACCGAGGAACATCTGGAATGATGGCAGAAGGACGGGTGAAGGATTAGAGGAAGAGATGGAAAGAGTGGATGTCCATCGACTCGTTCCAAAAAGAAATGTTTTATAGCAGTGGTTCTCAACTGGTGGGTCGCGACCCCGTTTCGAGTGGGTCGTGGACCCGTTTCGAGTGGGTCGTGGATGTGTGAGGGAAGAAAAAAACAATGGAATTATTTATTTTTTGGGAGGAAAAGTCAACATTTTATTTTGAAGGCCTGATTTTCTAACGCTGTGCATGCAGTAGGCGTTGGACTGGAAGTACCGGAGACCATAAACGGTTTTGAAAACGTCTGTCAAGTAGTGATCATCTTCTCAATAAAACATCTTTGCTGATGTTTGTTCGAGTCTTCTGGCCAATCAGAATCAAGATGGTTGCCGGAAGTCCCCACAGAGAATAACTTTGCGGTAGAACTACTCTTTATACATCCATGGGTACAACTTCAGATACAAATGAACACATAATGAAATATGACCCCCGGTTTGATGATTGACAGGTCAGAGGTCACAGAACAATGGGAGCTATCTACCCTTACCCACAAAGTAATTCACAGACTCTCTCCTCTTTGCTCTTCTCTCTGTGAGGAGCAGCAAGCTGTCAGAACTAAGTGAAAAACAAACAATGGCAGAAAATATTATGAATATGTCGGGTAGTAATAGATGTATTTATTTTCTTCTCAGAGTGTACCAGAATGCGTAGTTTATATGTTAGTATTTCTAAAAATCTCTTGGGGGAGAATCCCCCCAGACCCCCTGCTGGGGTTGGGTTTTCAGCATGTCACGTTTTTATGTTATACAGTTCAGCTTTGATTCCATCATCTCATTAAACCTTTTTTTAAAGCATACTTTAGTTCTGTGAAGGGATATAAGGGATATATGCACTGTACTTCACTTTAATAATGTATGCTGAAAAGCGTATATATTACAGCACGATTTTTTGTTGAATAGATTTGAGTGGTTCAAAATGTTGGGTCGCGATTTATTGACAAAGTAAAAAGTTGGTCCTGAGGCCTGACCAGTTGAGAACCACTGGTTTAGAGCATTTCCAGCAACACATCTCCACAGTTTAAAGTCATTGTAGTTTGACTCCCGGTTGTTTCAATTGAATGCATAGCTGTCATCATGGATATTTAAGAGCCTACACAGGTGCTTACTTGCAGACGTTAAGTAGTTTCACGTCTTTGCTAAGCTTGGGAAACGTCCTTATTAAGTCAGTGATCCATCGACATCGACTCCCTCCAAAATGTTACTAAGAAGGCCAAAAATAAATGTTTTATAGCATTTCCAGCAACAAATCTCAACTAGACTACAGTTTGAAGTCTTTCCTCCCATTTCAATTTGACTCCCGGTATTTTAAATTGAATTCTAGCTGTAATCTTGGATATTTAAGAGCCTACAGCCTCACTTTATGGTGCTGAGGCAGCATGATTTAAGCTAAATGCTAACACCAGCAGCCCAACGGCAGATGTTAACTAGCTCTAGTGTTTGTCACGCTTGTTCACATCTTACATTAGTTTATCATCTTGCTGCCATTTGCTAACTGTAACAGAAAAGTATTTTGCTCACTTACTTTACTAATATCACTATGTGGTTCTTACTTGTCAATGTTTATCTCTTTTTACTGGCTTTCACGTCTTTGCAAAGCTTGGGAAAAGTCCTTATTAAGAAGATGTGTTGCGAGGTACTCTCTGTGCTCCAACAGTATGACCTTCAACTTCTTCTGAACTGAGAACTTTCTGATAATGCCTCCCTAACTTCCAGAAGACTCCTTTCATGATCACCAAGCTAAACCCCCCCTTTCTTTCTCTGTGTTTTAAATATGCAACGCTGCGTCCTTCACTCTGCAGACAGTATGCTCTCTGTACGACTCACTGACCTTTCGTGCAAGAAGTTAAATACCACAAAGACGGCTGAATGGTTGGATTCTGTTTCCACGTTTGATGAATAAATTGCCACCACATAATTGACACTTAAAACAAAAGACAGATTTGGACAACATGACTCAAGGAATCACTGTTATTATTTATCTAGAAGTCAATGTGAACTTCTGAATCAAATTGAGGTCCATCGAATAGTTGTGCAGACATTCAGTAATTAGGGAAAATCATAAATAAATTGCCACAGCATAGTTTGCACTTAAAACAAAGGCCATAAACCAAAGATTTGGACAAAGGGACTCAAGGAATCACTGTTATGTACATTGACATTCAGCAATTAGGAATAATCTTGGGGACCATTTATGTGTGAAATCATGAGCCAATCAGTCTACTAATGTGATATTTCCCAGTAAAGGGAAAACGTATAGATATCCACCAATTAAGATATGTTTGCGTGACAGAGTGCCAACTTAGAGCCAAGCCTTTAAGGAAGTCACTTCATTGAGAAAACATCCATATTTTGCATATAATGAATAACCCTATATGGAATAATTCACAATGTTGACATGTTTGCCTTACACCTATCAAAACAAGTATTCAGGGTCTCTATGGACTGTTTTTTAAGAAGTGCATTGATGGTCTTCACGTTCTCTTTCCTTCAACACTTCTTGCATAACGATAGGATGAGATAATGACGTAATTAGATTCTTATATTGGCTTTTAACTGTGATGTTATGGCTGTTAAAAATGGACAGCTCGTAGTACATCAAGGAAATAATAACTCCCATTAGTCCACTTTGGAAAACTAGCTTGTTTGATGGACATAAAGAAACCCTGCAAGCAAGAGACTAACTTTGATGTCCGTATGAAGACGATTAACCTTTTAAAATGCGTCCTTTCTTTCTTCTTGCTCCTCAAAGCCGTCATGCTTTCTCTTTTTCTGTCCAAATCCATTTCACTCCTGTAAATCTGAGCCTCTTCTTCCCGAACGCTTCAAAAACAAACATTTCAAAGTGCGTCTGTTCTCTCTTACTCAGGATATCTGGGCTATATTAACTGTCAAGGGAAGGATGTATATTCACAGGTGTGTTCAATTTCCATCCCTCTTATTTATATGTCAGATTATCATGGGTCTTTTGGTGTGGGCCAAATAAAGACAGGAAGTGGGGTGTTCTGAATTTAGCCAATTTACTGGTGGACTCCACCGGGACGTTTGCCATGTTTTAAAGTTAAATGAGTTCCAGTTGTGATGAATTATTGTCCGTTTTAGTCTCTGTTTGTTATCTTGTTTTGATAGTTAAGCTAATATTTCATAGACATGATTGTTCAAATATCTGTCAGTCTATTTTTACTCTCCAAGTTTTGGAAGATACAGGATGTGAGTCACTTTAAATATAGTTTAGTGATTGAATGAAGATGGGTTTACTCTCCTGGCAGCTCTTTGATTACCAAGTGGTTTTCATTTCACTAAGTTATTGGCATATCACTACAGGGTGTACATAATGCAGAGAAATCACAGGATCATAAATATTATATCTTCAGATTAACGCAGCCATTTATCAACGAGCTCGGCTTCCTCCAAGCTTCTCACAACGCTGTGTTCACTACAATAATAGAGTGAATGAGTGTTGGCAGATTGCTGGTTTTCTAAAGCCTGTCAGGGGAGTATTCACAAGACAAATCCATCTTCACTTGAACATGAGTTTTGTTGATAACATGGCGGCGAAAAGAGCTGATTCACTGCGTCCTTTACGAACAAGCTGTGTCAGTGAATCCAGATGTTTCTACAGCGCTTATTAACCAGTGGGAATCGCCGTAGAAGCAGTAAATCTGAGAGTGGGAAGAGAGGGTCTTTTCAGATGGCACGGTGAAGTGTTTTAAGGTTTACACCACACTTTGTTAGATCACTACCATCACACCACTTTGTTCTCGTGTTGCGGTCGTGTTTCAAACCTGGACTGAACAGGTGTTTTTCATTTACGTTGTTCTTAACACCGTCTTTTAGTTCAGCGTCTGTCTGCTAATGTGCTCTGAATTACTAGCTGTGATTTGTGGCCTCCTAATCTCACCTCTTCGTCCTGAGCTTCTGGTTCAACTGGTGGACTGATTTGGTGATACATGGAAAGTGTTAATGTAAAGATATTAGCTTTGTAATCTTCTTCTTCTGGTCCTTGTCTTGCTCAACCAAATCCCATCAGTCTGTGCCCACCCTGTGCTTTCACTCCAAGGACTAACTTCAAGGCTGGCTGTCACTTTGAAGGCTTAGTTGCAGAAATGTTGTTAAAAGTTTCAGCGTAAAGACAACAGCATGTACTCTCATAAAGCAGCGTGGAACAGGACAGCCACACAAAACCCTCAAGGACGTTTCTACATCAGTCTCAGAAGTTGAACTGGCCTGACTTCTCAGATAGTAATGTGAAACAAACAATTCTTTTACCACATAATGTCACTAAACAATGGGAAAGACCTTAAAGTGCTAAGTTGTAATGGCTCGGGCTGTTCTTGTACGCCAGGGGTGTCAAACTCAAGGCCCGGGGGCCAAATCCGGCCCGCAACTTCATTTTATGTGGCCCCACAAGAGCTTGCAAATAATATAATATGTTTATTATAAGGTTACATGCTACTTTACAGAAGCACGTTGCCCATAAAATACATGTCCCACAATGCATCTCAAATTTGACTTTTTCTCAGAATTTGACTTTTTTTCTTCAACATATGCCTTTTTTCTTAGAATTAGCCTTTTTCTCCAAAATTACTTTCTTTTCAAAATGTCACTTCTTTTTTTTTGTTTTTCCAGAATGTGGCTTTTCTTTTAAAATCATATTGTGACATTCTCACTGAAGAGACTTGCAATTATTTGCCCTAGACTTCTTCTTTCAGTCGTAGTTAATTATGATGTTATTACCCTATCCGATAATAATCCAACGCCGAGGCAATCATGTAATATAATACATTATTTTATATATATTCAATATTTATATATGTATTTTTATATAGTCTTAAAGTCACAACCGGCCCTTTGAGTGCAACCATAATGCTGATGTGGCCCGAGATGAAATTGAGTTTGACACGTTGTACGCCTATAAAACGTTCTAGTATTTGTATATAACCTCAATATTGTATGCAATGTAGTATAAAGAGCACTAAAGTCTGCCATGTGAATGGGCAGGTCCAAAACGCAGGACTTTCACCAATCTGACTGATGTTTGTTTCCCATATGAAACCAGAAGTTCATATTTGCATTTTTGGGCAAACTCCCATGAAGTTTCCTAGGCATTGAACTTGTAATGGCTAAACCTAGGTACTACAACTTCTGTGTCATATATGATTCCATTGGGTCATAAACACTTACATTGAGAAAGAGACATCTGCAAATCAGCGTATAGTTTTCTTTGAAGTTAACGAACTTGGGCCAAAAGGATGCGGACGATCTCCAAAAGATCCAGAGAAGATCTTGGTCATTTTAATTTTCGAGAGTCAAGAAATGTTGGCTTTAAATGCCACCGAGCAACTTGTATATTCAGTTATTTTAATACATCCATGTTTTCTCTAAACCTAAACAAGTTGCCTAGTTTTTGATCCTTAAGTTTCTGCATTTCAGGGGCTTACAGGCGCACTGATTGCTTATGATTGTTGGAAGAAAAGTAACTTTGGTAAGGTATCATACTTCGAATGGATTCCATGGTAGTAAACTGTGGTAGATGAAGAATTCATGTCTGATATTCACTCCCTCTTTAGCTGTGATTTGCTGTTGATACAAAATAGGCTCAAACCTTGGCTGCTATTTTCCCCACATATAAATAAAGGTGTTTCATATAAAGGATAGCAGCTTACTTCTGGGGTTGGACAACTTGCAGGCCAGTGGGTCATTGAGTTTATCAAATGGGAAACTCCCATCACAGATGTTTCATTGAATGCATCATGACAGCTTCTGAACCCAAACAGCAACGATACACACACTCACACACACCTTATCCTCGTCTGAGTTGGCATTCACTCACCTTGTAGCTGTGCTTTGCTCCACTTGCTTTTGGAAACACTATTTGTAGATTTAGCATGATAGTTGGCATTTCTGACTCCAGCTTACCGGGGAAACTTTAACATTCACCTGTTTGCAACTTACACATGATGTATCACTTGTATATAGACTCTTATGGCACTACTTCTATTCTATTTCATTGTATTTACTTGCACTATTTTATCTTGTTTTATTGTGTTGCACTGTTGGAGGAGCCTGGGACCTCAGATTTTCATCGACATAACTACACTGTGTACAAATGACAATAAAAGCCTTGAATCTTGGATTAAACTGATTTCTGATGCTGAGGTTGCGAAAGCTAAATCCATTATAATGGATATAATAATGGAATAAAGCAATGCTAGTTTTATTGGCTTGGTCACAACGTTACACTGGCTTATATTTGGAAGTGAGAGATGGGCTGCTTAATGGCTATCTAATCTGTCTGGTTTTGTCAAATGTATAGTGATGTGCAGTTAATGACCAACATCCAGGTAGTAATTCCCACAGAGGAATCCCTGACGAGGACAAAGGAAGCAAGGTTTGTTTTTCTTAACAATACCGCCTTTCTTTATTTCCTCCCATTACTTTCTCATAGACACTTCCAAACCTCTGGGATGGTTTTCACATGGGTGGGAGGGAGGTAGGGCGCTTTTTTTTACATTTAGCCCCTCAGCTGAGGCCCATAGGCCCCTTCTTTTCAGCTGCTGGCAGAACAAGGTTGCTACTTGTCCTCGAATCTCAGCCATAAATCAATACACAACCTTGACTTGAAATCAGACTATAAACCAGCAGCGGTTTTGATAGATATCCAGACTATAAATGTCCAGGGTAAACAAGCATTGCCAGGTCCGCTACTTCAAATATTTGCCCGCAATGAACCTAAAACATCCCCAAAAGAGTTACTGAAGAAGGACAACAGTATTTGTTTGTGCATTAGCGTTGAGACCCTCCGTAGGGCAGCTGCTGGGTGGTCATGCACCATTTGCTGTAGATGACATGTTCAAAGAAGCACATGGAGGCCAAGTTTATTGTTGATTTATTGCTTTTGACAACCAGCGGTGCATTGCAAGGAAAAATATGTGTATTTTTATTTTTGGTGTTGTGTATGCCATGGTGGGCCATATCGAATCCCCATTCAAAACTACAACCATGCATATCCTTTCATTAAAATAATATGAAGGTCTTGGTATTTAATCCAAGGGGCATATGATAAATGTTCCCATGCTGTCTCTGGGTAGATATGATATTCATTGTATTGGAACTAACCATGGTTAAAACATGTTTCTGCAGAAAACATTTGATATAATTCCTTCCACAACTTAATTTCAGAGGTCTGAGGTTAGTGGGATGACTTAATATAGGAAGTGGACGTATTCTTAGTGATGTCACCCGTTGGTTTGTGGACTAGAGTTTTGAGCCCATTAGTTTGACGTTTTGGCCGGCGAAATCTTGGCTTTTGCAACTAGAAGTGAAAGACTGGAGCAATCTCTGAACAAGATGTATTATGCAAAGTCACTTTTGATGAAGACAAAACAATGTTTAAGGGTTAAATGAATCAAGAGAGAAGAAGGAACATTTTCTCATAGACTTCTCTACAATCTGAGGTGATAAATCAAGAGAGAAGTAGGAACATTTTCTCATAGACTTCTCTACAATCTGAGGTAATAAAGAGAGAGAGAAGTAGGAACATTTTCTCATAGACTTCTCTACAATCTGAGGTAATAAAGAGAGAGAGAAGTAGGAACATTTTCTCATAGACTTCTCTACAATCTGAGGTGATAAAGAGAGAGAGAAGTAGGAACATTTCCTCATAGACTTCTATACAATCTGAGGTGATAAATCAAGAGAGAAGTAGGAACATTTCCTCATAGACTTCTATACAATCTGAGGTGATAAATCAAGAGAGAAGTAGGAACATTTTCTCATTGACTTCTATACAATCTGAGGTGATAAATCAGGAGAGAAGTAGGAACATTTCCTCATAGACTTCTATACAATCTGAGGTGATAAATCAAGAGAGAAGTAGGAACATTTCCTCATAGACTTCTATACAATCTGAGGTGATAAATCAAGAGAGAAGTAGGAACATTTCCTCATAGACTTCTATACAATCTGAGGTGATAAATCAAGAGAGAAGTAGGAACATTTTCTCATTGACTTCTATACAATCTGAGGTGATAAATCAGGAGAGAAGTAGGAACATTTCCTCATAGACTTCTATACAATCTGAGGTGATAAATCAAGAGAGAAGTAGGAACATTTTCTCATAGACTTCTCTACAATCTGAGGTGATAAAGAGAGAGAGAAGTAGGAACATTTCCTCATAGACTTCTATACAATCTGAGGTAATAAATCAAGAGAGAAGTAGGAACATTTCCTCATAGACTTCTCTACAATCTGAGGTGATAAAGAGAGAGAGAAGTAGGAACATTTCCTCATAGACTTCTCTACAATCTGAGGTGATAAAGAGAGAGAGAAGTAGGAACATTTCCTCAAAGACTTCTATACAATCTGAGGTGATAAAGAGAGAGAGAAGTAGGAACATTTCCTCATAGACTTCTCTACAATCTGAGGTGATAAAGAGAGAGAGAAGTAGGCTAATTTCCTACTAAACTTCTAAACAATCTGACTTGTTTTTGACCCAGAGCTTTCCGCCTGGGTGGCACAGCTTTGGCACCATGTGACTGCAATTGCTCGGGGTATCGTGTGTTGGTTTTGGGTCATTTTACTGTGAAGATGGTTCCAGCGAATACCACCAAACCCCAAAGAGGAAGGGGTAGTTTTCCCCCATTTTCATGGTTTGTTGCAAATCAATGATGTCATTTTTAAAGTCCTAGCTCTGTTTTTGTGTCGATGAAATCGTCTCTACCGTTCTGCGTAATGTCTTCACTGTCCTGCTCATCGCTGGAATCATCACAAGTGTGTGTGAAGAGACATTCCTGTAAATGTAATAACTTTCAAAGCCGCACTCTAAATGATTAATGCAATCATTGACGATCACAGAAAACACTCCATGCCGCCAAACCGCATCAGATACGTTTAAGTCGCACTGCTCTTACACGCTGATGTCATACAGAAAACAATGTGGGCGCTCCTAATGATGTGGTGGGAACGATATCTTCTGCAGCATCGATGCAGCGATAGCACTTTGATTGATGACCTTTGAGGAGACACGGCGCGCAGATGGTATGCTGATCTCGTGTTTTTGGTGAGCGTGTTTGAGCGCAGCAGCTGTGAGGACGTCAGAACAAGCTCTTTATTGAGGAGATGGAGTCCAATCTCTTCTGGAGACAAGTCCGTGGATATTGGGTGGGCTGATATTTGACGAGAGGCGCGTGAGGCTTGAGAGACAGAAGTTACGTAAGGGAAAGTATGACGCTGTTTTTTTTATAAGGAACTCTTTTTAATGCTTTCCGTGTGGCCTGTGGTTCTGTGTAATGGTTCCTATGCTTTCATATCGGAGGTATTCCCCGACATGCAGAGAAGCGTTTTCTGTACATAGTCTTTAAAACAAGTGGTTATTGGCTCTGACATTGGCTGTAAGGAAGGGGCCTTTGAATGGAGACATGAAAAGCCTGTTTTAGTCATTTCTATGGATCGATCTGTCAGTGTGTGTTGTCTGACAGCACAGGGGTCCAGAGGATGGCATTATTGTTTTCCCAGATGGAAACCAGGCTTTGCTCTGGCCCCCACGGCTTGTTACTGATTAAGACTGCCACAACAGGAGCCTTTTGAGAATCACAAGGAACTTTTGAAATGGGAAAAGTCAAATTCAGATTGTGTAATGGTTGTCAAATGGGAGGTGAAAGAAGGGAAAGAACCTGATGTGGTTCATTACATCCCCTACATCCCAAGCAGTCAGACAGTGTTTGCTCTCGTTCCCTGGCTCTTTAAGGGTTATTATCTTGGCAAAACGTCCAGCAGATGTACCCCATATTTTACGATCAAAGGTCCAGAAAACAAGCAGAGCTACGTCATGCCTACTGTATTTCACATCTGGACTTGGGGATGTCCGTCATGCGGCCACTTGTCATCATTTGGATGATTTTATTGAAGACATATTATAGCTAATGTGGTTGAAGACAGATTGTTCTCTATAAAACAGCCATTGTTTTACATATCTAAGGATTTTGTTCTGTACTTGCACTGACCTCTGAACACGGATGGATCTTGTTCAATATTCATTATACTGTTGGGAAATCTCCATCATTGGAGTGCTTCACTGAAAAATGTACAGTGGTGTAGGTCCTCATCCTTTTGGGATAATATATGAGATGGGCCCCTTTTTAAATAAGAGATCAATCAGTAAGGGCCACATCTTCTTTTGGACCAAATCCTTCCATCATTCAAAATAAACAATTCTTATTTTCTTTGCCCTGAGATAGCTCGACTTTCTCAAGAACAGCTGTCTTCTTTAAATCAGAATAAAAGTCTTACCCTGCCATGTCTTTGAGGTCATATCAACATGGAGGTCTGGTGAGATGGAATCGAAATGATTGAAGGGTAGAATAGGACAGTTATTTTGTCATTTATTTTAAATTTAATAGTACACACATGCTTTGGCTTTACAAGTGAGATGTATTGTTTGTCTCTGCATTGGAGTTGGACTGATCGATGGTTTTTTGCCCAGATCCAAATGAACTGATTCCCATCTGATAGTGTTTCCTAAAAGTTGATTAAATATGTTTCTGACACATTGAAATAACAGCTGTCGTGTCTAACAAAGCTCATTTCAGGAGCCTTTTGATGGAAATACTGGTTGTTCTGGTTAAAACGTATTAAGTTTAGGGCTCTAAATACTTTAGTTCTTGAAACTACAGATGCCCCGTTGGATTTGTTGAAACTACAAAAGGTTTTCTACCTAAAGACATTACTGTCACAGCTCTGAGGATTGCTTGTGTTCCAAATAACTGGCAGATATCCTTTTTGAGGGGCATTGGGCCTTGTAAGTAGATGTGAATGTGTGTGTAAAGAAGTGAAAGTGGTGTCCTGGACAGGGGGGTCGGGTTTCAGCTCCCAGATGGTTCCTTAATCTGCAGGTCTCAGGTCAGCTCCAGGTAACTCGAGCCAGACTCATAACCCCACCGTCCTCCAAAGTGCATCCACGGAGACCCACATGACTTCAATGTCCCGGTGAAAACAGAGCCACATGGAGCTGGCCTAACTTAAAACCCATTATCTTAAAGACCTGCTGCTGTGAGCTCAAATCCCCGAAAGCTTTTGATGACGAAGCATCTAACTTAGACCTGGTGGGAAAGTCTCTGACATGACGGGGATCGAGTTACGTAAAGCTGTGTTTCCACTGTATGTTTCAAAATGTTTTATTGAGGAGAAGCATACACGTGTAAGCAATAGTACAGACTTCTTTGAGGTGGAAATCATGCTTCTCTTTTTCAACATAGAAGACAAACAGAACAGCCAACAAGAAATAATAAAGAAAACACACAGCATGACAGGAATACCATGACATACATAATCATAGTGGGAAAGAACATACACAATAGCATATATAATACAGCTAAATAAATACATTTAAAGGGTGCCAATGAGGTGTTTCCTCTGTATGTTAAAGCTCTGCTCAACTCACTTTTGGTAGGAGTTCTCTACATATAGAAGAAACTGAAATCTTCAATATGTTGTCTCAACAACCAATCTGTAAAACTTCCTTCCACTAGCACTACTTTTAATATTCTTATAACCAGAGATGTGCTCACAAGTGTCTCGGAAATAAGTATTCAGCATTGAAAACCATTGAAAACCATTGAAAACGGCCAATAAGTCAAACAGATGGAATAAGAGTCGTTTTGTGGAGTCATTTAAAGAAATTGCAGCCCCTATAGATGGTAGCTTGGCGAGTTTGTGCATCTGTGGTCT